>NC_135616.1:70954642-71262857 GCF_053574225.1 Canis aureus | reverse complement strand
TGTGACGAGAATTTTGAAGATCTACTCTCCTACCAACTTTCAAGCATAAAATACAATATCATTAAGTGTAGAGTCATCCCCAGGACTCATTTACTTAATACCTGGAAGCTTGTACTTCTGGGCCCTCCTGTACCCATTTCATCCCCCCCTTCCCACCTGCGGCCTCTGGCAACCACCAGTCTACTCTTCATCTCTGAGCTCAGTTTTTTTGTTTTTGTTTTGTTTTGTTTTAGATTCCACATATAAGTGAGATCACATGGTATTTGCCTTTCTCTGTTGAATTTATTTCACTCAGCATAATGCCCTCAAGACCCATCCACGTTGTTGCAATAGACCACATTTTCTTTATCCATAGAGCACAGCACCCTCAGCACTTTACTGAAAAAAATCTTACTTCAGCTCTTAGCTCATACTCTGCTTCCTTTAGGAGACTCCCAAACCCTCCCCGACTGGGTTCTGGGGCCTCGTCTCTCTGCTCCCAGGCTGCTCTGTGCTTACCCTACCCTGGCACAGCCCCAGCAAACCGTGACTGCCTGTGTGTCCAACTCCCTCTCCAGACTGAGTGAGAAACCAGATCCTGGGCATCATCCACCCAGGACTGAGCACCCAACAGAGGGTCTGACCTATGGCAAGTGTGCAGTGGATGTCCATAAGTACATAGAGTTGGATTAATCCCAGGGTGATGGGTGGAGTTACCATGTGGTGCTTTAGGCCTCATTGGAGGCCTCTCTCTCTCTCTCTCTATCTGTATACAGCTGGGCTGGAACTCTCCCCAGGGAGTCCCTTCCCCCTCCAAAACTTCTCACTCTTCCTAAGATCCGTTTTAAGGGACCCATCCTTGGGTCAAGCATGATCTCCTCAAAGGGTCTTTTTGTTTCTTGGTCTGGATTTGCATTTGAGCTGGAAGGAGGCAGCGAGAGAACAGCTCACCATAGAGGGTCCTCCTGTGGCAGGAAATACAGAAGAAAGGGAGGACGGGAGGCACTGGAGACAGCTTTTATCTCCACATCAAACTGGCCTCCAAATATTGGCAGCAAAGCCACTCCAGGCGCGGTCAGGGCACCGCACATTTGCTAGGGTGCCAGGGCAGTGCCGCACATGGAACGTCGCATTCTGGGTGCCTAATGCTTATATGTTACAAATTAGGTTAACAAACTATGAAATAAATATCTTTTGCTTTCTTCCTTGTCAGCTGTACCTTCCTAACAACGAGGAGGCTCAGATTCAAACAGAATTCTTAGACTCTCTGGAGAGAGTTCTTTACTAGAACGTGGAGGCATGGGTTGAGCAAGCTCTGGCTCTCAGCCTGTCCCCCTTCTCTTCTCACACCATGAGGGGCCTGCAAAAATGTGGGGACACCCCAGCCTTCACATCCAAGGCCCATCCACATGCCTACCAACAACCACTTGTTGGCCACCCTGAGTCCTGGGCTAGTTCACGGTGGCGATGTCGCCCACTCTGAGGAGGTTGGGCCCCGGAGGAGGCTTGCTCAGGTTCTGGAAGGTGGGGGGAGGCTGCCTGGGCAGGGAGTTCTGGATCTCAGAATCTAAGGCCTGATCTAGAGGGGAGGTGACCTCAGGGTGTGCACATCTTCCCAACCCCCAGACTCCTTGCCCCAGGGGAGTGAGGCCAGAAGAAGGCCCAAGGGTGGTCTAAAGTGCAACCTGGGGCGGAGCCCTTTTCCCCTGGGTGCAAGGCTGTGCCTCCTGACCCGAGCTGGCATCTGGAGACCCCACGGCAGACGGCAGGGGCTGGGGGCAGGGGGCAGGGGGCAGGTTCTGAATGTTCTCCTTTCTCCCCACACTCCCCACCCCCTCCCTGCCCTCCCTGGGCTGGAGCCTTTGACAGAGACAAGGTTTCTGCTGGAGCTATTTCTGTCTCTGGTGCCAGCTGTTGTCCTGGGAGGCTCTTCAGCAGGTCTGATTAAGTTCTTAAAAGGGCAAGAGAGGGAAAGAGGGATAGAGGGAGGGAGAGCTGGACAGAGATGGGCCGGCCACACACACCAGAGGTCACTGGCTGACCCCACGGCATCCCCAGGACCTGACCCTGCGTGAATCTGTGCTGTGGCTGCCTGGGGAAGAATGTGATGGCCAAAGGTGGTCCAACAAAGACACCCAGAAGGTTCATCAGAACAGCAAGTGCAGTCTTCTCTGGGCACTTCACACAATTTGGATTCGACTCCTCCCCACCCCCCAAGTGTGAGTTAAGCCCCTTTCCTCTGTGGCAAAGCCTAACTCGCCGCAGGGTCTTGGGAACACGTGGTGACTCTGGAACCTTCCCATGATGAATGCCTGCTTCCCATTCCCTCAACAGGACTTACAGTCTGCCTCTGATGCACAAACCTTGATCAAATCCTTATTTAAAACGATTAGGATGGGACGCGTGGGTGGCTCAGGGCTTGAGCGTCTGCCTTTGTCTCAGGGTATGATCTCGGGGTCCTGGGATCGAGTCCCATGTCGGGCTCCCTGCATGGAGCCTGTTTCTCCCTCTGCCTGTGTCTCTGCCTCTCTCTCTCTCTCTCTCTCTCTCTGTCTTTCATGAATAAGTAAATAGATAGATAAATAAATAAATAAATAAATAAATAAATAAATAAATAAAATCTTTAAAAAAATAAAACAATTAGGACATTGGGGGATGTTTGAATATGAACTGGAGGTTAGAGATTGAGTGTCGATCTTCTTAGGTATAAAAGTGGTGTGTCCGGTTGTAGAGGAGTGTAGACAAATAGCCCAACTTAGGAGGCAATCAATGTAGCTGAAGTGTCACAAAATCTGCAGTGTCTGCCATTCAAGTTGGTCAGAAAAATGTCACATATGCAGGCACACACACACACATACACACACACAGGGTAACCTATTAACGGTTGTTTTCTGGGGGGTGGATTTTGTGGGTGTTTCCTGCACTAGTCCTCCCGCTCCCCTGCATCTTGGAGCATGGTCACAATTTAAAAGTTGGGGGGAGGGCGCCTGGGGTGACTCAGTGGTTGAGCATCTGCCTTCGGCCCAGGGCGTGATCCCGAGGGTCCCAGGATTGAGTCCCACATCCGGGCATCCGGCTCCCCGCAGGGAGCCTGCTACTCCCTCTGCCTGTGTCTCTGTCTCTCTCTGTGTCTCTCGTGAATAAATAAAATTTAAAAAGAAAAAGTTGGGGGTGGGAATCCAGCTCAAAGCTCACTTTCTGCAGGAAGCCTTCCCAACCCATTCTACCCGCTGGACTTGTGTCCCCAGGGCCTCTGCCTGCGGTTTCCGTCACACCTGCCTAAAGCGGGTGGCATCTGTGACTGCCGCACGTGGGTGCGGAGGGAGCGCATGGGGGGGGCTGCGGCCCTTCCCACCTGCCGCCCCACCACACACAGGTGGGAGAGCTGGGTGCCCTCAAGGAGCACCTGGTCAGGAGGGGCAGGAGGACAGGGAGACGGGCCGGGCGGTGGGGTGGGGGTGCCACCCACTGTCCCCAAGGCCACTGCTGTAATCCCAGCCCAGCGCCCCGATGGCCACGGCCGCCCTGCCCTCCGCCGATGGCAGCTCCCAGGAAGCCGCCGCCAAGCCACCTTCACTGGGCCAAGCCTCGGTCCCCCTATCTGTCACATAGAGTCGTCAGGGTACCCACTTCACAGGACTGTGACGATCAGAAAAGGATGTCACATGAGGGCTTTATAGATGAGCCAGGACATTGAGGTTTATGAACTTAAGAAGGGGAAAACAACAACAACAAAACCAAAAATAAACCCAAAACAAAAACCAAAAACCCAAGCCACCCCATCTTTATTTTCAGGAACTTCAACTGAAATGGAGTATATTTCTATCAGTTGTGAATGCAGCCGTGGCCACAGAAGTAGGGGTGGCACCTGTGAGTTCACCTCCAGCGGAGATCACGGGTATTTTCATACCGCTTGAAAGCTGTTATTCTTGAAATATGCTTTATGCTCATCACTACCGTAAACCTGCCACTAGATTCATTATTTCATGTGTTGGTGGAGAGGCACATGTATTACTATATCTCACAGTGATTTTTTTTAAAAAAAACGTATAAATAGCTACATTTCAGTACAGCTGGTTTCTTTCCTAGCCCTCTGAACTGAA
Organism: Canis aureus; assembly: GCF_053574225.1. Classification (NCBI taxonomy): domain Eukaryota; kingdom Metazoa; phylum Chordata; class Mammalia; order Carnivora; family Canidae; genus Canis; species Canis aureus. The sequence continues at coordinate 71,258,775 of NC_135616.1, read as the reverse complement.
TCTTACACATTTAGAAACATTTTGCTAAGAAAGTGTCCAGAGGCTGTAGGGACTTCCAAAGGGGTCTGTAGCATAAAAAATAAAGGACCCTGTGGTTTGGTGCAAACTTGACTCCGCCCTTGTTCCTGGCCTTGCCCCACCCCTGGCTTCTGGTCGTGGCATTGGGAGATCTAAGCCCCCTTGGGTGAAGGGAAAGTCGGGTGGGGAGCCTCAGTTTACCCCCACCAGCAGGAAAGCCCTCCCATGCTCTCTCTGCCTTTAGGCATCACTCAGCTAAGTGCTCGTCCATTCACTGCTCTTCCCTCTCCTCCTTCCTTCCCCTTCATTAACCCTCCCACCACCCCCACCACCCCCACCCCACCCCCCAGCTCTTCCTTCAGCCTATTTTTGAACATCCCCGAGGATAGTGCCTTTTCCATGGCTCCCTCGGAGACACTATCACCAGCTGTGGCTCGTTAAATGCGCTAGAAAAACCATCCCCAAGCTCAAGGGCAAGAGGAGTCTGGTTCCAGGCAGTTAGCAGTCAGAGGGGAGTGGGCATGTCCCAGTGGTGGGAACAATCAGGGATGGGCCCTTAGAGGTAGAAGCAAGGCTCCGACACCCCTGCACCGGGCATGAGAGGTTCACCTGCCTCTGGTGAGTCCCAGGCCCCTGGCCCCATGGCCAACCAGGGAGGGAGGGTGGAGTCCTGGCCAGGAAGCTGTTGTCTCAGTACAAAGGGAGCCGCACCCAGGCCCCACCTCCAGAGCAGATCTCTAAGAGCTGCACTGGGTGTCCGCTGGCCAGAGCAAGGGCTGCCTCACGTGCCCCCGCCAGGCCCATGGGCATGGAGCTGCCACTTCACCAGACTGTCTCAAATGGCCCAGGGCGTGGTAGAGCAGGGAGGGTGGCTCTGCAGAAGCCAGAAGCTCTATCTGGGCAGAAGCCTCAAAACAGGTGCAGAGAATAAATGCTCCCCTCTTTGACCTTCCTTCCAGCCCTGTTTTTGCCAAGGTCCAAGGCCAACTTCACATATTTCATATTGACCTTATTTCTTCTTAGCATCTTAGAAAAGGAACCGGTAATCCACCAAGCCGGGTGTGACTCAGCCTGACCTGCTGACCTGTGGGCCTCCAGCCACCTGACAAAGGTCTGCTCCTCTTTTAAGGCTCACCTGTGGGGTCAGCTCCTGGCTGCAGCCTGCCCCCCAACCCCCGTCCCCCACTGAGGTAGAACTGGGCGCCTGCTGGTGCATGGCAGGAGGGCCTATCCTACCACCATCCGTGACACAGAGATTTCTCACTTTTTTGGTTGTTTCCTTCTCTCCCCCAGTCAGCTATGAGCTCAGTGAGGACAACAGCTATATTTGATGAATCTGCCAGCATGTAATAGGCACTTGATCAGTGGTTCTTGAGTGTATGAATGAATGACACTCCTCATTCTTTCTCTTCTTCCTTCCTTTCTTTCTTTCTTTCCATTCTAAGGCAGAGGTACAGCCAGGAGGGCTGAAGTGCTCAGGCCCAACTGACCATGGTCACGTGGGGCAGGGAACAGGGGCACAGCTGATCCCCAAGAAACTCTACACTGATCTAAAGGTCGCAGCTCAGACATCTCTTCCCAAGCCCAATCCTCTCCCTGGAGCACACGCACACTGCTCCAACCAGGCCACTCTCCCGGGTGTGTCATCGGCACTCCTAGAATGAGGTCTCCATATCACCCATGTGGCTTGGTCATGACCCTGTCCCAAGAGCCTGACTCTGCACCTTGCACTTAGTAGGTACTTGAATCCCAATTCTCAAATCCATGAGAGAATCTCTGGTGGGTCTCACTTCTCTTTCCCCTGCCCTGGGCCTCTCCATCAAAGCAGAAGAGAAAATGCTGGGGCTTGCTGGTTCCAGACCAGGTGGGCCTATGGCTTCCCACAGGATAGGTCACGGTTCCGAAGATACCGGGGAGTCCACTGGCCCATGTGGGACAGATGAGGACGGATGAGGCCTCCCCGAGGCCATCTGGGCCCTGGGCTCAGACTGCTCAGTAGGCTGCCCCCAACCAGCCATAGCCCCGAAGCCGCCCCTCCCAGCTCCAGGCTTGGCCCAGCCTCTGCTCCACCATCTAAAAGGTTCCAGGTCAGGTTGCTGTTTCCAGGGTTCAGGTAGTGAAGCCACAGTCTCCCGGGGAAACCACTCTCTTACCTGGCTGAGGTCAGCCTCTCCGGAGGTGAAAGGTCCAGCGGGGGGCCTGCCTTCTGCTTCCCAGCCGGGGAGGAGAAGAGAGCGTCGGGGGAGAGCGGGGTGCAGGGAAGACTACGTGCTAAGCCTCTCCCTCTTCTTGCTCCTCTGCTGCTGGCTGCTGCTCATGCTCTTCCCTCTCTGTCTGTCTCTCAGAAGTTGTGCTGAGAGAAAACAACCCTGACCGGAGGGATCCAGCCTGGGCTGGTGTTTGTGGGGAGTGTGTGTGTGTGTGTGTGTGTGTGTGCACACGCCTCCCGGGAGGCTGGAGCAGCTCCTCCTGAACCTCAGAGGCAGCGGGCCAGCCCCTGATCTGCAGTTGCCATGGAGACCCACCTAAGCCTCTTTCACCTGGAGCTGTATTATCTGCAGAGAGAGCCCGGCTGACCTGACACTGACGCCTGGGAAGACCCAGGTGGTGCCAGAGCGCCTGCGTCCCGCTGGCGTTCCTCCCTGTGCTCTCGGGGTGCAGGGTGCCCCAGCAGAGGAGCAGACCCGGTGGGCACAGATGATCCCATTTGGTGCTGCTCACCTCTCCCCACCTACTTCCCTCCTCCAGGAGAGGGGGCGTCTGGGGGCTGGGGCCTGAAGAGCTAGGTCCTCACCTTTGCCTCCACCCCCTCCCCACATCCTTGTGTTTTCCTCTTTGCTGATCAAGATTCTCTCTTTCCCTCAAGGCAAGCTCAAGAGCAGGAAGTTCTGCTGACCTTCTGGAGGAGGGGACGAGGCAGAGGAAAGAATCCAGGGAGAAGAAGGAATGATGTTGAGGTTGAGAGGTAACATGTGGGGCTGGTGGGAGCCTTCAGTGGGTGTTCTCTGGGATCCCACACTTGCGTGTGGGCCTCCTGTCTGTCTTCATGCTCTGGACACTTTATCACTTGCAGGCTATTTGGGTTAGGAGCCCAGTGTGGCCCAGTCTGCACCCACCAGACATTAGGGGGCACGACACAGATGCATCTTGCAGGAGGGTGGGGATCTAGGATAGTATTAGGGTTCAGAGATAAAGATTTCTGTTTGAATGAAAAAATTCTGTTTGAATGAAAAAATCATCCCTTTTCTAAAACCATGCATTAGTCTTAATACCCCCCCTCAAAGACATCCCCCCCCACACACACAATTAATGTAAATGAGATCATATGGGTCAATGTTGTCAGCGATCAAAAGGAAGATTTCATGGCAGCAAGGGGTGAGCTTCTGGTCTCCTGACCTGTGACTCTGGGGAACATGCACACAGATGACCGGGTTTTGTGTGTGTGTGTGTGTGTGTGTGCGTGTGTGTGTCATCCTTCCTGACACAGCTGGCTCCTTTCCTGCACTTTTCAATGAAGCCTGTGACCAGGAGAGGCAGTCATCCCCTCCCTCCTTCTCTCCCCTGCCTGCAGCCTTGACACCATAACTCAGGAGGGCTTGGCGTTTGTGTTGACTGCTAATTTATTTTGATTTGTTAGCCTGTGGAGGCTTTGTGATTATCCATGCTGAGTGTGAGTTTGTTCTAGAGAGAGAAGGTGGTGGTTGTTTTTTTCTCTCATTTGACATCCGTGGAAGTTGCTGAAGCGTAGTTAAATATTCAGCAGCCATTCAAACAGAGAAACACCAGTGGGGCCCATGACATTGCCTCACAGATGGCACTCGATTAATAAATTGGAGATGTGGAATTACGAAGCTGCTGGGCCCAAGACTAGATTAAAAACCAGGGGGAGATTGGAGAAGGTCTCTGACCCCAGATGTCAGGCTGTCCTTATGGGGGTGCTCCTCATGCTTCCTCCTCCCTGGCTTCCTTCCAGGCTGTTGGGACCATTCCAAACCATTTCTAACCACCCCATCGTGCACTGGGCTTTCAGAGTCCTGCAGAAGGTCTGTGTAGCTCAAATCCTGAATGAGATTGGATTAAGCTGACATAATGTACATAGATAGAGACCGCACTTGCGTTCACTGCACCTCTTCTCTGCAGGCAGCCGTCTCTCCTCTCCTATGGCCCCAGTTCCTTCTCCAGGTCAAGGCAGCACTGTATCCGACTACAGGAAACGTGAGAGCACCCCCCTTCCTCCCGGCTGGCTTGCTTAAACCCCGGCTCTCCCTCTCTCTGTCCTTTTTTCCCAACCCCTCCTCCCTCTAGCCTAGTTCAGTCTCAAACACATTAAACAAAAGGAAACCAAGGAGAAAGGCATAATGCATTTCTCATTCATTCATTCATTCATTCACTCACAGAGTGTTTACTGACCACCTACTCTGTGCCAGACAGAGGGTCCATTTCCATGGAATTCACTCACTACTGACTTCTTTTAGATTCCGTCCTGGGTTTTGACAGACTGACCTGAGGGCCCGTGGCAGAAAAAGTTAGCTGTCCACCAAAGCTTCATGCCCCCTTCCCGAGTGTAGACATGTTCCTGGGAAGCAGTTGTTCACAAAGGGACTTCATTACCCAGCCTCCTTGGCATGCCATGTGATGACGGAATGTGGGTGGAAGGGGTGTGTGCCACTGCAAGGCCTTGGCTTATGAAAGTCTCCAGTGTGATTTGTCAGCTTCTGTATTTTCCCACTTGCTGATGGGCAGCGAGGACACAGGTCCCTGAGGACGGTGGAGCCGCAGTTTGGAAGGAGCCAAGGTCTAAATTATGTGGAAGGCCACCTGCCAATCACCCATGAAATGTAAGAAATGTATTAGGTCAAGCCATTTGGGGTTTCTCTGCTGCTGCAGTTGGCCCAGCCCTAACTAGTGGAAAACCCTGTGAGAAGGGATGGATGGGGGCGCCTGGGTGGTTTGGTTGGTTGAGCGTCTGCCTTTGGCTCAGGTCATGATCCTGGGGTCCTGGGATCGACCCCCCACATCGGGCTCCCTACACTCAGTAGGGAGTCTGCTTCTCCCTCTCCCTCTGCCTCTGCCACTCCCCCTGCTTGTGCTCTTTCTCTAAAAAATAAATAAAATCTTTTAAAAAGGCAGGGGAGGGGGGGAATGGATGTGGATCCTTTCTACCCTCCCTTGGTCCCCTGGAAATCAGAGCTCTTCTTCCCAAATTTCCCATCTGCAGCCCAAAGAAATTAATTATCCACTCCACATTGTCTTCTGCCTTTGTGCATGAGGCCCCTTTTGCCCCCAAGTTCCCCTGCCTGGGGAAGTCTTACTTATCCCCCGAAATTCAGCTTCAATCGTGAAACCCTAGTAAGTTTTCCTGTCTTCCCAGCTGCTCCCTCCTCTCCACTCCCTGAAGTTTCATTCTTTCTTCTATACATAGAGTCGATCATCATTACTCACAGGTTCCGTATTTGCAAGTTTTCCGACTCGCTAAAATTTGTTATTCCCCAAATCAATGCTCACAGCACTTTTGTGGTCATTCTGGACCTTCACAAAGCATTGAAAAACTTGACTCGCCTGGCAAACACATTCCCAGCTGAGGTTGAACAAAGCGACCCTCTGCCTTCTTGTCTCGGCTCTCACACAGTAAACAAGTGTCCTTTTCACGGTCTAGTTAGTGCCACACTTTTCACACTTGGTGGCTTTTTGTTGGTGATTTCTGTTTGAAATGGCCCCAAGCACAGTGCTGTGTGGGGTTCCTAAGCACAAGAAGGCTGTAACGTGCCTTATGGAGAAAATATACGAGCTTAGTTCAAGTATGAGTTATAGCGCTGCTGGCCCTGAGTTCGGTGTTCACGAATCAACAATATATATGAATAAAGTGTCTTTAACCAGAAATACACATAAAAGTAGGTTATGTATTGGTTGCTCGGCAAAAATGTCATGACCAGAGCCTTTTAGGAACCTAACCCTGTAGTTCCCCCAGAAACAATTGCTCCGTATTTGCTAAGGCAGCATTTGCAGCGACTTTTAGAACAGTACCTCAAATAATGAGGTTCAGCTGTGCTGGACTCTGGTTCTTGAGCACTTGGTTCAGCACCCCCACAGCGGGAGAGCTCCTCAAGGGCCAGGAGCCCAAGCCATGCTGAACACAGGTTTGTCCTGCACGTAATTTATTTATTTTTAAAAAATATTTTATTTATTTATTCATGACAGGCACAGAGAGAGAGAGAGAGAGAGAGAGAGAGAGAGAGAGAGGCAGAGACACAGGCAGAGGGAGAAGCAGGCTCCACACAGGGAGCCTGATGTGGGACTCGATCCCAAGACTCCAGGATCACGCCCTGGGCCGAAGGCAGATGCAAAACCCTTGAGCCACTCAGGGATGCCCTCCTGCATGTAATTTAAAGATGATGGCGAGAGCACCCTGAGCCTGGTGTCTAAGCGAATGTCCCAGACCTGCCCCTGGGCTCTCCTGAACCCAAAAGGGCCCCAGGAGATGACTGTCACAGTCCAAAAACCTGCTCAAGCCACAGACATGAGCCAGGCAGGAATTTGACTGTGAGGTGCTAAGGTGCACCTGGCAGGGGAGGCGGGTGGAGCCGGGGGCCGTCAGAGGGTGGCTGGGAGCCTGGGCATTCCACACTGGGGGGCAGGCAGGGTAGGCCTAAGATAGCAGGGGAGCCCCTTCTGTTCAACCTGGACCTACTTGTGGGAGGAGGGGACCTGGCAGGTAGCACTGAGCGAGATAAAATAAAACCTGAAGCGGCCCGGGGTGCTGTGAGCCCTCTGGGTGGGTGCCGATGAGAGTCCGTGGAGGGGATGCCCTGGGGCCTGGGAAGAAAGATGTAGGAGAAGGTGTGACCGTGTGGCAGGATTGTCACACATGGACCTGAACCTCGCAGGTGGATCTTCATAGAGTCTATTTTTCTTTTTTGAAGATTTGATTTATTTATTCACGGAAAACACACAGAAAGAGGCAGAGTCACAGGCGGAGGGAGAAGCAGGGTCCATGCAGGGAGCCCGAGGTGGGACTCGATCCTGGAACTCTGGGATCACACCCTGGGCCCAAGGCAGACGCTCAACCTCTGAGCCACCCAGGTGTCCAGGATCTTCATAGAGTCCAAACTCAGTTCCCAAGGACGAACATCAGCGAGCCCAGAGCAACGAAAGGCAGCAGGCTGGCGGTTAGTCCACCGTCTGCCTACCAGGAGGAGGGAGAGGGAGGATTGTTCGGGCACTCTGGCCTGGATGGCGGTGAGACGTGACACCCATGGGGAAGCCGGGTCTGGCTCTGGCTGCGTGGACGTGGCTGTGTGACTCCCAGGGGAGAGACCAGTGACCAGCTCCACGGGCAGAAGAAAGGGTTTGGGTAAAGGTACAGATCTGGGGGTTGTCAGGGGCAGGGTGAAGGCGCAACGTGGGGCACAGGTGAGCAAACCCAGATCATAGAGGACCACGCGAGAGAGGAGAGCCTGGGCCAGAGCCCCAGGCCGGGAGGAGCAGGCCGAGAGGGCGCCAGGGAGCTGGGAGCCCCGTGGTCCGGCTGCTGGCCGCCCAGGCCCGAACAGAGCAACACAGGGAACCCAAGTTAGCCCCCCTGCCACCCCAAGGGCTGTGTCTCCCCGGTGCTCTGACACCATCCCAGGGCCCTGGCAAAACTCCGGGCTGTATTAAATCACACATGAGTGTTTAGAAAAGGGAGTGGAGGTCAAGCAGAGTCAGCAGGTATTTACGGGCCCCCGGCCCCGGGCAGCACCCTCAGAGAGACCGCAGGAAGGGGGGGTCAGGGGACGGCAGCGTGAGGCACCTGGTGTCCCCATCACACCCCCGTGGCCCGCCTCTGCTCCGAGCGCAGCTCTGAAGGGCAGTTCTGTTGCAAGCCAGAGACTCCCAGCTCAAGCTCACGACCCCCGGAGGCTGAGGAAGCCTGCTGGGCCCACCTGCAAGTGCCGTCCCCAAGCGTGGGGCGGCTGGTGTCGCTGGGGACAGGCTTCACCCTACAGGCAGGGCACCCTACTGGCAGAGAAAAGCTCCAGACTCCCGTGCATCAGGTCAGCCGTTCTCAGAGGTGTGATGTCACAATTCCCAGGGGCCCCCTCGGGAAGCAAGGTCACCTGCTGCCCCCAGGACGGTGGCCTTGCTACCACACCCTAGGCTGATGTGTTAGCACCTTCCCATCTCACTCTCCTGTGCCCTCACTCCTGCCTCCTCCCAAGCCCCAGGATCTGCCCCCACGTCCTTGTCCTGGGCTCTGCTTCTAGAAAAGTCAGAAGGGAAAAGTAAAAATGTAGGGGTGCTGTGCGACCACCAAGAGGTCAAGTAGCGTGATGCCTGGGAAGAGCCATTAGCAACAGGGAGGTGGCGCAGGGGACCCTGCCATTGGAGCACGGGGACAGGACCAGTACCCCCTGGGCAGCCACCCCAGCATGCAGACACTTCTTGCTCTGTGCCACCCTTAACCCCAGGCTCAGCCTCGGTCCCCAGAATTATTCCCTCAACCAGAGTGTACTGAAGGGTTAGTGGACAAACAGAATGCGTGGCTTTCGCCACACCCTGCACTGCAAACTGCATCGACTCCTCTCAGCCACTGCCAGGCCCCCCTCTCTGATGCCTGGGCCCCCTGCCCTGCTGGCTCCTGAACAGCCGTCCTCCACGTAGGGAGGTGCTCCCACAGCACCTCCCCGAGGGCCAGGCTTGCTCATTCGATGACACTGCCAGGTGAGCCACGGTGAGAGGCCTCGGGTCTGAGTGACCCCGACCTCCGTGGGGATCCCACGTCGTGCAGGGTGCCTTCTCCCACAGTGGCTTTTTACAGAGAACACAGGCCAAGGACAACAGACTGGCTGATCCAGTGCAATCTTTCCCCACAAGTTAGAGCAGATGCCTTACTGACGCACGCAAAGGCCCAAGAACAATTCTTTCTGGAAGTCTTTCCCCCAAGGTCCTTTATGATAGACTCATAAGTAGCCAGAACGTACCCGAGCCCTCCAAGTGCTCTGTGTTCATTCACCACATCCGCCTCCCTGCACCGCCAGGCCCCCATGCATCTCTCCAGCAAAGGGTCACTATGCAGCGACTTTGTGGCACCAGCCCCGGGCTTGGTGCCAAGGGGGGAGGTGGAGAAGGCAGGCCCATCGGTGCCCTCAGGGGCTTCCAGCCACAGGAGGGGGAGCTAGGCTGTGTGCCCCTGGACTGACAGCACCACAGAGATCCAGGGACACCCCGGGAGGGCAGCCCCTGGCTTCCCAGCCCCCACACGCTCTCCCATACCATACACACCCCGTCTCTTGAGCACCCACTGAGATACTGAGCTGGCAAACACACAGCACAGCAGGTGGGTAATAAAGCCGGGACAATAACCTATGCCCATTTCTTCCAAACCTCCGCTGCCCACTGCTGCCTTGAAGGCATCCACAAATCGGACAGAGGCCCCGGGGCACACAGACCCTCAGCCTTGGTCCTGAGCACCAAACACATCTTGTTTTCTGTGTTACAGGTGCTTTATCTGGAGACGATAAGGAGGTGGGGTGTGTGTGTGTGTTGGGTGCAATTCCATTCTACTTGCTCTTCACATAATCCTGGAAGGCTGCTTGGAAGAGGAGGTATTTCAGCAGTCTTCCAAATAAATAGATATACTTGGCCGATTAAGGAGGGACACCAGGGGCAGGAGGGGTAGGGATTGAATCTGAAGTCCAGAGCTGGTGAAAGAGTCAGGATATCAGCTGGGGCTGAACAACTGGCCTGTGTAAGACCCTCTGTTGGCTGCTGGAAGTTGCCAGAGGTAGCAGCAAGGCTCCCCAGGGGTTCTTTCGACCTGTGCCCTTGGTTCTTTCCTCAGAAGAGAAAACAAAAGCACTTTAACCTCCTCTGGCCAAACAATCAGTCTGGAAAGAAAAAGAGCAGGGCAGCCCGGATGGCGCAGCGGTTTAGCACCGCCTTGGGCCCAGGTCGTGGTCCTGGAGACCCGGGATCGAGTCCCATATCAGGCTCCCTGCATGGAGCCTGCTTCTCCCTCTGCCTGTGTCTCTATCTCTCTCTCTGTGTCTCTCAAGAATAAATAAATGAAATTAAAAAAAAAAGAAAAAAAGAAAAGAGCAGAGCCATCCAATCGTCCAACCGTCCACAGAGGATCAAGGGCCCAGAGGTCTACAAAGCAATGTCGAGGCCCCAACATGTTTCTCACTGGGGCAAGAGGCCCCTTTCCCTTCTGGGTGGGAGCTGCCAGCTGCCTAGAATCTCTGCAAACCTTGTGGGGAGGAAATTGGAAACAGGAATTGAAAAACTAGGATTCCAAAGCTTGTCCTGACACATACCGGAAGCAATCTAGCTGTCCACCAACGGGGCGGCCACTTACAAATAAGCCACGTCAACAGGCCAGACTTCACCCAGCGTAAGACAATATTTATGCCAACATTCGCTTTCCAGCTTCCCATCCTGTAGAAACAGCTGGACCCACCAGGGTGAGTGTACACGTGGAGAAAGGCGAGGAGACGGAAAATGCAGCCAAGAGAAGTCCAGTGTTGTGCTGGAATCAACGTATTGGCCGAGGCGAAGAATAGGACTGCACGTGTGCTGGGATTCGAATTGGGGCTACACTGCCCTTTTAAACCAGAGTATAATATTAAAAAAGGGCCCTTGAAGGGAAAGAGTGGCTTTTCCGTTTGCACTCGGTTCACTATTTTCTTGCTGTACGTGAAGTTCAGAGAGAACTGTAGAGCTCTTGAGCTTGCACATTTCTTCAAAGGGTCGTCAGAGTCAGACTCCCTGTCCGTCTTGGTTTTCTGTGCAGGCTAAAAATGACATGCATGGAATAGTTAAATCTGTGAAAACAAAAGCGTCTGCTTGGATCTAAAGTTGGACGCGATCTCTCGGGGGATGCGTAGCTTTAAACTATCTGGTCCACACTGTGGGTGGAAACAAGTGGTCTGAGACCGTGATTGCGGGGCCTGATCAATCTGCTGTAGGACTTCAGTAAGGAAGGATTAACCCTAGAGGCCCAACCTCATAGTTCACTGGAGAGTCGTCATTCCCGGGAGGGAAGGGAGGTTGCGACCACCTGGCATTGCCCACCACCTGGCCATTTACAAGACACTTCCACGTCCTTTGTTTCATTTTATTAACAAATATGGGTCCTCCTTCCCCAGACCCCAAGGAGGGGCGCAGGACAGATTCCTGTGTGCTGGGGCTGTGGGGAGTCCTCGCACTCATCCCCTGAGTCCAGAAAGGCTTAGAAACCATTTGCTCTCTGGTGTCTGGGAAGAGTTACCCAGAACCATTCTCGTCCTCACGGAAGCTCGGCACTGAGGCGGGGAGGCCTCATGGATGAGCAGTGGGGCTCTTCAAAGACCCGTGTCTCTCTAGTTTCAGACCTGGACCCAACGCTTGTTTGCTGTGCAGTCCCAGCTTTGTGTTGGATCTTCTCTGAGCCTCAGCTATAATTTGGGGCAATAATACCTTCCTTGGAGAGTTGCAAGGATTAGAGCAGGTACATATGTAACATGTCTTATCCAGGGAGTGCCCTGCTCAGAATAGCCCCCTCAATGGCTAGCAGCTGGTCCCAGGTTTGGAGACCCCGCAGAGTCAGTGTCTCTGTGTTACCTCACTGGCACATTCGGGGGCAGAGCCCATGGCCCCAATCTCCTTAGCTCTAACAAAAGACACCCTAATATTGCAGACCTTACCTCTGCGAAAGGTAGCAAGGTGGTGAACTGGCTCTCTCATTCCTCCCTATTGCAGACTCTACTGGAGCCCTCAGACAATGAGGTGTCTCCGGAGCAGACACAGACCTGTCCCCAGGGGCAGGCTTCTGGCTGTGGAGAGGGGTCCAGCCAGGGTCTCATCTTGTCCTGGCAGGAATCATCACCTCTCTCAGAACTCCTAGACCAAACCCCAAGGCTCCTGGCAGTGTCTCCGGAGACAGATTTTGCTCCCTGGCTGGACAGATGCTGTTTCCAGGGCCCAAGCTGGGTACTCTGTGAGACTCAGGGCAGACGGGGCTCAGACTCACCCTCAGGGTTCTCTTGAAACTTGGGGAGACCATCACGTCTGCCCTTGTTTGCTTGTGCAAGCCCAAGTGTAAAGGCAACATGAGGCGAGACTGGCAGTCACAGTTCGGCGGCTGCTGGGCACTCGCCCTCGGCTTTGCTCCCTCCTTATCTTCTTGTGGTGGCTGCTTCACACCTGCAGGGGATTGGCCTGGCTCCCGGAGGTCTTTGGCTTTCCAGGCCCTGTGCAGACACCCACGCCTGTCACACAGGTTCTCGGTTTCTCTGATGCCATGACCAGAGAAAGGGCCGAGTCTATCATAGGCAGCCTCTGCAAGGCCACTGACGTATCCCCCCGTCTAATTCCCACAGGTGCCCCACGATGGTGTTCTGAGTGTCTCCCTTTGCAATGAGATACCCGACACTCAGGCAGTAACTGCTGGAAGCTTCAGAGCTCAAACGGGCAGACCCTAAAGGCCAGGCCCTTTGCATCATCCCAGGAGCCAGAGCTGTCACTTGTGGTTCTGGGGTTGGCTGCGCAGGGTCGGGGGCCCCCTGGGCTGATGGAACAGGAAAGGAGCTTATTTCTTATGGAGCCTGACTCTGTGGCTGGGGCCCTATTCCTGTGGCCTTTGAGAAGTGGAGCCAACCCTAGGCACACACCTCTCACTCCCATGCACCCTGCCTTTGTTGTGCACAAAACTGCCCAGTGGGCAGCCCCCAGGGCTCCTCTTCTATACCTCTTCCTCAATCCTTGCTCACTGGGGCAAACTCAACCACCCCCAGCAACCTTATCTGATGGGTGGGGGTAGAGCAGGGCCAATGACACTGCTCAGAATTCTCTGTTGGTCCCCGAGACATCTACCTGTTTATGCAGAAGTCAGGCGCCACACCTGAGGGGCTCCTTGGAGAGGTTGCTCAGAAAGCTCAACTGTGCTCTTCCTGCCTGCTCTAAGTCCCCAGGGCCACCTAGGCTGGTAAACGTGGCAACAGGAGTCACCTGCCCTCATTACCTGGCATCATTGTGAACTCAGACATGTCTCCCTTACCAGCCAAATACACACTGAGACATTCGAGCTTCGGGCTCCAGCTGGGAGACCAGGTTATCCTACCCATCACATGCGGTGCCACTCGGCTCCCAGGGATTTACTGAGGCCTCATTGCCCAAATGCTCTAGAATGAGCTTCCTCCACTTCTTGTAGGGTCCTGAAATTTGGTGGTAATAAACTATGCTTCTTTATAATCCACCTTTCTTCCAGAAACTGCCTGATGCATAGTAAGCATTCAGTACATCGGTTACTAAATTTACTTACATTTTTTTTTTTAAATACAAGCAATACTTGATCAAATTAAGTAGAAAAAAAAAAAAAAAAGGATACTGAGGCCCAGACTGTGGCCTTGAAATGCCATTTATCCCTGAAACTATGAGGGTTTCTTGTAGAAGACGCTGATTCCAGACTTGGGCAGGAGATGAGTAAGATGGACCTGGAACTTTTTTTTTTTTAATTAAAAAAAATATTTTATTTGTTTATTCATGAGAGACACAGAGAGAGAGAGAAAGGCAGAGACACAGCAGAGGGAGGAGCAGGCTCCAAGCAGGGAGCCTGACGTGGGACTTGATCCAGGGACTCCAGGATTCACACCTGGGCCGAAGGCAGCGCTAAACCACTGAGCCACCTAGGGATTCCCCCTGGAACTTCTTATATTGCAAACAAGGAAACCGTCGAAGACTGCTAAAGCCTACAGATCTGATAGACAATGCTGAGTCAACGTTGGGCTGCCTGAGTTCAAATCCAGCCTCTACCACTTGCTAGCTACATGATTTTGGCAAAATGATTTTTTTTTTAAGATTTTATTTATTTATTCATGAGAGACACACACAGAGAGACAGAGACAGGGGCAGAGGGAGAAGCAGGCTCCATGCAGGGGGCCTGATATGGGACTCGATCCTGGGATCCCATGACCCCAGGACCACTCCCTAGGCTGAAGGCAGTTTAGTGACTGAGCCACCCAGGGATCCCCATGATTTTAATTTTTTAAAATTTTATTTAAATTCAATTTGCCAAAATATAGTATAACACCAGTGCTCCTCTCATCCCGTACCCTCCTTTTTGTGTGTGTGCCCTCCTTAATGCTCTTCACCCAGTCGCCCCATCCCCCCCACTCCCCTCCCCTTCTGCAACCCTTTGTTTCCCAGAGTTAGCAGCCTCTCATGGTTTGTCTCCCTCTCTAACTTTTTGGGAAAATGACTTAATCCCTCTGTGCCTTAGTGTGCTTATCATTGTCCCTCATAGCACCTACTTCAGAGGGTTGTGTGAGGATTCGATATAATACATAAATCAAGGTCCAGAACACCGGGAGTGCTGCATGAAAATTGAACTTTTATTATCGGGCTGTATGCTGCATTAGCATGGCTCTCCCTGGGTCTCTGAATGGTGATTCTGGGCAGGGAGAGAAATCGGGTGTCGAGAGAAGAAAAAGACGATGGAACCCTGAACCAGCTGCGTCTCAACAGTCTGCAGCTGAAGGCGAAGGGACTAAAACAGCAGCAGCCGGGACACATCCTGCTCTGCCTCTGCAAACACATCTCCAGACACTGTCTCATTTTAGCCTCCTAACAACCCTGCCTGGTGGGGACTGTTATCCCCAGTTTACAATGGGGGAAACAGAAGCTCTGGAAGCTCAGAGAATGCAGGTCCTGCCCGAGTTAGGTAGCGGGGTGGGAACCGCAGGTGGGTGACAGCTGAGTTACTGGGACCAGCCGCCGAGGAGCAGGAGCTCAGGGCCAGCAGGGCCTGCAGGGCGACCAGAGGCCGCGCTCCTCCAACCGCCCCAGGCCCGGTTACACACCGAAGGCCGCCCCGGCCCGGGAAGCGGGATCCCGAGTCGAGCCGGCCCGGGGCCTCTACCTGTGAGCAGCAGCGACATCTCGTGGCGAGAGGGGGACGGACCCCGGGCTCCCTGCGAACCTCGGCCCCGCGGGGCCCGCACGGTGCTGGGGCGCGGACGGCCTCCAGGAGGCCCGGTCCCTGCCCCGGGGTGCGGGGCACCTGCGCGCCCCCTTGCACCGGGGCCTCCCTGGGGAACGTAGCCTTGCTCCCCGGGACGGCCAGCCTCGTTTCAGGGTGACTTTTACCCTCCTCTTCCTTCCCTGGGCTCTCGGCCCGAGAACCAGCGCCTTGAAGCTGGGCCGCCGGTGGGATGGCCGCGGGGTCGCGGAGGGGCTCCCCGGGCCGTGCCCACCTGGCCACCGCTCTCGGCCCGAGGCAGCCTCGGTGGCGCCGCCTGCCGCGTGGGGGGAGCGGCTGGGGGGAGGGTGCTGCGGGGGGGGGGGCCGGGCAGCGCCGCCCCTCGCGCCTCCACGCCGCGCGCATCCCGGGCTGGACGCGAGGGACGCCGGGCCTGCGAGTCTGCAGGGCCCGGGTTCGGTTCCGCGCCCTGCCTGTGAGCCGCGACACGTCGGGCCCTCCCTGCAGCACCCCGGGCTCGTTCTCCCGGCCGAGGGGAAGCCGCAGTCAGCCGTTTAGGCCGAAGCGCCCTGCGGAGTCGGGCCCAGGGAGCGGCGCTGGGCGGGCCGTCGGGGGAGGGGGCCGGCGAGTGGCGCCCCAGGCGGGGTGGCCGGGGAGGAGGGCGCGGGGGGGGCGTGCGGGGCGGGGGAGAGGAAAGAGCCCCACCATTCCAGTCCCCCGCACCCCCTTCGCATCCCCTCCCCCTTCGCCTCCCCTCCCCCTTCGCATCCCCTTCCCCGCCCCATCACATCCCCTCCCCCACCCCGTCGCATCCCCTCCCCCGCCCTATCACATCCCCTCCCCCGCCCCCCATCGCCTCCTCTCCCTCCACCCCATCGCCTCCCCTTCCCCACCCCATCGCCTCCCCTTCCCCACCCCATCGCCTCCCCTCCCCGCCCCCACCGCCTCCCCTCCCTCCACCCCCACCGCCACATCGCATCCCCTCCCCCACCCCGTCGCATCCCCTCCCCCACCCCGTCGCATCCCCTTCCCCCAAGGCCGCGGCCCGGCGCCCTTGACCTCGCCCTGCCGCGAGCTCTGCTTCCCGCGGCAAGGCGAGCGTCTGGGTGCGCTTCCGAGGCTCCCTCCCCATCTGAATCCCGTGGAACTTTCGCTTCCAGCCGGGAGAAGAAATTAATAATTAACCGCCGGGTTAACGGGGACGGCTGGGGCGCGGGTGACCCGGGGGGCAAGAGGGGCGCGGGCCGCCGTCGGCGGGGTCCCGTGGCTCCGCGCTGTGCTCGGCCTCCGCGGCCCGGGCCCCCCCGCCCGCATCCTGGGCTGGGCCCCCACCCGCCCCCACCCCACCCCGCCCCCACCCGCCCCCACCCGCCCCCTCGCCCTGCGGCTCCCCGCCGGCAGGGGGCGCCCGCCTGGACTGGACGGGCCCGGGAGCCGGGTGACCGTGACTGGGGAGGTGGCGCCTCCGCACAGAGCCTGACCCCTCCCGGCCGCGATGACCTATCCCCCAACATCCCACCCCTGCCCGCGACAGGCCCCGTTTCCCAAAGGGGCCTGCGAGGTTATTCAGGGGGCCGAGGTCAGCCCCTTGCCCAGCCCTGACCAATGGAACTTTCTGCGTTTATGGAAATGTCTCATATCGGTGCTGTCAAATCCAGTAGCTCCCTAGCGCTCCAGCTGTTCAAAATGTGCAACTGAGGGATGTTTAATTTCATTTCATTTTACGAATTTGAATTCAAATTACCGCGTGTGGCTAGTAGCTTTAGTCAGGGACCATCACTCCTTTATCAGCTCCCTTCCACGCAGTTGTTCTGGAAAAGATCAGATAAATTAGTTGACAGTGAGAAGCATGTAACCAACCGCCTTAACCCTCCTCCACCAGCTTCAGGCCTCATGGCAGAGGAACTGGTGCCCAGGATCCCTCCTGGGTTTTGGAGGGCCAGAAAGCTCCCCAGCACCTCCAGGCGGTCTTCTGTGAAGTCAACTCCCGAGGTTCAAGTCTTCTAGGGAGCCAGAAGATCTCCCCCAATCCTGCTGCGGGGAACATAGGACCGACCCCCCAGTGGGGATGGGAAAGTAGTCTAGTGTCTCCCACCTCCAAATCCCAGGGAATCCTACTTCTTTCTGATTCCCCCACAGTCCCAAAGTCTGGGAGGTCACTTAACCTTTAATCTGGCCCCTGCCTGCCAGTAGGTCAAAGGTCACTGCCAAGTCCTGCCAGGTTTCACTTTAACTGCAGTGGGGCTCGATGTGACTGTGCTGGGCAGGCTGACACCCCCCCCCCCCCCCCGCCCGGCCCCTCTCGGCATCAGCCATGTGGAGGGAATGCTGCAGAATGCTGTGGACCCAAGGAGGAGGCCAAAACAGCAAGCAGAGAGAGCCTCCCACACTGACTGTCCCCACAGCCCAGAGCCAGCAGGGTGCAAATGGCCCAAAGGATCCCTGTGCCTCCCACCCCACCCCACTGCCCTGGTCTGGCTCTCTAAACCCCAAGGAGTGGCTGACAGGGTACAGGAGGGTGAAAGGAACAGGCAGTGGTCTGGGATAGTGCAGTCGTGGATGCTGGGAGAACAGGGTTCTGACCCCAGTTGGCCACTGCATACCTTGTGTAGAGCATATGTCTCTGTGTCTCAGTTTCCCCCAGCTGTAGATGGCACTTCATGGTAACTGTCTGGACTACCTTAAAAGGTTGCTGTGGGGTTCGAATCAGATAACAGATGCTCATTCATTAATCCATTCATTCATTAAATGTTTATTAAGAACTTGCCTGGAACGGGACAATCTGCTTTCTCAGTGGCAGCAAAGATCAAGAAGGACCCCCACGGGAGTGCCTGCCCATCTTAGACACCAAACACTGGCAATAAATTGCACAGACAGGCTTGGCACCAGCCTCTCCTAACCTGTGGGAAAGGAGGCCAGCTCATAGGAGGAGGAGGAGAGGGAGGAGGAAAAAGGGGGGGACACAGGAGGGGGCAGGGAGGAGTGTACTGCCAAGTGGGGGACAGAGGAAGAGGGGCAAAGAGGAGGAGGCTGGCTCACGGCTGGCCTCCTCAGGCCCCAGGAGCTCAGTGGTGGGCTGATGGTTCAGACAGTGCCAGGCCCGGTTTCTCCCGGAAGCTGCCAGGGCATGGTCAAGCAGGGTGTGACTCAGTAGCCCACATCTGCCCAGCTGGCTCAGGGCTGCTCGGCACCGTCTTTTCAGATTCTTGCCTCCATCTGCTCTCACTTCCTCACCCCCGGCTCTCCATCACTTTCTCCTGTACCAGCCTTTTCCCAGTCCCAGTGATGAGTATTTGGGAATGGTGAAGGCTGCAGAAAACCCTCCAAGAAGGCCCCCAGAGGAAACAATCTCCCCATTTTGGGCTCAGGCTTCCCTGGAGCCTTTCCCTCCAGCAGGGATTCCACCAAGAGAGCCTGTACCAGCTTTGCCTGATGGTACCTTCCAGGCAGATGAGGGGCTGGGCTCCAGTGAGAGGGCAGGGTTCTTTTACCAGGGGCGGGCGCTGTGTCAGGGCTCCTGGGTGGGGTAGGTAGGGGACCGGGCTATGTGGTCAGAATGGGCTGGAACCACAGGACCAGAAATAATAGAGTGGACAAGGCAAGCAAAGACGGTGTGGAGTAAACCTAATCCTGGCCCGGAGGTGGCTAGCATGCTGTCTCTCTGACAGAGATGGGTGCATCGAGCCTGATGCCCCAAAATACAGACTCGATCCTGTCTTGTTACTTTTCTCTCGTCGGGCTGGGAATGTCCCAAACCCATAAATCATGTTTCCTCTTCATCTGACACCCTCCCCGTAAGAGGGTTGCATAAGAGGTTTATCCCTGAGAGCTTGATCTGCGCTTACTGAGCACCTGCCAGCCCATGGGCCCAGCCTGCCGGGAGGGAGGCAGGGCACCAGGTCCTCCCCGCCATCCTGAGTGGCCTGCTTGGCCAGTCTGGGCCCCAGTTCTACCGGTTAGTGAGCTGGGCCTCCTGGGCATACAGTGTTTGGAGAAGCTCAAGGGCAATTTTCCATGCGACTTGGCAAACATCGTTCTCCACCTCCTCATCACTTTCTGGGACGTGCACAGACTCAGAATCCCTCCCTTTGGATGTTCAGCTGAGACTGAGGGGCACAGATGGAAGTAGATGGAGGTTCAGCAGCTGATGTGGGACCTAGTGAGGTCCTGCTGCCCGACTCTCCACTTGCCTCCCTGCCCAGATGGTTCCAGCTGGAGGTCAGCCAGTCAGTGATGTGGGCTGAGCACATCCTGTGGGCAGAGCCGGGGGCTCAGTGGGTGCTGGTCGCCTTTTGTTTTGCCTGCCCATCGCCCCTTTCCCCTTATTCTGGCAAAAAGCATTCCAGTTCTGAATCACCCACCTGTGGTCCGATTCCTGTAGGTCCCATCGCCAGAAGTTAGCACCTGGCCCAGGCCTGGCCAGTAAGAGATTTCACCCCCACCCCAACCCGGCCACAGCCACTGGTGCAGGGATCAGTGTCAGGACTTTTGTTGTGGTGGGAGGAGAGAAAACTCTCTGCTCGTACCACATAGGAATCTGCTGGTGTGGGAGGCGAGCCGAGGCCTCAAGATCCCTTGAGCTCTGAGAGCGACCATGATTGCAACTGTCTGGCTATGGAAGCACCTACATTTCCTTTTTGCCTAAATTAATTTGAGTTGGTTTTCTGTCACTTGGACCTAAGAGTGCTGGCTGAAGTGGAAAGAGGATGGTGCAGGGAGAAATAAAGAGGGGAAGTGAAATGGTTTCTACTTTCAGAAAGGCCCCAGGCTGAGGGGAAATATGGTTTCCATTCTTGGGTATCTGAACACATGGCCTTCCATTTCCTAAACCGTTGAGTGTGTGTGTGCCTGTATGTGTGTGTGCGTGTGTGTGTGAATCATTCAAAAATGTTCTTATACTTTTTATTTCTCTGTCGAGTAATACATAATGGGGAGTTTACAAAAAAAAAAAAGAGGAAAAAAGGAAGATCACTCCTATATCACTATTGGCTTCTATTCGTCTTAGTATGCTTAAAAGTGGGAGTAGAGTCATAGGGTATACAGCACTTTGGTCCACTTTCCCTCCCACTTAGCAGAACATGGTGATCTTCTTTAGGAACGTATAAAGGAAATGATTAGGACGTAAGTTTTGTGACACAACCGAACCCACATGCATCTCACTGTCTAACCTCCCATCTTGTTTCAGAAAGAGGCACAGGAGCCCATCTGTGGACACGGCGTGGTGATTTTTCTTCATCGTGTCATCTTTGGAGAGAATCTGAGAAGCGGAGCATTCCTTCATTCACTCGCCCGATGAGCAGATGTTTAGGTGCCTCGAACGTGCCAGGCACTGAACGATGCGCTTCGGGCCTGACTAGACATGGTCTCTCCTCTCATGGAGCTCACAGGACAGCAAGGAAACGTCATTTGCCAGATACTCCCCAAACAAATGTTCGAACGTGAGCTGTGACAGGTGCTACAAGGATGGGACATAGGATGATTTGACCCAGTCTGAGAAAATGGAGTTTGGGCTGGAATCTAAAGGATGGAAAGGTGTTCCCCGGGCCAAGGGAGGAAAGGGCGCACTTCGTTATAGGGGAACAGCTGGAGTGGCTGGCTGTGGTGTGGGATTGGATGCAGTCGGTGTGGCTGCTGTGGAGGCAGGAAGAGCGTGTGTCACGGGACATGAGGGCAGGTGACCTAGGGCTTTGGGAGCCACGCTAATAAGTTCGGCTTGATGCTGAGGGTGAAGGGAAGCCCCTGAAGTTTCCCCAAGTTGGTGTGTGTGTGTGACACGACTAGGTCTGTGCTCTGCAAAGGTCACGTGGCTGCATTGTGAGGAATGAGCCAAAATGGGCTCAGGTGCCCAGAGCAGGTAGGTGGCTATTGCACTAGTTGGGATGTGAAAGGTCGGGGTACCTTGCATCAGGATAAAGATGTAGGAAGTGGGCGGGGGGGGGGGGTATTAAAGAAGCATTTAGGAGATAAAATCAGCAGAACTCAACCAATGGGACGCGAGGAGTGTAACCAATGGGACGCGAGGAGTGTGAGAAAGAGAATGTGTGTGGGTTTCTCCCGGGCTTGCTCAGCGGGGCGGGTGGAGCTACCACACAGGGCGCCAGAAACCAGAGGAGGAGGAGATTAAGTGTTCAGGCTTAGACGCACTGAGTTGGAGGAA
Source organism: Canis aureus (assembly GCF_053574225.1). NCBI lineage: Eukaryota > Metazoa > Chordata > Mammalia > Carnivora > Canidae > Canis > Canis aureus. The sequence goes on along the minus strand of NC_135616.1, from coordinate 71,237,665 downwards.
CCTTTAAGATGTTCAAAAAGAGATGTCAGGTAGGCAGTGGATGTCTCAGTCAGGAGCTCGGAGATAATATGCGTGAGTCATTTGCAAATTGTGTGCACCGATCTGTGAACCGACCAGCTGGTGTGGGTTCTAGTCCCAGCTTCATTGATCAAATCACTGCCTGGCCCTGGGACTCTCTCTCCATTGGGGGGGGGGGGACCAAAGCTCCCTCCAGCTGTAACGTTCTCTGAATCTGTGAGCATATGAGGATGAAGCATTGCCCAAGCCTCCCTGAATCGTCCCTCCCCGCCCCCTCCCCCCGACAAAACCGGGGAAAGAAGTGTCCTGGCTCTCTTAGACTGGCCATTGGGAAGTTCTCATTGTGACCTTGGCTGTCCCTTCCCTGGTCAGATGGAAGAGACCATCCCGAGCATCCTGGATTCCTCTTCTCGAGGGGAATGCAAGAGCGAACTACCTAAGCTGCTGGCACACAGCGACACGGACTCTCTGAGGAAGGTTAAGGTCAAAAGCGTGAACCGTGGAACAAGGAGGTTTCCAGGCCCTCCGGGGCACGGTCCCCCAAGGTTTTCCTCTGCTTCCTTGCCCTCAGTCTGGTCTCTCCTGAACTTTCTGCTCTCTGTACTCTTTCCAGAAATGTGTTGCTGGGTTTCCACGCTATGTTTGCTAATTTCACAAATGACCCAGTTCCTGATGATGTCCCAGGTTCTGTCGACCTTTCTTGGCCAAAGTAACCCGTGGACTGGTGTCTTCCTGGAACTGTCTGCCACCCACCTCTCTCTCTCCAGGGTCTTGGCCAAGAGCTAAGAAGCATTCATTCAGAGCTCACTATCAAGGTGCGTTATGTGCTTAGATGCCAGAGATACGAAAGGAGCAAAGCCCAATCCTGGCCCCAGAGGAACCTTCCTTCTCATTGGTTCTGAAGTATGGTCTGGACTATTTTCCCCTAAATTTTATTACCAGCCTCTCACCGTAGTAAAGCCTCTTTTTGGCTCACTTCACTTAGCTTTTGAGTTTGTCCCAAAGATCACTGATACCGGTGATTATCATTTACTGAGGGATTTTTCTCTCTCAGCCTTGATGTCAAGCACTACACTTTCTTGATCCCATTTAATCCTGGAAAACAGCAATCTGTGTCTCCCACTTTACTCTTGATGACCTGAAAGGGAAGAAGTCACTCACCTGAGTGCCAGTCACCGGGATGTGAGCCCAGAAGTCGTCTGACTTGAAAATGCCAGATTCTCACCGCTGCACCCCCTTTGTCGGGATGGTTGAGTGTTTCTCACCTGAGAACCGGGGATTAGCCACAAAGTGCCAGTTTAATTCGATGAGGCCTCAGGTGTGCAGGAGCCCTGTCCTATTTCAGCCCTCATCCCCGAACACCTGGAACAGTGCCTGGCAAATATTTGTTGAATCACCTGGAATGAGTGAAACACTTTGAGAACCCCCTTCCCCACCCGCTGTCCTCAGGCAGTTTTGGCAACCAGTAACTGCGGTGTGTCCGGGGCACCGACAACACGATGAGGGTGGATCTCAGCTGGGGGCTCGGGGTGGCCGCCAGGTGAAAGGCCAAAGCAGTAGTTTGTTAAGCCGTTAGTAAGCGGGGAGGTACGTGCATTCCTCAGATATGTTTGAATTTCTTCCTTTTACCCCAAGGAGCCTAGCTCTGTGCCAACACTTTTCATTTGCCAGTGACCTTTATTAAAGGCAAATGGTTTTTTTAGCAAATAATGAAGCAACACTTTGAGAAGAAAAGAGTAAACTGAAGCAAAGTTCATTATTTTCTAAATTTGCTTTTCTGCTGTGAAGTGTTGCATGTGGCTATTTCCAAAGACTGGCCGGCCCTTCGGGTCAAAGCCACCCTCCCTCGTCCACACCGACTCCCTCCGCGTGGACTCTTGGGGCCCGTCCAGCCGCATCCACCAGGTCACAATTCTCACCCTGGCCCCTGGGTCTTTGTCTTTATGGTTCTCTCAATGGAATCGAATCTCCTTTCCCTTTCTCCTGAAGGGTGAGATTTAATCATCCTTCAAATTCGAGGAAAACTTCAGTGCCCTCCACCGCGCCCTCATGCACCATCTGCAGTCAGTGCTTTTCTTCTGTATTCTCTGTGACACCGGTCACAGCACACGCCAGTTTTTCTTGTCTTTACCCCACGTGCTTCCTACCCAGACACCCCCAGCTGCCCTCGCCTCCCCGGCAACAAGCATAGAGAGAGCCTGGCCCGTGCTGGCTATCCTCAATAGCATTGTGGTCGATTGCTTTACTACCTTAGCAAATAGTTGCAGAACCACCTACTGAGTGCCTGCTGTGTGCCAGGCTTCAAATGCGTGTGGTTCGAAAGCCTGGCAACAACCTTGTGGAGTAGGTTTGATGACTCCTGCTTTAAAGAAAAGGGAGCTGGAGCTCGGAGAGGTTCAGTAACTTGTCAAAGGACACACATTCAGAAAGAGGCCGAGCAGGCCTTGAGGACTCACAAGCCTGCCTCTCTTTCCTGCAAGCTCCTCGGCTTCAAGTCGGCCCCCAAAACCTCTGACATCTCCAAATCCTAAACTCTGTAACTCAAAATAACTCAGCTGTGTGGCCTTAGATAAAGCCCTTGAGCCTGCTTGGTCTCACTTTTGTCAAGTGTAGGATGGAAGAGGGGATGGGCCATGTGAAATCCAAGGTGCATGATCGTGTAGGGGTGGTGTAATTGCACAAATTAGGACAGGATGGAACCTGAGACAAAGAACCCTGGACCATAACTTAGCGAGAGTCTGTGGGTATTTTCTAAACCATGGACACCTGCAGAGCCTCTGTGAGTGTGTACAGATCCCATACATGCCTCCAGGCTCCTGTGAGGGTCCAGACCCCGTGAGGGGTCCAGACCGTTCATGTGCAAAGAACTCCTGGGTCTGCCAAACCTGCGGGCGTGCCAGGCCGGTAGGGTTGTTTACTTTGTGGAATCAATTATCTCCTGCCTCTTCTAGGCTGGTCTCCCCTCAGGAGAGATGAACCCTAAGCCGGTTCACCAGGAGGCGAGTCAACAGCCTTTGAGATGCTCTTCCCAGGCTTGGCCTGGCCATCCCTGCTTCCTGGGGCCTGTGGAGGCCTCACCAGTGGGGCGAGCCTTCCCCAAACAGAGTGTTTTCTGCTGCTGCCCTCCAGCTGTCCCCCCCCTCCCAGCTGCTGCTCAGGTGGTAGAGCCCTGTTTCCAAGAGCAAGAGCGTAAGGTGGAAGGTAGACACGGCTGTCCCCACTCCGAACAGTGAGCCTGTCAGCAGCAGATGGGGACGCTGGGATTATCAGCAGGGAAGCGCCTTGCAAAGGCTAACGGGGCTACAGGGTCGTAATTCTATGTTCGCAATTTAAAAATCACATGAGGAGAGGTGAGAGTGAGGAAGGAAACGGAGAGACTGAAAGAAAAGTGCAAAGAGGCGGGATCCTCACAACCAGGGGTAGGGATGAATTCCTCCCTGGTTACCCGGAGTCCTGCCCCAGGACTCTCTGGGATTAGCTACCCCTGACCAGTCAGAAGCCAGTGAGGGCTCAGGCACCCCATGCCCACCCCAAAGCCTGCTCAGGACCCCTGTTCTTGCACGACAATGGGCCTGGCCAGCCCCTGTGAGGGCACAAGGGAGGGACACAGGCCCTGTGGCTGATGGTCCCTCCCTCTGGCCTGGCGCCCCCAGGGTTGATACAGAGAGGGTCTCAGGCTGCGGCTGGAGCAGGACCCCTGGGAAAGAAAGGCATTTGATGTCAAAGCCAGATTTGCTGTGAGAAATAAAACTTCGCAGGAATTCAGGAGGAGACGCCTCATCTGGCTTCCTTCCTTTGGGGCCTGGTCTAGGAAAAAGCCTGGAGTCAGAAAGCTCCAAAAAAGCTCCTCATCCTCAGACACCCCGCTTCCCTCCACCCTGCTCCTCCTAGTCGGGGTGCTCCCCCTCTGCCCCACTCTGTCCTAGCCCTGGCTTCCCTACCATGGGGGCCTCATCACCTGCTCAGACTCGCGGCCCCTGACAAGGTCCCCACCCCTGCAGCCCCTGCCCAGACTGGGCTGTGGTACAGGGGGAGCCCAGCCACTTCTTCCCCCCCAGGGCTTGCAAACCCCAGCACCTCAGAGGAGGAGGGAAGGGAGAGAAGGGAGCCTGGGGGACCCTCCCTGGGTCTGTACTCTAGACAGTCCATGAAAAGCATGCAAATGCAGTGCAAAAAATAGCATGCAAATCAGCACATCTTCCACCTTTTCATCCTCCGTCCCTCCACCCTCGCCCCAGGGTCCCATGATCCTTTAGGCCGTGAAGGGGGCAGGCTGGCTTACCCTCCCCACCTATCAGCCTCAGGCAACCTTTCTTCTGCTTTCTCTCCCCCACCTCTTACCCCATCCTCCCTCATCCTCACCCGACCCCCGGCCCCGAACCCGCCGGGGCACTGCCTGACATCTGGTAGTTTGAGAAACAAGATGTTTGCTACTTTGGCTGCGGCCCCTACAGGAGGGGCCTCTTCTGTGGGTTCTGACCTTAAAACAGTGATGCGGGAAGGATGAGAGAGGGGATGCCTCCTCTGCGAATCCATCCTCAGCCTCAGACTTCTCCTTGGCACTTTGCCAGAAAGTCCAGAGACTGTCAGGACAGGGAGTGGCAAGGGGGGGGGGTCTCGGCTTTGGGAGGGTCACCTGGCCGAACCCCTATTATTATGATCACTTCATCCTGAGGGAAGGAGCCCCAGGAGCCTGGAGAGTGGGATTCATGGTAAAGAGGCAGAGTGGAGACTGATCGTGCTCATCATTTCACAATGGAAACACACACCAAAAAGTCACCTTGGACACCTTAGCTATTTACAACTTTTATTTGTCAAACCCCACAAAAACCAAAAAAAAAAAAAAAACAGGAAGCGGCAGCAGAGTGGGTATCAGCCTCCTCGAGCTGATAGCTAAATTTAGCACTTAGCATTTGGAGAGTTAAATGTAAAGCAAGTGCTCGAAGCTACCTACACTGGTTCCTCAGCGAGCTGCCGTGGGTCCTGCGCCCACAGGGAGCTATCTCGGGCTGCCCAAGGAGGGAAGGATAAGGAGCTCTGCACCCCGCTCTCAAAGTGCCTGGCTGGGGTACCGGCTCCGAGCCTGACCCCCGCTGTACTCGCTCAGCCAGGCCCTGCCTCCTCTCCAGCCCCGTCCCTGAACTGGCAGGAAGCCCCCACACCTACTGCCTTCCCAAACTTGGCCCAGGCTCAAACCCGGCCTGACACAGCAAGCGGGCTAGGGAGGAAGCCTGGCCACCCGTTAGCCTGCCTCGGCCTGGGACAGGAAATGCTTCAGCCAGGTTCAAAGGCTCTGTAGCCAAGGGAAGGAAGCCACTTGAAGTGGGTCCCCAGGGCAGGCCAAGGCCTTCCAGACGGTGGAATAAATAAGAATGCCAGGCCTGGAGGCTTGGGGAAAGGGCCACAGACCCTTGGCACAGCTGGGCCACCAAGTCCAGGGTGATAGTGAGAGGCACCCAGATCCGCCCCTGTATCCGGAACCTCTGGATGACCTGTGGCTCCCACACCGGCCACATCTTCTTCGTGGCCTGGCTTCCAGGGCTGGGAGGCAAGTGGCTCTAAGTGATCCTCCCCTCGGAATGTTGTTCCTCTGGCAACAAATAGAACCCTACCCACAAACGCCAGGAATGAAATTCTCTCTTCCTGGCAAAGACCTTCATGAGCAGAGACTCTGCAGTGGAGCTTGGTGCCCACCCTCCAACTGACGTCTAACTCTGGTCCTTTGGGCTGACCGCCAAGTCCCTTTATCTGTTTGTGCTCAGGAAACACCACGCTGGGCTCAAAGGCGTCTTGATAAAGTCAGGCACCGTGGTCTCCCTCCTGGGCCACATGGGCGGCCTCCTGGACCCGCCCAGACAGGGGCTCCCAGGGAACCTGGCTTCCTCCCCACACCTGACTTCTGCTCCCTCCGAGAAGGAGCCGCCTCCCCCACCCACCCCCCACCCCCCAGCTCCCACCCTGTGCCCTTTGCTAATGTCTGTGCCTACCCTGTTCAGTCAGTAGACTGGCCACATGTTACAGACAAGAAAACAGAGGCCTACACAGCTCCAGTATCCTGTTCAAGGCCTCGATGCCAGTGAAGGACACAACCAGAACTGAAATCCAGGTTTGACAGGACTCCTTAGGGAACTTTGACTCCATCATCCCAAGTGGTCCTATGTCATAGTGGCCAAAGTAAGCCCACCAAGTGAGGACTACACTGACCTTTTTTTTCTCTTTCTTTTTCTTTTTGAGATTTTATTTATTTATTTATTTATTTGAGAGAGAGAGAGAGAGTGAAAGAGAGAGAACAAGTGGTGGGGAGAGGCAGAGGGAGAAGGAGAAGTAGGTTCCCCACTGAGCAGTGAGCCCAATGTGGGACTTGATCCCAGGACCCAGAGATCATGACCTGGAGCCAAAGGCAGACCCTTAGCCCACTGGTCCACCCAGGCGCCCTTGACCTTTCTTTTTTTTTTGACTGTGGACACATTATGGGCAACATCACATCACATCAGTGGCAACAATAAGGTAAGTGTCCCTGAAAGACACCTCTTAAAGTTCATTGGGGGCAAACTCCTCCTCTGTTCAGCCCTCTCCATAATCCTTCCCTGATTATTGCTTCTTACTACAGGACTCTAAGATTTTTAGTCCTTTGGCCTCTTCAGTGGGGCAACAGATGTCAGGGAATATCTTGCCCGCCTCTCCTTTCTCTTTGGGACCAGAGTGCTTGAACCATCTCCTTGATGCAGCTATTCATTCTGACAGAAGGGGGGAAGTAGGGAGCTGAGTGGAGAATTGGGGCAAAGGGAATGAGACTGTATTCTACTGTGGTAGGTGCATCTCCAGCCATAAATTCATTCCAGATGAAGTAATACCACTTACCTTTTATTTGTAGGCAGATTGGAGATGTCGCCACTGACAGATGTCACCCTGACAGCAGCACAATCCATGGGGGTATCAGAGAGCAGCTCTCAGAGCACCTGGACTATCTCATGGGCCAACTCTGGAGATCTCTAGCCAACAGATTCACACCCAGCCCGCTGGCCATCCCCAGCCTTCCACTCCCAGACTCCCTGGCTCCACAAGGAATCCTTGGTCCTGGAGAACTTCACCAGAACGTGGAGATCCTGGCTCCAATATCCTACCCAACATTTTAGTCGAGCCTTGTGGAAAATAGGAAAGTTAGAGGGGTATAAGGATCATATTCTTGACCTTAAAAATTCTCTAATCTCTCATATATTGCTGGTGGAAGTATAAAATTGGTACAACCTGTAAAACTTTTTGAGAAATCTACTAAAGGTAAACATAAGCCTACTTAGCAATGCCACTTCTTGTATATAAATCATAGAAATCAGTGCTTATGCTCACCACAGGGCAGGCACGAAAATGTTCATTGTCATTCTATTCATAATAGATCCAAACGGGAAATAACCCAAATGTGCATCAATAGGAAAATGGATAAGTGAGCTGATTATGTATATATACAATTAATATATATAATTTTATATATTTGTTTTATATTATTTATATTATGTTACATATATGACATATACATATGTGTGTGTGTATATATATATAAAACATTTGCTATATGGCATTGCATATGCTGTACAGCAATTAAAAAGAGTAAACTGCTACATTTAGCATCAAGCATGAACCTCACAGACATTCTGTTGAGCAAAAGAAGCCAGACACAAAAGAGTACTTACCACATGATTCCATTTCTGTGAAGGTCAAGAACAGGCAAGGTAAAATATAGCAGCAACCTCTTCCCCAGGGGAAGAGTGTTTTTTGGGAGAGTGCATGAGAAAGCTCCGGGGTGCTGGAAATGCTATGTTTATCCAAGTTGAGGTTTTACAAGTGTATATGTATATTACATATGTAAAAATTCATCTGGCTGTACACTCAAGACTTGTAAACTTTAGTATATAAGTTATATCCACCACCTACCCTCCTCAAAAAAAAAAAACAAAAAAAAAACCCTCCAAAAAGAAGGCAACCAAAATACTAGATGACATTGTATTGGTTGGTTTTGTTCCTTGTTTCTGACTAATTTTACCGCTGGGAAAAATCCTCTGGCTGGCACAAGTCTCACTTAAGTCCACCTCGTTATAAATGAATATTAATTCATCTGGCCAGGTAGAGAGTAAGTCCGAGACGGCTTCCTGTGAGCGTGTGTGCATGTGTGTGCACGGATGAGTGTGTGTGTGCGCACACGTGTGTGGGTTGTATTATATTCAGTAGGATGATGAATCCCCAGAGGGCAGGGATCGTATGTGTCACATTCCCCTTCACACTGTACCACCCACAGAGATTGAGTTCGACAAAACTTATTGTGTGCCTACTATGTGCCATCCTCTATTCTGGGGCCTGCGGAGATAGCAATAAAATAGACAAAAATCTCAGTTCTGTGACACTGATCAAGACTTCTGGATTAACAGGATGAAGGAAAAGATCATTTTCGGATTCTTTCCAGCTTGCTCTGGGATCTGGGGCAGGCCTTACCTCCTCCGGTGTTTGCTTTTTCCAACAAAGAACCCCAAGCGGCTCCTCTGTGGGCTGGAAAGGGGATGGGATCTGTGCCAGCAGGTCAGAGTATCACAGTCATGTCACCAATCAACAGCTTGCAAGTGGCTAACCATGGTTTTAGCCAACATTTGAGGTACCAACGACTCCCCAGAGCAGTCAGGGACAGTCTCTAAGATGTCAGGTCGTTAGGGAGGCAAGTGCAATGAAAGGTTCGTGAGCTCCAGAGCAGACACGTTTCATCTGATCCCTGGTCCTACCGCCTCCTCTCTGGGTCACTGTGGGCAGATTGCTTAATCCTCTGAGCCTCTTTTTTCTCGTCTGTAAATAGGATCCTCATATCTGTCTCCCAGGGCTATTTGTATGGATGAAATGAGATCCATCAGTGCTTTTGTGGCACACGGTGATTGGGAAATTCGCCATAGCTATTAAAATTAATTGGAGAGAAAGAACATACACGTCCAAATTGGATAGTTCATCCGCCTCCTACTCCAACCTAAAGTCTACTTGTTCCCACTCCTCAGCCTTGCACACAGCTCTTCAAACTCCTACACCCTCTGCCAAACCCGGATACTTCCCACCTTCAAAACCAGAGACGTGCCGTCTTGAGCAAGGCATCCCAAACTGACTCGTTCCTCCGTGGCAAGTACCCCCACTCCAGACCTCCACGTCTCTGCTGCCAGTGGAAAGCTGTTCTCACGGTTGAACTCCCTTGTTTTCCCATCAGACGAGGGGATGCTTGTGGGCAGGGGCTGTCTCCCGATCAGGCGAGGATCCCGACACCAGCCACTGTGGAGTCCTTGACGTGTGGCCTGCAGAAGCCAAGCTCCAGTCCAGGGGCACGTGCCACTCACTGCTAGGGCCTGGAATCCTCGCTACTCTGTCCGTCTCTGCCCCTCAACTCTCAGCAAGTGGCCAAATGAGCCCTTGGGTCCCCTCCAGGGTTCAGCTTAAACACCTCTTCCTCCAGGAAGCCTTCTTTGACTCCTAGACTGAAATTCCTTCTTTTACCCTCTCAAGGCATCCAGAAATTCTCCCTCAGAGCAGTGACAGCTAAGCACGACTAAGTACCAGCAAGACTCCTTTAATGTTCGTTTCCTTTGAAATTGAAAGCTCGATGGGAACAGGTACATTATTCTCCCTCATGTATTCGCAGCACTTAGCTCAGTGCTTGGTGCACAATAGAAGTGCAAGAAACACTTGTCCAACGAATGAATGAGTGAATGAATGAATGAGTGAGTGAGTGAATCAATATAGCCTCTCCCCACCATTCCCTAGTCTCAGCATGAATCTGTCCAGTGAACACCCCCAGGTGAGGCATATTTCTCCCTGAGCTTGTTGCCTTTTGTGGGGTGAGCCACTAGCCTTTAGGTTTCTGTACCTCATAACCCCCTGGCCCACCACCATACACACCCCCCTCCGGCCCCCAATGCGGAAGAACAGAAGGAAAGCTTCCCGAGGGTTTTCCCCAGCAGCAGGGACGGGGCAGCAGCCACGGGCTAAATATACCCTGCTTTGCATCCTGTTTGCTTGAAAGCACACCTGGCAAGCACGCATCACAGACCTGGAATCGTCCCTCACCCGGTCAACGGCTCCAGCTCCCAGAAGCAGCCCCTGCAGGCCCCTGGTGAAAGAGCCTGGCTGGATCCCCTGGCCCACCCCACCCCCAGCCCACCCCAGTTCTGACACGTGGTCATCCAGGTGCCCACCAAAGGCGTGGACAGCAGCCAGAACCCATGGGGCTACATAGTGTGGCTCCCCCGCCACCAGCAGGCTGTGGCCGGGAAGGCGCTGACTCCGACGGTCCAGGGTCTGGTCACCCTCTGTTCTTTCCTGCTGCAACAAATCATTTCTCTGAGCCCATTCCTTTGCTAGTAGAGTGGGGGTGGTGGAGTGATCATGCCCCTGTTTCCCCCTCCCAAGGCTGTAGTGCAAGCCAGCCAGGAACGTGGAGAGGAGGCCTGGAAGGGGCTGGCCACCACACAGCACGCCGCGGGAGACAGGTCCCTGCCCTCAAAGGGCCGAAGTCAGCAGTAAACAGGCCCAGGCATTCATAATCGGGCGCGCCAGGGGAGCAGGAGGGGCGCCACCGATGGGCCACCATGCACACAAGACCAGAGGCCAGGGTCACGGACACCTGTGCGGTGTGTAAAAGACTGTCAACTGGGAACTCGGGCCAACCAGAGCGCAGCTCTGCCCACCAGCTGTGTGACCTTGGGCCAGTTCCTTGGCATCTCTGTGCCGGCTCTGTGTCTCACAGAGGTGTTAGGAGGATGAGGATACGTAAATGAACATATGTAAAGTACTTCCTTCTGGGGCAAAGGAGGTACAAAGTCATTGTTAGCTGTTACTGTCCTTATTACCTTTAATTGATTCAACCAGTGTGGACGAGGCTGTTTCAGACACAGGGACCCTGCAGTTAAACAAAACAGACTGGAAAAACCTGCTCTCTTGGAACTTACATTCTGGAAAGGGAGAAGGATGACAAACCAAATAAGCGTGCTTTTTATATCATTTTTAAAAAAATTTTTATAAATTTTATTTAAATTCAATTTGCCAGCATATAGTGTAACACCCAGTGCTCATGAGTTCAGGTGCTTTATTTATTTATTTATTTATTTATTTGACAGAGAGAGAGAGAGAGCACAAGAAGGGGAGCTGCAGGTAGAGGGAGAAGCAGGCTCCCCACTGAGCAGAGAGCCTGATGTAGGGCTGGATCCCAGGACCCTGAGATCATGATCCCAGCTGAAGGCAGACGCTTCACCGACTGAGCCACCCAGGGGCCCCTAAGCTTGCCTTTTAATATATTTGATGAAGGCACTTGGGAGGGGGGCAAGGCAGCAGAAAAGGGGAATCAGGATGTTCTAAGCCATGGGGGAGGATTCCCATTGTAAGCTGGGTGGTCAGGGACGGGCTCACTGGGAGGGGGAAGGGGAGCCCAGGCCTCAGGAGGTGAGAGGGAGCCTGACAGTGGGCCGGATGCGGTCCATACAGAGCAGCATCAGGGGCCTTCTCCTATGTTGCCATGAAGGCATCTTCAGTCGCAAAAGGGAAACAAGAGGCCTGTGAGGATTAAATTAGAAAACAAAATGCCAGGCATACACTAGGCCCAGAATAAATGTTAGCTCCTCCCTTCCCCCTTGTATCTCTCAGGGCTCCTCTCCAGGCATCGGGGAATTCGAGACATCCAGACCAGAGCGTGCTTCCTTCTCAACCCCAAAGCCTCTGGCCTCGGCGCCCTTGGCCGGGACGCTTGCAGGCTGGGTGGTCTCGAGGCCGAGGAGGGTGCAGTGGGCTGCGAGCATTCTGGAGGAGACGAAGGCCTGAGCTAGAGTTCGAAGGGTGAATCCCAGCCCCGCGGCCCTCTAGCTGTGGGACTTCAGCCAGGGACAGCAATAACAGCCATCCCTTATGCCAGGCACTTGATCATTTCATTCTTCCACCAGCCCTGGTGGGGGTGGGGGTTGCAGACAAGGAGAGTGAACCTCGGAAACCTCACAGGGCGACAGGCAGAGAAGCCAGGGCCGGCACCTAGCTGGGGGACTCCCACGGCCCCACTGTCAATAGGGCTGTCAGGTGTACCAAAATCAAAGACAAATCAGAACCAGAATGCTGGATTAAATTTGAATTTCAAATAATTGACAGATCGTTTTTTAGTATAAGTCTATCCCAAATATTGCATGGGACATATTTATAGTAAAATAATAATAATAATTATTATTAATTCCATTGCTCATGTGAAATTCAAAGGTAACTGGGCACCCTGTATTTTGTCTGGCAGCCCTGGCTCTCAGCCACTCCACCACATGTCTCCCAACCTCGGCGGTAACTGCCTCCCACAGAGATTGGAGAAACCAGAGGTAAAGGTACCAAGGAGGCCAGGAAAGGTCCCGGCACGCTACTTGCTTGAGATGGGCTCTGGGCTCATCCCATACAGTCAGTAGGAGGCAAAGGGGCCCCTGTTCTAGCTCTTGAACTCTAGGGTGTCCAGATCTGACTCTTCAATGGCCAGAAAGTCTATGGGGCCAAGATGTGCCCACTCAGAGCCTAGGTCCTCCAGCCACGCTCTAGTACTGAGACCTTGACAGTGTCTGCCCAACGGGCCCTAAGCCAGCTTGCAGGGCCTGGGAAGGTTTCTACCGTGGGCCTACCAAGGGCCGGTCTTATGGTTGGTGGGGGGACACCCCTGATTAGGACTACCCGATAAAATACGAGGAGCCTAGTTGCATTTGAATTTCAGATACACAAGGAATAATGTTTTAGGATAAGTATGTCCCAAACCTTAAAACCCTTCCCTGGGCCCAAGGAGCGACTAGGGGATGCTGTTTGGGGGATGTGTCCACATGTGGGAGCGGGTGTCTACATGGGCAGGGATGACACGGGTGCCCCCCCACCCCGCCCCATGATACAGGATGGAACCAGAAATGGGAAGAAAATGTGGGTGGGCCACCGTCTGGGAATACATTTGTTCTCCTACACCGAGCCCTGTAAATACCAGGGCCTCCCACTTATCTCTGTTGTCCCCGCCCACGTCTGAGCTGCCAGCCCTGCATTCCCCGAAAGGACGGCTCTGAGTGGGGCAAGGGGGAGCCAGCCAGCCTGTCCTCTCTCCCCCAGGGGAGCCTCCAGCCTCCCAGCCTTGGACACTGGCTCCCACCACACCCCTACCCCTCCGTCCCCACCCTCAACCCCTCTCGGCCTGTGACCTCCCCAGTCCTCCCAAGGTCTGCTTTCCCCAGGAGGCCCTGGGGGTGTCCCTGGAAGAGATGGGTCGGAGAGATCCGGTAATGGGTGTCCTGGTCCAGACAAGTCTGACCCAGCCAAGCCCCCAACACGGAAGGTCAGAGATGCTGGCTGGGAGGGCAGCAGGTCCAGGTGGGGGTGGGGGTGACTGCTGCTGGGAGTTCAGGTGCCCTCCTTGACCTATTCTAGAACCCTGCGGAAAATACCATTCTCTCCTCTGCAGGAGCTTCTCAGGATTGAGGTGAAGAGTGAGGACGCTGAACTGCTGCCCTTGGGCCCCAGGCCGCAGGAAGGGCTCTTCTCTGAGGCCTCCCGGGCCTCATCCGCAGAGCAGCCCCAACTCGGAGTACGTGCAGAATGCTTCCCACGGGGCCTGGGACGTGCCCTGGGCCGTGCGGGACGTGCGGGTACTCACGGCGCTGCTGCTTTTATCACCTCTGTCGCTGCCGGAGAGTGACACAGGACGGCATTTAGTGCTCATCTTCCTCATCGGTGGTGAATTCTGAAGGCCCGGGCAGGCTGGTGTGTAGTCATTTTAGGGTTCCAGGGTCTTTCATTGCTCCTGTTGTGCGGACCTGCCTCCCCCGGTCTCTGCCCTCACTGTGCACACGGACCACAGGCCAGTGTCACCGCTTCTATTTCTGTTGGGCCTCCTTTTTACAAGGCCTCAAGCCTCTGCCAGCCCTTCAGAACCCCCATCGCCTGCGCCTGCCCCCAGAGGCCCCCACCAGGGTTTCTGTCTCCTCAGTGCGCCCCCACTGAGTACCACCCATTCAGCCACTGCTGCCCACTGCCCGGACCTGGGGTGTCAGGGGGCTCAAGGCGGGGAGGGCCAGCATCTTTGAGGGTGCTCAGAGAGGGTGAGACTGGGCTGTCCCCTCCCCTGATGGGCCGCAGGTCACTTCTCCCCCTAACGTGGGGAGTTCGGTCACCCCCCTCCTTCCTGGAGTCCTTCTCGCAGCGGCTGCAGGCACTTGGAGCAGAGCTGCTGCCAGCAGCCCTCCAGCCAGGCACGTCGAGTCCTGTCTGAGGTCCGCAAGGGACCCCGCTGCGGCCAGCGTGAGGAGTCACGTGCACACACATGCACACCCTCACCTGCCCCACACGCACCCCACGCACACCCTCACACGCAATCACACACTCACACTCACATACACACCCCCCTACACACTCACACCCTCAGCCCTCCCGATTGCCTCCACTGGCAGCAGCTCGCGGTTCAGCTTCGATGTGACCAACCCACAAAGCACAGTCTGTACTAAGTGCTCAGGAGCCCCAGTTAGTCGCAGACATTGAAGTCTAAAAAGTCTCTATTTTCACTTTTTTTCAAAAATTTGCATTTCTTCAGAATCCCTGTACGTCCCCTTCTTCTAGCCCCCTTCCTCTTTTCCCCTCCCCCCCCCCCCCCCGGGCCTGGAACATCTTGCTTGCTGCACCCCAGCAACACCCACAAAGATCCAGAGCCAGGGAGGCCCCACCCTCAGCTCTGCTGGGGAGGGACAGAAAGGCTCCTCGGGCCCCCTGCACCTCTGGGGGCTTGGCTGCCCCTGTGGGCCCGGGGCCCCGAGGGAGGGCAGCAGAGGGCCTCGCGCTCAGGGGCAGGGCTGAGGGCTCCCTCTGCTCCGGGCATCTGGGCCGCCTGTGGGTCCCAGCCTGAGCCACCTGCTCTGGCAGTGATTTCTCAGTTCCGAGCTCAGCCTGGGTGCTGCTGGGGGCCTGCACCCACCTCCCCCCGTCTCACCTCAGCCCCCCACCCCCGTTTTCTCCTCATCTCTGCCCAGGTCCTGGTCTGAGCAATGGGAGGCCCCGTTCTGCTTCCCCACCCCAGCTCCCACCACTCCCTGCACCTGCTCCTTCCTGTCTCTCTCTCCCTCTCGATGGCTCCTCTGAGTCACCAGCACTAGCCTCTCCTGGCCCTGACAGCTGGTGGCCCCTCCCTGTCCCATGAAGTGCAGGGCCTTCAGGAATCCCCTTCCGAGGGCCCCGCTCGGGCCTAGGGGACAGGAGGTCCACATGGGGGAGGGGTACAGAGCAAAAATAGCTCCTTATCTGAGCCCGAGGGAGGCCAGAGCAGGGCAGGAGCTGGCAGGGTTCCAGCGCACCCGCCTAGTGAAGAGGATGAAGCACCTGCCACCTGTGACAGCGTCCGGGCCTGGGTGGCCCTCCTCAGGGACTCCCTGGCCTTCCTGACCTGGGATCCTGGCTGTCAGCGCAGTGGGGTCTCCGGGCATCTGGCATCACCACTGGGGGCTTGCAAGAGCCGGTCACAGGCACCGAAGCCACTGAGGCAGGTCTCAGAACAGTCGGGACTGGGGTCACATACCCCATTCCCAGTTACCACGTGCCCGAGGGAGCTGGGTGAGGTGTCGAGCTGGGGTCTCACTGGCAAGATGGCCCGAGGGGACCCTCCTCTCAGCCTCCAGGTACCCCACCTGTGCCTTCCTCCAATGGGGCCTCATCTCGCCTCCTCGGGGCTGGCAGTCTGGGGTGGGGGGGGACAGAGAACTAAGCAGGCGATTGCAGCCCGGAGAGATGGAGGCTGTGCTGGGGAGAGGTCGGGGTGCTGGGGGGCTGGGCACTAACCTAGGCACCGACGGCCGAGTTGTTGGTTTACAAAATATGACCCGTGTGTGTAATCTGATGCCACCCTACTTCTTTGCCAATATCTTGCCCACTGTCCCTGTTCCCCCAACACACACACACACACACACACACACGCGAGTACACACACACACACTCACCCACATACAAACCCCAATCCAAGCTCTTTTAATCAAGCAGGTCCCCATTAGTCCCTCCTCTGTACCTCCGAGACACCCTTTCCTTCCCGTGGATGTCTTTCCCCTTCCACCCCCCCAAACCTCCGCATCCTTGTGGCCCCAGCCCTGGTGGCCACCCGCTGTGAGGTCCCCAACTGTGGGAAGCCCTTCCTTGGCCCTTGGGCCCTCTGTTCCAGCCTGTGCCCAGCAGGTGCTGGTGGCTGCCCGCCGTTCCACGGGGGTCCTCCCCAACTACTACTAATGACAAGGGCATTCCTTAGACACTTTTTTTCCTGAGACATGCATCAGCAACATCATCATTATGGTCATCATAATCTTATTCTTCTTATCATTATTATGTGTGTGAAACTCTCCTCCAGAAAGAAACTCCCATTGGGTAAGAGCCTTCAAAATGCCCTTTCCTTCGGCACATTATTTCACTTAATCCTCCTCACCGCACCCCTCAAAAGTGGATATCGTAGCTCCTATTTTATAGGGGAGGGGAACGGGAGCTCGGGGCCCAGCAAAGGCCCCAAGCTGGGATTCGGCGCCGCCCCACATGGCTGGTGTCCCCTCCTCCTGGAAGCCCTTCACTTGGCCCCAAGGACACCACCCTTCTGGGCTCTCCTCCTACCCTCCCGCTTGCTCCTTCTCTTCTCCTGGGCTTCTCAACCCCGGAGTCCCCAAGGCCCAGCCTCGGTCTGCACCCACACTCTTCGTGACCTCATTCGGGCTCATAGCCACTGTCTAACCACTTCAAACATAGTTCCAGTCCAGACCTTTCTCTTGCCTCTGATTCACATGCCCCTCTGCCCACCCGAGATGTCCAGCCGGAGTGACCGACATCCCAATGGTAGTAGGTCTGGGGCCGCCCTCCAGCACTTCCCTGCCCTCTCTGGAGCCTGCTCCTCCCTATCCTCCCCTGCTTCAGCCCACAGAACCCACTGCTCCCGTCAAATACCCTGAGGCCTTCTTTGCTTCCTCTTTTTCTCTCCCTCCCCAAATCCAATCTGCTGGAGGACGCCCCCACCCCTGGTTCTTCCCTCACTTGTATCCAGAATCAACCTCTTCCCCCACCTCCACTGCATCCCCCCTGCTCCAAGCCGCCCTCACCCCACCTCTTGCCTTGAGATCCCACCAGGCTCCAGCCCGTCTCTGTTCTCCCTTCTTCCTGCCCCGTTGATGGAGGGTCCTTGACACGTAGACGGCAGACCATGGCCCGTCTCTGCTCAGAGCTCGCCTCCATCCTCTGCCCCACATCTGCCCATCCTCATCTCTTTCTACTCCCGCCACTGGCCTGTCCCCTCCAGCTCCTGCTCCAACAGGCAAGCTGGGGCCGTCCTGCCTCAGCCCTTGACCTGGCTGTTCCCCTGCCTGGAATGCCCTTCCTCTGAAGCTGCACCCCTTCACCTCCCCTCGACCAGCATGGTAAGATTATAGCCTCAGTCACACATACACGACTGGCCCCCCTTTTTCTGCATCGCTCTGTCTTTATCTCACAGTCTTTAAGATCTAATTTACTTATTTCTTATGGTGACTATGTACTGTCACCCCAGTCCCCACGAGCAGCGCCCTAAGGGCAGAGGTGTCTGTCTCTCTGGCTTGCTGCTGGATCTCAAGTACCGATGGTGGCACCTAGCATATAGTAGGTGCTCAATAAGGATTGGATGACTTAATGAACAGATTATTCCTTTCTCCTCTTTCACTTGTGTGTGTGCTAGGATTTCTTGAGGCTCCAGCGGCGAAGCTGGCCAGGTGGACATGTTTTATTTTCTTAGCCCAGTGAGTTAGGAATGAGGCAGGGAAGGCCTTCGGAAGCCAGGAAGCTGCTAGGGCAAGTCTGGCTGGTCCAGCTAAAAACAACCACAGCAACAACTGCTCAGGCCGGGCTGGGCCCAGCCTTGACCTCTGCATGTGGCCCCGCCCTCATCGCCCAAACCCCAGGGGCTCAGCTGAGCTTGTCACCCTGCGTACCCCCGTCACCCAGCCCGTCGCCCCACCTATCGCCCTGACCTATTTCCTTTCTTTCACTCCTCCTCGCAACTTCTGCAAACCCTTCCCTGCCAGGGGAAGTTGCCTCCCCAGGCCCACCCCTGCACAGATCCCAGGCTGCTCGCTCTGATCTGGACGCCCTCAGGACTGGTACAGGCTACTTGAATATGCCTCCTCCAAACCACCTCCATGTACTCATCCCCCCGCCCCCTCCACAGAATGGTTTATACCACAGGAATACCACCTCCATCTGCTATGGAGGCAGATCAATTCCATTCAAATCCTAGCTCCCCTGGGAAATAGCTTTGTGAGTGTGGACAAGTCAGCTAAGTGCCCCTAAAACCTTAATTTCCTCATCTGCAGGGTGGGACCTGCTCCTGCGTTTTAGGATTGCTGTAAGAGTTCAAAGAGAATATGTGGGACGCCTGGGTGGCTCAGCAGTTGAGCCTCTGCCTTTGGCTCAGGGCATGATCCTGGGGTCCTGGGATCGAATCCCGCATCAGGCTCCTGGAGGGGCCTGCTTCTCCCTCTGCCTGTGTCTCTGCCTCTGCCTCTCTCTCTTTATGCATTTCATGAATAAATAAATAAAATATTTTTTTCTTAAGATTTTATTTATGTATTTATTCACAAGAGACACACACACACACACAGAGGCAGAGACACAGGCAGAGAAAGAAGCAGGCTCCCTGTAGGAGAGCCCGATGCAGGACTCAATCCCTGGACCCCAGGATCACACCCTGAGCCAAAGTTTGACGCTTAACCACTGAGCCGCCCAGGCGTCCTAAATAAATAAAATCTTTAAAATAAAAAATAAAAATAAATAAAAGAGGATATGCTTGCAGAGAATCTGGCACTAGCATCACGGTTACTCCTCCATGAACACCCACTTCTCGAGTGTCCATAGTGTGCCAGGCACTGTTAGAGGTGCTGGAGGCTCTGTGGCCCCCTGGTGTGGGGGGAGAGGAGAGGAGGGGAGGGAGAGCATCTCTTTTAATGGACAGCATCACGGTGAGGAGCTGCAGCCCAGAACTGCTGCTGGAATTCTGCTTTGGATGGCAAGCAGGTAGATGACATGGCGCGAGTGACTTGGGGCGGGAGTGGGGGGACGCTGGATGGCCCAGAGACTGTCCTAGTCCCCTGCTGTCTGAAAAATGAGTAACATTTATTAGGGAGAAATATTCACTGGTGTGGTAAAGAGACTTGAGGCTCATCTGTAAAACTCATGGAGAGTGCAACGGTTTGGGTCAGGCCGATCTGGTTCAAAGCCCAAAGCTAATCGTAGAAAAAAGACTGGAAGGATATTCAGTTCTCTGCGTAGGGCTTGCTTTCTCTCTCCAGATCTTTTGTGAAAGTGCAGGTGCCAGGAACGTCACATTAGGCCACCACCGCTGCATCCCCAGCCTCGCTGACGTCAGTGGGCGGTGTGGGAGGACGGCTGGCCACTGGTGAGCAGCTGCAGATCGAGGCCAT
The DNA here is from genome assembly GCF_053574225.1 of Canis aureus. Lineage (NCBI taxonomy): Eukaryota > Metazoa > Chordata > Mammalia > Carnivora > Canidae > Canis > Canis aureus. Next base: position 71,218,178 of record NC_135616.1, on the reverse strand, counting down.
CAGCTCCAGAGGTGCCTTTGTGCTAGATCTGTGCTTACTGGCACCACACCCCATACCTTTGTGACACCATAAAACTTCTGACTTCCCGGCTAGCTGAGCCACGTGAGCTCCGCCTGGAAAAAGGTCAAAACTTCCAAATGTCTTTAAAACAAACCCCCAAAATGGGAAAACAGAATCATCTCTGCTGCTATGAACCTCCAGGCAAATTTAGGGAGGCCCAGCCGCCCTTCCGCACCCCCGCCTGCTCCTCACTCTCTCCATCCCCGGGCTCTGCATTTATATCACATATTTAAATATTCACAGTTTTGCCTGAAATAGACGAGAATCATGAAGCTTGTAATGTTTCCCAAGGATTACCAAAATCTCTTAATCCTCTTCCTTCCTGTAATATCCTATAGGGAAACTGATTTTAACAAATGCATTTTTAAATTGCACAAGCGTTCTCAAAAACATGGCTCTAGAGTATAAGGAACATCTTCCATATTAAAGCATCAATGGTAGTCCTACTTTATACAAAATTATGTGTGTGTGCGTGTGTGTGTGTACGTGTATATTTTAATCTCACCTTCCTCACTTACCTGGGCACCTATCCCCAGGTATCCAGCCCCCTGAGCCTTACCCCTAACACCCACTTGACATCCCTTCATTAAGAATCCACTGGGCACCTTCTGTGGCAGGAGCTTCTCAAGGCCCTGGACGTAGAATGAACAGAACAAAAGAGATTTAACCCCTTGTGTGAGAGGAGCCGGACAATCACCTACGTATCTCAGATCATTTTAAACATTGAGAAGAAAAATGAAGCAAAGGAAGAGCACAGTGACCAGCCTCTTGAGCTGCTGTGTGGATCCTAGCAAATGCCAGGCCAATGTAGAAGCCTGGCTTCCTCATCCTGCCCCATCATCTCCTACAGCACCCTGACCAAGGGGTGGGAACACCCTGCCCACACTCCTCACATTATGATTTATTTTATTTTTTTCTCTTTGTCAGCAGAAACCCAGGATAGGAATGGCAGTGGGCATGGGGGCGGGTGTGTGAGAGGACTCCAGGGATACTTTTCTATTTCTTCCACAATTATTTATTGAGCCTACTAGGTTCCAGGCAGTTGGCCCACACAGCCTTGTTAAAATTGGAAAGCTTTACATAAACACCCTGAGTTCTGGATCCTCTTGAAAAATTGGAAGCTCTAGCAGCATTGGGCACGCCAGGCCTTCCTGCTGGACAATTAACTGAGTGCCGAGGGGTGGCTGATAAATTCCAAGAGCATGAGCTTTCTCTGGTTCCTTAGCCCTTAATGTCTCTTACACCTGGCCAGTTTGACTCCCCTGCCTGGCTGTGAGAGCCGTTCATCTGCGTGTGCAAGCCCTGCCTCACGTTCTCATCACAGTGAGCACATACAAACTAAGAGCTGAATACTGAAAGAAACAAATATCGGGTTTTTGACATTCCTCCCATGGAGAAGAAGAGTCTGTGTCCCTCCCGTTGAATCTGGGTGGCTCATGCTTGCTTCAGCCAACAGAGTCCAATGGAAGTACCAACATGTGACGTCAGAGGCAAGAGCAAAAACGTCCTTCACCTCTGTTCACTGGAACTCTCACTTCTGGAGCACTGAGCTACCGTGTAAGCAGTCCAACAGCCCTGGGCCCACCATGCTGTAGGGAAGCCCAAGCCACGTGGAGGCCTCACGTTGGAGTTCTGGTTGCCAGTCCCAGCTGAGCCCAGCCTCTGAGCCATCCCAATTCAGGCACCAAGGATATGAGTTAAGATATCTCCAGATGACTCCAGTCCTCAGCCAGCCAAGTCACCCCAACTGTTAGATCTTTTACACCGAGGCCTCAGAAATGTGAACTAGGGACAACCCATCCCCACTGTGCCCTGTCCAAACTCCTGACCATAATAAAATGGTTGTTGTTTATATATTTGGGGGTAGTTCATTACGCAGCAATAAATAATTGGAACAACATCAGCTAGGAAGGATCAAATGAGCTCAGGGCCGAAGGATAGGAAGGTAAATGAAGGGGCACCAGAGCAGAGCATTTTGAATGGGGTAGGGGGAAGGCAGCAGATACAAAAACCCTCTGGGGGGAGGAAACCGATATGTTAAAAAACGTTGGAGCAAGAAAGCAACCAGAAGCCCCTCCAGGTACTTCAAGCACAAAAGTATTCAATACAGGGAGTTAAATGTTCAAATAAATAAATCAATAAATAAAAATAAAAAAGTAAGGGCTGAATGACAAGTCAGAGAAGCTGCCATGGAATTCAAACCTGATTCCAGCTTTGAGAGTCAGGAAGTGACAAGAAGCACTGGAAATTTTCCACAGTGACCCGACTCCATCGGGGAGGCAGGTGATGTGACAGAAAGCCCCCACAGGCCTCTGCAAATCTTCTATGAACCCGCAGCTCATGTACTTGCCCACCACCGCCTGGCTGGAGAAACAATAATATTCCTGCTTCTCTTCTACTTCTTTTTTTCCCTTTTTTTCCCTTCTTTTTTTCTCCTTTTCTTCTTTTTTTTTCTCTCTCTTTTTTTCTTCTCATCTACATCTAAATCTATCATAAGTGCCTCAGGTTTGTGGAAACAAACCCAGAAGCTGATTGGCAGGGGATTCTGGGAAATGTGATTTCTGGGCTTCTAGCCCCTGCAGTACCCGGGAGGGGGGAGCGGGGGAGGAGGACTGAGGTCAACAGGCAATCTGGCACACCTGGCCTCTTCATCGCCTCCTCACTTCTAGTCATCTCGTCTCCCTCCTCATTTCGGCTGTTCACCCCCAGGGTCATGGCCCAGAGGTGTTACTACCACTAACTCCGAAATCTCAGTGTCACACCTCCTCTCTTTCCAGCTCACTCGCTCTGATACCTGAACTCCAATAGTTCTTCCATCTCCTGAGACTTACCCCCTTCCCTCTCCCTCCACCTCCACTTCCCCAGTGGCCCTCTCACCCAGTGTAGATGATCTGCTCATCTTGTGTACCCTCTTGTTTTGTTTTTAATTTTTATTTTTTTAATTTAAAAAATTTTTTTATTTTTATTTTATTTTTTATGATAGTCACACACAGAGAGAGAGAGAGAGAGGCAGAGACACAGGCAGAGGGAGAAGCAGGCTCCATGCAGGGAGCCCGACGTGGGATTCGATCCCGGGTCTCCAGGATCGCGCCCTGGGCCAAAGGCAGGTGCCAAACCGCTGTGCCACCCAGGGATCCCTTGTGTACCCTCTTGTTTGTGTACCCTCAACTCCTTTGCCCCCTCTTCCTTCACTGTTCTGTTCTAGAAAAGCACCAACTTTGGTTAAATCTAGCTCCCCACCTATTTAACCCCTTTTTGGCTAAACATGTCTAGAAAACACCAACCGTGCTAACTGACCTGACTCTAAGGTCAAGTGGACACTTAGGGCTCCCTGGTAATCCCACCTCATTTCCTTTTTTTTTTTTTTTTTTTTAAGATTTTATTTATTTATTCATGAGAGACACACAGAGAGAGAGGCAGAGACACAGGCAGAGGGAGAAGCAGGCTCCTCGCAGGGAGCCCGATGTGGGACTCAATCCCGGGACTCCGGGATTGCCCAACCACTGAGCCACCCAGCAGTCCCCCCTACCTCATTTCCCATGTTCATTGGCCCTCCCACTCTCCAAGAGGACTTGCAAGAGCACACCTGCCAACTCGAGTCTGGTTCCAGGTGTGGCACTTTTCCTCCTGTTACTGTGGATGAACTGTTCATGCTCTTGTCTGAAGCCAGACCCTTTCCTTAGAAACTAGAGCCCATCCTCGTTTGTCAAGGACCTTACTCCAATAGCATCTCTCTCCTTCATAATCACATTTGCACCCTCCATCAGGTCACTCCCAGTAGCCTACGGATGTAATGCTATTTCTCCTGTCTGCCAAAAATAGCCCTCTCCTTATCCCTTGTCCCCTACCAGCTCCTGCCCCCACTTCTCTGCTTCTTTACTTTTCAAAAGAGGTCCTGCACTGTCTTCAATTCCTATCTTCCACTCTCTCGACCCCACTTCCATCAGCCCTCTTCTCTCACTTCTCCACAAAACACACCTTCTCAAGATGACCAATGACTCCCTAAGTAGTTGATTCTCAGTTTCCATCTCACTTGGCCCCTCAAGACTTCTTCACCCAGTTGGTCACTTGTTCCTTGAAACACTTGCCTCCGCTGGCGGCCAGGACACCACTCTCTCCTGTTTTTCCTCCTGCCTCGCTGGCTGTTCCTTCTCTGTGCCCTTTGCTTGCTCGATTTCATCTTCCTGACCCCAAATCAGTGAAGTGCCCCAGGGCTCTGTCCTTGGACATTTCTGTCTTCTCAAAAGCCCATTGAGGTGGGTGGTCACGAATTTAAATAATTAAGGACAATTGTCAACCATGTTCCTGGCTTTAAATACCACCCACAGCTGATGACTCCTAGATTTATATTTCCGGCTAGCTCTTTCCCCTGAATGCCAGACTTGAACTTCCAAATGCCTATCTGACACCTTCTCTGGGATGTTTAATACTGATTTCAAATTTAACATGCCTAACACACCAAAGTCCTGCTTTCCCCCTCCCAAAAGCTGCTTCTCCTGCAGTCCTGTCATCTCTGTAAGTCAATTCATCTTTCCAGTTGTTTAAGCCCAAAATGAGGAGTCAGAGATGACTCCACCATACCCAGTCCTGACAGCTGCCAAGTAGGTCTGGATTTTGGCCACCGCTCACCACCTCCAACTCTAGGACTGTGTTCAAGCCTCCTTCACTCTTCTCCTGGATCACCACTGCTCTCCCTGCCCCTGCCCTCCTTCATTTTATCGTCAACAAAGCAGAAAGAGGATCCATTTAAAACATGTCAGTCATACCATTATTCAGCTCCACCTCACTTGGAATAAGAACCAAAGTGCGGGGATCCCTGGGTGGCGCAGCGGTTTGGCGCCTGCCTTTGGCCCAGGGCGCGATCCTGGAGACCCGGGATCGAATCCCACATCAGGCTCCCGGTGCATGGAGCCTGCTTCTCCCTCTGCCTATGTCTCTGCCTCTCTCTCTCTCTCTCTGTGACTATCATAAATAAATAAAAATTAAAAAAAAAAAAAAAGGACCAAAGTGCAAACTCCCTGGTTCTTCTTTGATCTCATCTTCTATCCTCTGCTGTTGCAGCCACACTGTCCTCCTTGTTCTGGAGCATGGAAAGCATGTTCCCACCTCAGGGCCTTTGCATGTGCTGGGATCTGCCTGGCATGCCCTTTCCCCAGAGGTCTGATTTGCCCTTTTTCTTCTATTTTTTTTAAAGATTGTATTTATTTGAGAGAGAGGGAGACAGTGCACCTGTGCATTCAGGGAGGGAGGGGTGCAGAGGGAGAGGGAGAGAGAAACCCAAGCAGACTCTATGCTAAGCAGGGAGCCCAACACAGGGCTCCATCTCATTACCCTGAGATCATGACCTGAACTGAAACCAAGAGTCGGTGCCATCGAGTGTGTCACCCAGGTGTCCTGCCCTTTCTCTTCTTTTAGACTTTTGTTCCAAAGACATATTCTAAGTGAGTCTTTCCTTGATCATCCTTATGAAATAAGACCTTCTTGTCCCCTCCCTGTTTTGTTTTTCTCCTTAACACTTCTGGCCAGACAACTTGCTGTAAGAAATATGGCAGGCATTAAAGTTCCTGAGGGCAGGGACTTTATTTGGTTCCCATGAATATCCTCAATGCCTAGAGCATGCCTAGCATACAGTAGGCACTCAGTACTATTTGTTGCATTAGTTGAACGACTGGGCGTGGAAAGCATGGGTGTAAGACGCGGCTGAGAGGTGGGCAGGAGCCAGGTCAGCAGGGCTTTTAGGTCTTGCTAAAGACCTGGAGGAGGGCTGATAGGAATGTGATCGTTGTTCGAGAAGCTTCCCTGGCTTCCAGATGGGAGAGCACGCCTTCTAGAAAGGTGATTCTTGCCTTTGTGGAGTTGACTGTGGGGAGATGTGAGGATTTGTGTTTTAGAAATGCCTCTCCCTCTGAGAAGGGGCCAAGGGGGTTCTGGGGCTAAAGAGATCCCTGCCTTTGGACAAGACTCAACACCAACACCACACGGGGCTGTAATTATGGGTAATCAGCCCCGTGCCTCTGAGTCAGCAGCTCAGTCAAGCCCTTTACAAGTGACAGGTTGCAGTACCGCCGCCTCTGTGCAAACCTCCTGCCCTGGGAGCCTGCCTCACCCTTCAAGGGCTCAGGTACTGGATGTGGCATTCCCCCCACCTCGCCTGTCACCCCCAGTCACCTCCCCTAGCCCTCCTGCAATCCTCACCCAGCAGGGAGTTCAGTGCAGAGCAAGTCCAAGGGCAAGAGGCTAGTGAGCTTCTCAGGCCTCCAGGGAGCAGGCAAGGAGCCACTCACACCTGGGAAGGGACTGGGGCTGAGGGTGAGCAAATCCCCCTATAGCCCACCCCCTGCAGACCGTCTCAGGATGGAGCCCCCAGGAGCCATGCAGGAGACGTGGCCCTGGTGCAGCCCCTTCCTCTCGCTCTGCAACACCCCAGCTAGCCAAACAGCTGCTCTATTTATTCAGCGTTTGCTTGGCCTACTGGGCTCCTCCATCTAAATTTGCCCTCTGCACATTCCTTGAGGGTTTTAATAACCTACCAGGAAGAACAAAAAGTCCATTTCTACTAACCTAATAAGTCAAGCCAAGGTGGAAATACCTTTCCAGGGCCCCTCCCTGCCCAACTCAGCTGGACTCTCACTGCAGAGGGAAGCAAAATTAATTTTGACTCTGCTGCCGAGATGCACCTAATTATTTCACTTTGCCAAGGAAGGGGGGTTGGGAAACACAGAATGTTCCATCCCCAGGCGCTCAGGAGTTTGGGATTCTTTCCTACCTTCTCGTGCGCCCGGGCTGCGGGATTCTTGCCAGCTGCTGACTTCGCAGGCCCTGCCCCGGTGGCCTTGCCACAGCCACACACCACCTCACGAGGCTCCAGGGCCTCAGGGAGGGCGCCGGGGGGCCCAGGGCAACCGAGTTGGCTTTGTCACCAACCACAGGTTGCAGGCCAATCCTGGGTCAGGCACCCTGCAAGCTCAGGGTGTTGGTAGCAGAGGAGACCAGGTAGGACAGGGCTTCCTGAAGGGTTCTGGGCCAGCCTGGAGAACCAGCCACGCAGAACGAGAGCAGCCCTCCTCAGGCCCTCACGACTCTCCACCTTCTCCCCCTCTCTCCTGCCTCTTTCCCTCCTTCTTACTCAGGAAAATCCAAACACAGTGAACTGTATTTGTTGGCCTGGAGAGCGTCACCTGTGGGGAGAAACATTTCTTTCCATTTGGGGGGAAGGAAGGAAGAAGACGGTGAGCCAGAAAACGAATGCTTGAATGCCTTCTATCCACTTTCATATGTTAGTTAGCTTGCTATTTTGGAAAATGTCTCGGTTTCTGAGCTTAGAACAAGCAGGACTGGAGGTTGGATCCCAAGCTGCCGTGTTACCTGTATGGCTTTGGGTGCAGAGCCTCCATAACTACCCCGTGCAACAGGGATGACCTACCTTCCTCCAAGGGCTTTTGCAAAGACTAAATAAGATGCAGCCAACTGAACTCTTGATAACCTTTTTTTTAAATTTTTAAAAAATATTTAATTTATTTATTCATGAGAGACACACAGAGAGAGGCAGAGACACAGGCAGAGGGAGAAGCAGGCTCCATGCAGGGAGCCCGATGTGGGACTCGATACTGGGATTCCAGGATCAGGCCCTGAGCCTACAGCAGATGTTTAACCGCTGAGCCACCCAGGTGATCCCAGCAAACTGAACTCTTAACTCAAACTTGAGTTAATAAATGAGGAAACTGAACTGCTAAGAGGTTAGTTTATCTACCAACAGAGGAAATGTCTCAGGGTTGACAAAAGATCCCACAAAAGATCCCACACTGTGTTGTGTGTGCCAGAAGCTCTTTTTGATTTCTGAGTAGTAGTCCATAGTATGAAAGTGCTGTTGTGGGGATGGGGGGTTGGGATAGGGTGGGGTGTAGGGGATGAGGGGGTGAGTGTCGGGGGTAGGGAGGGATGGTTCTCCAGCAGAAAGATGGTTCATCCATCAGGATGGTTCATCCATCAGGATGTAGCAATTCTGGGTTGGCCAAGGTTGCTTCTGACCCGTGATGACCTTGGGGACCACACGGTTTACGTGGTACCCGAGCCTGGTCACTGCTTGTTGAACGTCTCTTCAACAACACGTCAGGCAACAAGTTTGTGCTGCTTCCCCTGCTGGAGACTGTAAGTAGATTAAACACGAATCTGAAACAGTCCTTGGCCCTGGTGACCAACTCCTCCCTATTTGCCCAGGCCTTTCCGTGTTAACACTCAAGTCTCAGTGTGTCCCAGGAAATGCCTCCTCTGTCCCTGGCAAACCAGGGTGGCTGGTCACTCTGGTCCACACATCCACAGACATTACTGTCGTACTAGGAGAGCAAGACTGAAGACTGGCCCCGGGGAGCTCTGCAGTGGATGCTGATGCTTGGGCTGCTTAAAAATCTTGTGCTGAGACGGATCACGATGACCAATGGACCACAAGCTACCACTCTCCCTTTTGGCTCAAGTCCTAGAAATCACAGGAAAAAAAACCCAAAGTTTCTTCAAAATGTCAGAATTTACTGAGGCATAATTTGCATATAAAAATTTCACTCCTTTTAAAAGCGTATGGCTATAACTTCTGGCAAGTGTGTACAGTCATGTAATCAGCACCGCAATCAAGATGTAGGACACTTCCATCCCTCCCCAAAGTCCCTTGTGCCCTTTACAGTCCATTCCCTTCCCCCGACCCTCAGCAATGGCAGCTGCAAATCTGATTTGTGTCCTTACAGTCCTGCCTTTTCCAAAACGTCATTCAATAGGAATTATGAGAGCCTTTTGTATCTGACTTTTTTTTTCACTTAGCATAATGTTTGTGAGATTCATCTGTGTTGTGTGTGCCAGAAGCTCTTTTTTGATTTCTGATTAGTAGTCCATAGTATGAAAGTGCTGGAATTTGCTCATCTGTTCACCAACTGATGGACATGTGGGTCGTTTTCAGCTCTGGACAATGATTTATAAGTCAGCTACACACGTTCACGCACAGATCTTGCAGAGACATGTTATCATTTCTCCCGGGAAACTGCCCTAGGAGTGGGACTGCTGGGTTGTATGGTATGCATATTTTACTTTATTAAAAATTGCCAAAGTGGGGGTGCCTGGGTGGCTCAGTCGGCTAAGCGTCTGCCTTCTGCTCAGGTTGTGATCCCCGGGGTCTTGGGATGGAGCCCGGCATCAGGCTCCCTGCTCAGCGGGGAGTCTGCTTCTCCCTCTCCTCCCCACTTGTGCTCTCTCTCGCTATCTCTGTCTCTCTCTCAAATAAATAAATAAAGTCTTTAAAAATAAAGACAAAAACAAAACAAAAATTGCCAAACTGGTTTTCAAAGTGACTATAGAATTTTGCGTTCCTCTCAGCAATGAATGAGAATCCCAATTGCTCTAGATCATCACCAGCACTTTTTATTTTTAGCCATTCCAGCCAAAGTGTAGTGATAGCTCATTGTAGTTTTAACTTGTGTTTCTCTAATTCTAATGATGATGGGCATCTTTTCTGTGTCTCTTTGCCATCCAGACCCCTTCTTTGATGAAGAGTCTGCTCACATCTTCACTCATTAAAAAAGAAAAAAAGAACTCTTTGGTTTTAATTATTGTATTGTAAAAGTTCTTTACATACCCTGCTCATAATTCCTTTATCAGATATGTGTTTTGCAAATATATTCTCCCGGTCTATGGCTTGTTTCTTCTCCTTCTTCTTCTTCTTCTTCTTCTTCTTCTTCTTCTTCTTCTTCTTCTTCTTCTTCTTTTTTTTTTTTTGAGAATGTCTTCCAAAGAACACAAGATTTTCATTCTGATGCAGTAAAAGTTATCAATTTTTTTTTATAGTTTAGCTTTTGATGTCTTATTTAATACATTTTTTGTTAGCCTAAGATGGTAAAGATAGTTTATGCTTCTTCCAAAAGTTGTATTGTTTTAGCTCTTATATCTGAAAAATACAATTCAAAAATGAAATAAATCTGTAATCAAGCTCAAAAACAAGACAAGGAGTTGTATGGAGTCCAGAAGTTGTATGGATTCTCTAAAAAGCAGAAAGTACATGAGAATATGGAGACGGTCACTGTACTCAAAAGAAGAGGATGGTACCAAGAGAATTCCATCCTTGGAGGAGGTGGATACTGATAGCAGCTAAGACATATAGGGGCTTGGACCTTGTGTACCCTGTCCTCTATTCCTCCTCTCAGCCAACTTTAGACACATGGTAGCAAAATTTCAGAACACCAAAGAGAAAATCCTAAATCCTTCCAGGAAAAAAAAAGGATTATGTACAAAGGAAAGAAACTTAGATTGACATGAGCCCTTGAGCCCTCACCAGCTATGTTGGATGGAAGAAGACAAGCAATACCTTTATAAATGTCAGGGGGAAGTAACAGAAGCTAGAATTTCATGTCCAGACAAAGTAGACTCTCTTTGAAATAATTAAAGATATATTCCAATATGAAGAAATAGGAGTGCATGAGGAATAAGTGGGTTTCAAGAAGTATTGAGGTGAAAAAAAAAAAAAAGAAGTATTGAGGTGAAATAAATGTGTGTATGCATACACAGAAGTACACATATGTATATATATGTATATTTTGTGTGTTATAGCATATCTATATTTAGGTATATATATGTTTATTTAAAAAAAAACAAAAACAAAAATTTCTAGAACTAAAACCCTTGATAAATTTTGTAATTACACTTGGTAATATCAACAATTACTCTTGGTGGTGATATGGAAAGACATCCCATACTTATGAATTGGAGGACTTAATATTATTATTAAAGATTTTATTTATTTATTTATTAGAGAGAGACCACAAGCAGGGGGAGTGGCAGAGGGAGAGGGAGAAGCAGGCTCCCCACTGAGCAGGGAGGCAGGACCTTGGGATCATGACCTGAGCTGAGGGCAGATCTTCAGCTGACTGAGCCACCCAGGCATCCCAGAAGATTTAATATTGTTAAGTTTGGTTTGATTTCTCCTGAGGGCTCTCTCCTTAGCATACAAGTGGTCATGTTCTTGTTGTTCTCAAATGGCCTTTTCTCTGTGAGAACATATTCCTAATATCTCTTTTTCTTCTTATAAGGACATCTGATCAGTTATATCAGATTAAGGGCTCACCCTATCAGCCTCATTTCAACTGGATCACTCCTTTGAAGACCCTATCTCCAAATATAGTTGTATAGACTAAGGTCCATCCATATGACTTCACTAAACTTTAATTATCTCTTTAAGGGTCCAATGTCCAAATATGGTCACATTCTGAGGTACTGGGTGCTAGGATTTCAACATAAGAATTTTGGGGAGGAATATAATTCAGCCCATAACATTATTCAGTGGAGGAAAGGACAGTCTTTTCAACAGATAGTATTAGAAAAACTGAATCTCCACATGCCAGAGTGAAATTGGTCCCTTACTTCACACCGTATACAAAAATTAACTCAAAATGGATCAAAGACCTGAATGTAAAAGCTAAAACTAGTGGAAAAGAAAATATAAGGGAAAATCCTCATGACATTGGATTTTGTAATGATTTGTTGAATAGACATCAGAAGCCCAGGCAACAAAAGAAAAAGTAATAACTTCGATTTCATCAAAATTAAAAATTAAAATCAAAGGACACTATCAATTGAGTGAAAAGGCAACCCACAAAATGGGAGAAAATCCATATATATATTATATATATATATATTTTATATATAAAGAATTTATATATATATATATATAAATATATAAAGAATTCCTAGAATTCAACAACAAAAATATATCAACCAAAATGAAAAATGGGCAAAGGACTTCAATAGGCATTTCTCCAAAAAAAGATATGCCAATTGCCAATATGCACATGAAAAGATGCTCAATATCACTATTCACTAGGGAAATGCAAGTTAAAATCACAGTGAGATAGATACTGCTTCACATTCATATGTTGGCCATCAGCAAAACAATGGAAAATAACAAGTGTTGAAGATGATATGGAGAAATTGAAATCCTGAAGGACTGCTGGTGACGATGTAAAATGATGCAATCACTGTGGAAAACATTTTGATAGTCCCCCCAAAAGTCAAGCATAGAATTACCATGATTCCACAATTCCACTTCTAGGTATACACCCTAAAGTATTGAAAGCAGGAACGCAAACATATACTTGCACATCAATTTTCATGGCAGTATTATTCACCTTACGTAAAAGGTGTTCTTCAACAGGTGAGCAGATAAACAAAATGTGGTATATACATACAATGGAATACTATTTAGCCTTTTTTTTTTTTTTTTTTAAGATTTTATTTATTTACTCATGAGAAACACAGAAAGAGAGAGAGGCAGAGACACAGGCAGAGGGAGAAGCAGACTCCATGCAGGGAGCCCAATGAGGGACTCGATCCCAGGACTCTGGGATCATCCTCTGAGCCAAAGGCAGATGCTCAGCTGCTGAGCCACCCAGGCATCCCTATTTAGCCTTTAAAAAAATGAAATTCTGATATATGTTACAACATGGATGAGTCTGAAAAAAAAAAAAACATGGATGAGTCTGGAAAACATAATGCTAAGTTAAATAAACCAGACACAAGAGAACATATTATATGATTCCACACACATGAATATACATACAAATATATTGATGGATTTTGAATTTATCAAAGGTTTTCATTTTCTGTTGTTCTAATCCTATGGTTTTGTCCTTTGATCTGATCACCATCCCCCTATGACCCTCAATTTGGTGTGTGTCATTCAAAACCTTTTCCTATGTGCATGTGTGTACATCTATGTGTTGATACCCATGTGTGTATATATAGAAGTGTTAAATTATTATGGGTATTATACTCATGGGTATTTGAGCCTTATTAATATATGTGTATGCATATATTACTAGCATATAATTAATACCTTTATTAATTTATGCAGGATTATTTTCTGTGGAGGTCGTTTCTCAACTGAATCGGTTTGCAGCTTGCTTCTTTATGCCACAATATGCAATGCATAGAGATTTACTTTTTCATTTGGAACTACTGCATAGTTTCCAATAGTGAGAAGTTTATTTGGTCAGTCTCCTGCTGATGGGTATTTAGGGTGGCCCAGGTTTTCACTCTTAGAGACAATGCTGCAATGAATTATCTTTAACGGCATTTCCTTGTGCACATGGGTCTGCCTTTCTATGAGGCCAATTTTAAGAAGTGTCATGGGGTGTACGCAATTTAAATTTATTAGGTATTGCCGAATTGCCCATCAAAGGGCCAATTTAAATCCCCATGAGCAGATGAGAGGACTTGAAGCTTTTCATATTATTAAACTAAGATTCTTGTCAAAAGCTTGTGGTACTTCCAACTTGCTTTTAATCTGCATACATCCCAATACCAGTAGAGTGGAGTATTTTTTCTGTCTTTATTGGCCACTGGTATTTCTTGTTCAGTGAATTTCTTTTTCAAATTCTTTCCAAAGGGGCACCTGGATAGCCCAGTGATTGAGCATCTGCCTTTGGCTCAGGGCGTGATCCGGGAGTCCTGGAATCCAGTCCGGCATCATGCTCCCTGCGGGAAGCCTGCTTCTCCCTCTGTCTCTGCCTCTGCCTCTGTGTCTCTCATGAATAAATAAAATCTTAAAAACAAAACAACAAACAAATAAAAAAAACCTATTTTTCCCATAGCTTTCTCATTTAAATTTTTATAGTAATTTGTAAGCATTTTTAAAATTATACTTGATATTATTTTTTTCTCCTAGGCTAGGGCTTATTCTTAAATTTTGTTTATGGTATCTCTTCATACACAGAGCATTGATATTTTTGAAGCAGACAAATTAATTCCATTTTCTCTTAATAGTTTTTGCTTTTTGAATCTAATTTCAGCGGACATTGCAAGCACCAACGCAATGAACATTTGTTACATATTTCACTTTAATACATATACACATATAATTCACATATACATAATGTAATTCCCATGGAATTTATTGGCAGGTATAACATTTATTTTTTGAAATGGGTAAGGCTCAAATATGTATATTATACATATATCCAAATATATACCTTATATATATATTTTTAAATTTTTGATTATTTTAAAACAACTCACAGATTTCTCATGATTATTATACACCATTATATTCTTTAGGCCTTGTCAGTTAGAAATATATGTATTGAAGTACTTATATATTCCTAACTCACAAGGCGCTTTTTTTTTTTTTTTTAAGATTTTGTTTATTTGAGATAGAGGGAGAGAGGAAATGGGGAGGAGAGAGAGGGACAATCTGACTCCATGCTGAGCACAGAGCTCCACACGGGGCTCCATCTCACACCTTGAGATCATGACCTGAGCTGAAATCAAAGTCAGACGCCCAACCAACTGAACCACCAGGGCACCCCATAACTCACAAAGCTTTTGAAAACATAACAATATATAATAATCATATCCGACAAAATTAGTAAAAATGTGTCAATATCACCTAATACCCAGTTTAGGTTAAATTTTCCTTGATTGTTTCAAAATATACTTTGATGTTTGTTTGACCGGGGTTCTAAACAAATTGGTGGGTGGATATATTTCTTGATTTTCTTCTAATCTGTAGCAGTTCTGTCTCCCCTCACCATTTTTATCTCTTCCTGAATGGTAAGGAGATAATATTTTATTAGTGATATTCTTGGCTTCTGCATCATTCACATCATAGATGTTTTTATTTGTATGCTTGTTCTGTTTTTGAAGTCTTCTTTTTAAAAGACAAGTTTTTTTACGGTTTAGGTTCACAGCCAAACTAAGAGGAATGTGCAGATTCCCCACCTACTCCCCACCCCCCAGGCACAGGCTGCCACAATTATCAACATCTCCCACCAGAGCAGTACTTTTGCTACAGCCAATGAATCTACATTGCAAGACAGTAATCACCCACAGTCCGTAGACGACCTTAGGGTTCATTCTTGGTGTTGTACATTCTATGGGTTTGGCCAAATGTACATGTCATTACATGTATCCATCCATCATTATCCCTTCACTTTTTCACATGATTAATTTGGTGGAAAAACTGGTTGTTTGTTGTGAAGAGCTTCCCATGTTCAAGATGTGTCTGCCTCACAACGTCATTTAATGTTCCTGGCCTTTCCTGAAAACTGGTAGTTAGACTGATTGATTGATTGATTGATTGATTTTGGTGGTAGTTAGATTTAAAGTCTTCGTCAAATTCAAGTTCAACAGGTGCCTGGGTGGCTCAGTTAGGCATCTGCGTTGAGCTTGGGTCATGATCTCCAGGTCCTGGGATAAAGCCCCACACTGGGCTCTTTGCTCAGTGGGGAGTCTGCTTCTCCCTCTCCTTCTGTGCACTCTCTCTCTCAAAATAAAAAAATAAACTTTTAAAAAATCTATTTTAAAAAGATTTTTACTTATTCATGAGAGACACAGAGAAAGAGAGAGAGGCAGAGAGATGCAGGATTCCATCCCCAGACCCTGGGATCATACCCAGAGCTGAAGGCAGATGCTCAACTGCTGAGCTACCCAGGCATCCCTAAAGAAAATCTTTAAAAAAAGATTCAAGTGCAAATGTTTTGGCAAGGATAACATGACATTTTTTAGTGGGATAACTGGTGTATATGAAAGGTAATATTTTTCATTGTTTTACTTTGTTTATATTTCAATTTTGTATTTGGCCCTCTTGTTAATTTTGTAATCAGTTATAACAATCTGTCAATTAATTTTCTTATATTCTCTAGACAAATCATTATATCATCTGTTAATAATGGCAGATTTTTCCCTTTACACATTTTATGTATTTACTGCATTGGTCAGAGTATCCTATAAAATGTTGAAGTATAGAGATGATATTTAGTCTTTACTGACTATAATAGGATTGCTTTGGTGCTTTACAAAAATATGCCACCTTTGTTATATAGTTTGGTTAATGTCCTTTAACAAGTTTATAAAGTTTTGTTAATTTTCTAAGAGTTTATTTTTAAAAATCACGAATGGATTTTTAATTTATCAAAGGTTATTACTGTTTTTTTTTTTTAAGATTTTATTTATTTATTTGAGAGAAAGAGAGAGAACATGCACACATGAGCACCTGGTGGCTCAGTGATTGAGCATCTGCCTTCGGCTCAGGTCATGATCCCAGGGTCCTGAGATCAAGTCCCACATCAGGTTCCCTGTGTCTCTCATGAAGCAATAAAATCTTTAAAAAAAATTAATAAAAAATTAGTTTAGTTTTTAAAAATCCAGAGCTAAATTGATGGCTTTGGCCACACTGACCAGAGGTGTTTTAAGACAGAGGGGAAAGCAGCTGGAGTGCAGTTTCTTGTCTCTGGAAGCCTTTGATTGCTGATGACTAGCACTAACTCAGTGACCTCCACTGTCCTACGTGGGTTTCACTCAAGAAAAGTTAAATCCAGGATGCCTGGGTGGCTCAGCGGTTGAGCATCTGCCTTCGGCTCCAGGTCATGATCCTGGGATCTGGGATGGAGTTCCACATCGGGCTCCCCGCAGGGAACCTGCTTTGCTTCTCCCTCTGCCTGTGTCCTCTCTGCCTCTCTCTCTGTGTCTCTCATGAATAAATAAAATCTTAAAAAAAAAAAAAAAGTTAAATCTCAGACTAATGACCATCCCTCCACCCCTACAAACCCTGTATATATGGGGGAAGTAAAACTCTAGTGGAAAACTTTTGGACATATGATTCCATGACAATCCACAGAAATATTTGATAAAAAGCAAACGATTCTGCAAATACAAAATTAGCAAACCAAACCATCTGAAGAGAGTGAATCTGTATTCTTAAAACACACACAATATACATTTTTTTTGAAATAGTGATCTTTCTTGCTGCATTCAAAATAGGTTTCCATTCTCCAGAATCCATCTGTAAATGAGAAGTCTAAGTAAAGGCACAAGGAGAATCACACATTCTAAGATGAAATGGGAAAGACATCCATCCCTTCTATATCAGGTGAGGGCAGGGAATCAAAAGTTGATTGAATTTAACCAATTTATCTGATATGGCTCACCCCCGACTCCCACCCTAGTTCCTCCCAGGCACATTTACTTTGCATATGGAGATCATGCCACACATTTTCAATTGTGATTCTGGATGTACAGGGGTTACAATTTTATCAATATTTGGATAAAGGTTAGGAATTGGACAGAGTAGGGGGCATGGCTGTTTCGTTAGCATAGGAATGCTCAAGAGGGTAAAAGTAATCATAGTGACCACTCAGTGAGGTTCTACTAATTGCTAGCACTGTGCTAGGCACACTTCCTACATTATTGCACTTGAAGTCAGTCACCTAAGACTTAAGTAAGAATGTCCTCATTTTTCAGGTCAATCACTTGCTCAAGGCTACGTTGTAAAAGCCAGAGCGAGCACTTACACCAATTCTCTGGTTCCAAAGTCCATGTTCTCACCCACCACATTCAGCAGACTCTCTCTCTTTCTCCTCTCTCTCTCTCTTTTTTTTCCCCAGGGAGGCAAAATCAAGATGGAAGATCCCTGTTTTAGGGATAAAGCCTTTGCTCAAAGCTCGAGGAGTCCAGGCAGCTAAATGACATTAAGATCAGGCTCAAAGCAATGGGCCTTTGCCTTGTGGGGGATCCTCTGCTCCTGGGAGGCCTTGGGGCTGAGAGTTCCTCATCCCCTGGGTCGATTTTCAAGCAGAGAACCCTGCTGAGTCATCTAGGAAGTCCTTGCTATTACACAACAAATCAGACCGCCACTAAGCCAACGCTGTTCTTGGGGTTGCTTCAACCCCAGGCTTTAGTGACCCAACCCAGGGGCTGCAGCTTGTTAAAGGGAAGTCCAAGTGTTAGAAAAGAAAGATAATTCTCAGCCTGATCAAATAATAAAGGAATTCATTCTAGGAGCACAGACCTTTCCCCAGTGGCATCTACTTCTGCCCTCTAAGTGCCAACCAGCCCCCAACCTCAGGACCAACTCTCTTATTCCCTCTGCCTGGAAGGCTCCCTAGAAACCAGAGGGGCTAACTTCTGCATCCCCTCAAATACCACTTTTATTCTTTCATGTTTCCTGGCCTTTATATCTAAAATGTCAGTGACAGGGGACCCGGGTGGCTCAGTCAGTTAAGCATCTGCCTTTGGCTCCGGTCATGATCTCAGGGTCCTGGGATGGAGCCCCACATTGGGCTCCCTGCTTAGCAGAGAGCCTGCTTCTCTCTCTCCCTCTGCTGTTCCCCTCTACATGTGCTCTCTGACTCTTTCTTCCTCTCTGTCAAATAAATAAATAAAACATTTTTCAAAAAAATTTTAAAAAGTAAATGTCAACGACAGCCCTCCCTCCTACAGACACACAAATACACCCATATTCTCTGAGGGCTCTTCCTGGCTTTACGTTTTTCCCCTTAGAATCCATCACTAGCTAATCTAATATACATTGTACTTCTTTATCTTATCTCTCTACTAGACTGTAAACATCCCAAGGGCAGGGATTTGTGTCCATGCTCACTGTTACAGCGCCAGCACCGACAGTGCCTGCTGCATAAGAGGCGCTCAGTATTTGTTGAATGAATAAATCAGTCTGTGCTTCAGAGGAGAACAGTGAAATCTTAGAAAACCCCCAATGAGTTTTAAGTGTGGCATTCAGGGAAAAACCAAGAGCTTTGGAGGCCCCGATATGAAAATGGGCCTAGCCTAGATGGATACTTAATCTAGTTTAATCATTAATCTAGGGGTGCCTGGGTGGCTCAGTCGGTTAAGCACCAGACTCTTGGTTTCCGCTTAGGTCATGATCTCGAGGGTCGTGGAACCCAGCCCCACGTCGGGCTCAGCGAGTACAGAATCTGCTTGGGATTCTCTCTCCCTCTCCCTCTGAACCCCCTGCCCTGTACTCTCTCTCTCTCTCTCAAATAAATAATAAAATCTTTTAAAAATATAATCTAGATTAAAGCAGCCTCACTAAACCTCATTTTGTGGTTCATCAAGGGAGAACATTTGCCTCCTGGGACTGCAGTGAGGTCCAGTAATAATTTTTTGAGCATTTATTTAATAACCCGGCCCTATGCCAAAGACTGTGCATGCATTATTCCTTCAATCCTCACAAGAATCCCATAAAGCATATCCTAAAATCTATAAAATCTTTATATCCATAAAGCGGTTATCCTCAAACAGATCAAAGTGATGTGCCCAGGGTGATGAAGAGGAAGCAGACAGGTCACAGGACTCCAAACCCCCTGTTTGTCTCTGAAACCCATGCGTGAGCCACCACACCAGATGTTGTGGGTCTGCGTCCATACAGTGCTGGGCCCTGATAGACAACATGTGCCTACACTGTCCCTCAACTTCCCTTCAGCAGAGTTGTTCCTGACCAACGTCTCAGAGACCTTGCTCCTGCCCCTGAGAAAGAACTGGGACAGCCAAGAACCCAGGACAACCCCCACCTCTGCCCGTCCCAGCCTGGTGACTTGCTACAGCTTTTCACATTCAAGTGTATATAATTCACCCACTACCACCAGGATCTTATCTGGCACTGGGCCCTGTGCTTGGTTGCTTTTGCATAGAGTAAGTGATTTACAGGAAACAGTATTTTTACTTTAAATCGATATATCACTAAAATTGCTCTATCACTTAAATCTTTTATTTTATTATTTTTTATTTTCCTAGGCAAAGAACTTTATTAACCTTGTTTCAAACTTTATTCCCAGGCTTCTTCAGCTTAATTAGCGGCAAAGAATGAATTGTGTATAAGCAAAAACTGAAAAGAGCGGCAGTGTCCAAGGGGCTTGGGCTTAAAAATATTAGAGATCTAGATTTTATCAGATCCATGAACAACATTTTAAAAAGCAGTCATAATATGAAATAGCAGCTCCCAGTAACTTCTTCAAGTTTTATCTTCTTCAGAAGTTGACTCGATTCAGTTTGCTTCATTCTTGGAAGCTTCATCAAAATTCTCCACAAGATCTGAAACTTCATCATCATCATCATCATCGTCGTCGTCCTCGTCGTCGTCTCCAGTAGCAAGTGGTGCTTTTCCATCCATGGATTGTTTAGGCAGAGCTGCAGCCAGTCTTCTCCAACTAGTCAGACTGTCTGCACCAAGCTGGTTTAAGATCCTGGGTAGCATTTCTGTCAGCTGCTTTGTCTCAGCATGGCCTATCACTTAAATCTTTTAAATGTGCTCTCACGTTTTAACTTTTTGCTGTTTCACAACTGGTGTAAGTTGTTCAACGGACTTTTATTTATTTAAGCGAGAAAAAATATTTGTAGACACATATTTACATATACACGTATATAGTTTTAAAGTACAAGCTGAAATATTACCACCTGTTCCAGCATCAAAAATAGACAAAAAGTGCTTTCAAAACCTAATTTATACACTTCGCAAAATTAGTTTCTTTTTTTTTTTTTTTTTAATTTGTACAAAGTGCGAGTGTTGTGCTTTACACGATGAGGTAAGAGAAGTTTCATGTTGCTCTCCGCAAGCCCTTCTCCACAAATCCCACACTATGGGCAAGAGTAGTCTTGACTTCCAATAAATGAAAAATCCCCTAGGAGGGAACCAGCATCTTCTTTTTTCTTTGTATTTTGGAGAAGTGTAGACACTTTAATATTCTATAAAATAATAGTTACCAAATGAATGCAACAGAGTGATCCAGGGAAAATCATTGTTTTTTGGCTGTTCATTAACTCCTGTTTCAAATAGGTGTTCCTTATGTGACTTGTCTCAAGGTTATAATTAAGAGATGGAAAACCCAGCTTAAAACTCTAAAGCAGCTCAAGCCCCCACAGCACTGGTGGTGTGCAATAAAAATGCTTGAGCCGCTGACTCAGGAGTTTGCTCACCAGACCTACCTCGGCATGCTCACTGCCTGCACACTCAGGGGTTCTCAACCAGTTCAGTGGGGGTTGTGTGTGTGAAAATTATATTATCCATTAATTTAAAAAAAAAAGATAAGGGGAAAGGGGGAGCTGGAGAAGGAGGAGGAAGAGGAGAATGGAAGTGAATGTCCTTACCTCCTTCGGAGAGGTCTCCCTGGAGTTGTAGGTGGCAGGGCCCATGCAACGGAAAATCGCTCAGGACCCCTTCCACTGTGCCATACCACTGTCCCTCACAAGGACCTCTCAGAAAAATCCCCACATCTCAGCCAGAAAGATCAGAACTGTTGAGTTCAAGCTCTGCCCTTAGCAGAAATCACCACCAGGCTCCGCAGCAAGAGAGCCGCCAGATGCACCAAACCATAGTCCATGGAAGCCCCTCATCCCCACTCCTTCCACAGCCTCTGTGATCGTTGGAATGGTCTTTCTCATTTTGAGCCTGCATCGTTTTCTCTCCTTCCCTCCTTTCCCTAGAGCAGTCATAGAACAGGTCACTAGGTAAACATCTCTTTGACCTCCAGACACTTCAGTGTCTGGGGCAGGTGGTGTCTATTATAGAAGTCACCTGAGGGGGGAAATGTCTGATGGTTTTAAAGGCAGAGAGAAATGCGGTATCACTGAAGAGAACTGGGATAAGTCCAAGAGTTAAGGGATTAATCAAGGCTCTAAGGGTCATACATTGGGTTTAGGGAGAGAGAGGTTGGAGGGGAATGGGGGATAGAAAAGAGATTGATAGAAAGAAGGGGGGAAGGTAAGAAGTCGGAAGGGAATAAAATAACTGGCTAATATTTCCTGAGCTTAATAAGGAGCAGGCCCTGTTCAAAGTGCTTTACTTCTATCGATTCATTTAATCTTAAACAGCCCTCTATTCTTATCCTCATTTTGTAGATGAGGAAACGAAGGCAGAGAGTTCTTGTGTCTTACCCAACGTCACGTCTTAACCCATCCAGTTCAGGGGTCTGGGGTGTGCATCCAGGATGTCTGACCGCAGAGCTAAGTGCTTTACATACTGCTGAATTGAAGAGTCCCAAAGAGGAGACACTGCACTGACTCCGTGGAGTTGACGTCGTGGCCAAGAGCTGGGACATTGCCTGGACAGACCTGGTTCAGTCCTGGTTCCCTTACTCACCAGGTTTATGGAAATCACTCAATTCTCTCAAAATCACTCAATGCTCTCACCCTGTTTCCTCATCTTTAAAGTGGAGGTAGGGGCACCTGGGTGGCTCAGTCAGTTAAGTGGCCGACTCTTCATTTCGGGTCAAGTAAGGATCTCAGGGTCCTGGGGTGGAGCCTTTGGTCGGGCCCCACCTTGAGCAAGGAAACTTCTTGGGGATTCTCCATCTCCCTCTGCTCTTCTCCTGCTCCCTCTTTTTTTTTTTTCTCTCCCTTTCTCAAAAAAAAAAAAAAAAGAAAAAGAAAAGAAAAGAAAAATAAAAGAATTGGAGATAATAATAGCATTTAGCTCATGGAGTGATTATTATAAGGATTACGTGGGCTAAGCATTTCGCACCGTGCCAAAACACAGAATGTGGTAGATACAGTTTAATTTTTGTCCCATGTAACCTTCACAAGGACCTGGTAAGGGATGTGTTGTCCCATCTCACAGATGGGAAAACTGAGATCCCAAGAGGTATCCAGCTTGCCAAGGCCACATGCTTAACAGGGGTAGGGCTGGGGAAGAAGGAGGTAGAGGGAACAGAGGAGGGGGGCTCTGGGTGAGACAAAAGCAGGACATGTAAGGAGCAAAAAGGGGAGGCTGCTGCAGTGAACGCCACCCTAGTTACCTCAGCTGGCCTTAGGATGACATCTCCAATACACACAAGATCATTGCACTGCCTGTGAGCTCTCCTTTCACTTCAGATTGGGTCTCGTGGTAACACGTGAGCAAGCCTCGACTCCCACCAAATCCCTTAGGGAATTTGTGATTCCCTAAAGCTTGGTGTCTCAACTTAGAAACTCAGACAACGTGTATAGTTAGAGAAAACCCTGTATTGTAGGTCACGAACATAAATGGATGTGTCACCATTTATAGTGTCTAGCCCTTTTCTCATAAAATTTTATTTATAATTAAGTCTGCAATTTAACTCCAATGAGAGCAAAATAACAAATCACAAATTTAGTGTCTACATTATAGGTACATACTGACGTGTATATTCGTTTTTCATTTCTGTAACGAGTTACTACAGATGCAGTGGTTTAACACAAGACAAATGTGGGGCACCTGGGTGGCCCAGTGATTGAGCCTCTGTCTTTGGCTCAGGCCATGATCCTGGCATCCTGGGATCGAGTCCCATATAAGGCTCCTCATGGGGAGTCTGCTTCTCCCTCTGCCTCTCTCTGTCTGTCATGAATAAATAAATAAAATATTTTATAAATAAATCAATCAATCACAACAAATGCATTACCTTATAGTTCTGGGGGGTCATAAGTCTAAAATGGGTCTTATGGAAAAGATACAGGCATCAGCAGAGCTGTATTCCTTCCAGATGATCTAGAGGATAATCAGTTTCTTTGCCTTTTCCAGCTGCTAGAGGCCATCTGCATTCCTTGGCTAGCGGCCTCTCCCTCCATTCCTAAACCAGCAATGTAGCATCTTCCAATTTCTCTAACCACAACACTGCTCCTACCATCCTTACTTCTGTCATCATATCTTTTAACTCTGACCCTCCTGCCTCCTCCTTTAAGGACCCTTGTGATTATATTTGGTCCATGCAGATTATCCAAGATAATCTCCCCAGTCTCAAGATTCCTAACTTAATTGCATCCACAAGGTCCCTTTGTGTCAGGTCACAGATTCACAGCTTCTGGGATTAGGACGTGAACAGCTTGAGGAGGATCATTATTCTACCATAATATGCCACCTAATTTTTTCAGCTCATTGACTTTTAATAATGTGTAGAAACTCAAGATCCAACAGCTTTATCAATAAACACTGCTGCATCAGTGTTCTTCCAGAGGAATCTTGACGCAAAAGCCCAGGGCAGGTGTCATTGAAGGCCACCGTTGGTTCAAGCTCTACAAAGTCCCGGTAAGTTTTGTCCAATATTGTCCTAGACATTTTCACCATTGGAAAAGAAGGGTAAATCATTCTCAGTTTCTATTGAATATTCAAATTTGGGCTTTGACGAAAGGCACTGGTCTTAACCCCTTTTATGTTGCCAGAAACGCATTTTTATTTTATACTTCAAAAGACGGCCATATTTGGACTGCTTTCTTGAGCAGAACAATCTCCTCAACCTATCAGAGGAACTCCTGGTCCTATCAATGGTTATGTTCTTAGAAATCACACCTTGGGGGACACCTGGGTGGTTTCAGCAGTTGAGCGTCTGCCTTTGGCTTAGGGCATGATCCCAGATTCCTGGCGTTGGAATCCTACATCAGGCTCCCTGTATGGAGCCTGCTTCTCCCTCTGTCTGTGTCTGTGCCTCTCTCTCTCTCTCTCACGGATAAACAAAATCTTAAAAAAAAAAAAAAAAATCACACCTTTAGATTTTGCTTTCTATGTGACTATGCAGCAGGGAACCATGGTTCCTGGAACTGAAGTTTGAACAAAACAGGAAGCATCTCTGATACCAGTGTATGTAAATGGAAGATAGATGTAGCATTTGGATCATGTGGGAAAAGCTGGACGAGTTCTCACTGGCTAGCTTTTATGGTTTCCCTTGGGGCCATCCTGTCCCCCTGGGGACATTTAAAACAGGGTGTCTTGATGGGAGCGTAGTGGAGGGGGGGTGGGTAGGCAGGAACTACTGGCATTTGTGTGGAAGGAGGTCAGGGTCCCTAAACTCAGTGCATAGGACACTCCTGAACTCTGATGAAATGTACTCAAATGCTAACAGCCCCCCTGTTGAAAAGCAGATGGTCCTCCCTGTGTCTCCTCATCCACATTGACTTCATTCAAGCACCTCTACTCCTCATTCCCCAGAAGACCCACTGTTTTCAGCATTAAAGGATATTTAAGCTATAGTTTTTGTGTCCTAGCAGAAGCAGTTAATACCTCAGACAACACTATATGGTAGTTTAGGTGAAAATACTACTAGTTTGTAACAATGAACAGTTGTCTACAAGACTAGATTAAAACCAGGGGAGGCTCTGAATTCTAAAAAAGAGTATTATTCCTCTCCCTCACATAATTCAAAATAAAAATGACACTAAATCATAATGTAAGAACGTCTAACTCAGAAGAGATCTGATTCTTCACATGGTAACTAGCATGTTTTTTTTTTTTTAATAAATAGCAAAATTTATTTTCCTCATTTCTCTTGCTTTTCTATTACTGCTCAGCTGAAAATTAAAGATTCATTTGAATCTACTTAGGAAGTTGGTTCTTAACAATTCAAAGTGATGGGAAAGCAAAGTATTGATGGATCCCTTGCAAAATTGCAGCTCTGGTTCTATCACTAGCTAGATGACTTGGGTCAGGTGCTGAATAGGTCTGTAAAATGGGAATAATGAAATATACCTAATGGTTTGTGACAATTCAATAAAAACGTGTGTCCCTTAGTATATTTTTATACGTGCCCAGATTATACCTATTAATATTATTACTCTATCTTCAGTGCTGTGTATTTTAGCTATGAATAGTATTTTTTTCTTCCCATTCCTCAATATTCGTTCAAACACTTGAATTCCTACAGCACACCAGTCCCTGTGCTAAATCCTAAGGAAATAGAGACAACTCCAACCTCACAGGTTGTGACCTAAAAGTTTGTAACCAAGTTTGTTACCACGAAGTTTGTTCAACAAACTTGTAAATAAGCAAATGCAACGAAGTGCCATAAATTCCTTGATTTAAAAGAAAAAAAGAGCATATAGCCTTCAGGGGAGGAGGGAAAATGGTCAATTCTGAAGATGCAGAAATGTCTATGAAATTCTTCAAAAAACAATGTTGTCTCTTTTTATTTTTAATTCAAAAGCAACAGCTTTCATCCAGATGTGTGATGCATAGCACATGAAATTATGTTCTAGGGAATGTTGGCAAATACTTCTTGAAAGACCATATTGCCTGAGAATTCTTCTGAATTCTGAATGGTAAGACACGTTCAGATAAGAACATAGGTTGGCCAATATTTTAAGATACTACTGATTGTATCCATGCATCCTGATCTCAGAAATGTTCAAGTGTACAAAAGGATCAACTGAAACGTAGTAGATGTAGATGTGGGCCTGTATATTTGGGAACCAGTTCATGCTCTTAGCATTGACTACCTAGTAAATGGATTTATCTTCCTGTCTCACTTTGTCTACTTGCCATTCCAAATCTATCCTGTATCCTTTTCCACTTTCTCATTTATCCAAATACTGAAGGGCTTCCTCCATTCCTATAAAACCAAATTCAAACTGGTTTGACATGGCACTTCATCCAATCTTCTTTAACACGCTACCTCTCTTCATTCTGAACCCTCTATTCTATGTCCCCTTGCCTCTCAGCCCCCATCCCTCCTTTCAACACTAACCTACATGAATCCTTTCCAAAGATCTTCATCCCTTCTTTGGAATATTACTGTATTTACCAATTCTATTATCTATTGCCATTTATTGCCAATTGATTTTTTCTTATGCAATTTTTATCTGCTTATCTCCTAGAGGCACAAGTTCTTTAAAGAAATTCTTCATGAGAGATTATGTCAGTCATAGTTCTGAACTCATATAAACAATCAACTAATGTACTCTTGGGTTAGAAGTTCCAGATGGTTATATGACTGTCAAATATTTAATAATCCTTGTTATTAACGCTGCTTACAAATAGCAAGTACAAGAAGCAGGTTAACCTGTAATTACATAATATTTATAACCAAAAAAATGTCAGACATTGAATATTTCATGTTAGTGAGCCTTTGCTGTTACCCTTTCAGTTTCTACTGCAATTTTTGCCTGCTTTTTTTTCGTTCTACAATACTATCCTATAACCTGGTCATTCTGGATATCTAGCAACACTTAAGCTGTGATACCTCTTTAAACACGTTAGGTCTATATAACCCAACCTAGTATAGGAGGGGAGGGCACATGCACAAAACAGTGAAGTAGATATTAAAATTAGTTTATTTTTCTACTTAACTTTTAATAAATGAGAAGAAACACAGTAGTCTGTCTCATAAAGAACATTTATAATACATAACAATCCATAAAGCCTCATGGTGAGGTAGGAACAGCTTTGGAAAACAATGCACAGTCATAAAACATACAAAAAGTTAGGTAAAATGTTGCAGCACTAAAGGACATTTTATCTGCATCTGCATTTAATGAGATGATAATTGCATTTAACTGTGCCACATCTGGCCCAAAAGGACAGGCTATGGTCGACACAAAACAACACAACATGGAAGTTTCATTAAAGAATCACAGAATACATTGATACACTTCATTGTGCTGTTTCAAGGCAGGACCATAACATGGCAATTTGTGTCTTTTTATATATAGCCACATAATAATTGTATGTTACATTCCCTTCAGCATCTTTTTGCCAAAGACACTGGACCACAAAATTTTTGGTTTAAAAGTTTAAACTGAATGACATACAAAAGGCTCTTGTGCCAGTGAAAATGACTGCTAAATATTCCAGAGCTTGTTAGTAAAACAAAATAGCATCGCCACATAATATCGGTAGAGCTACATCAAAATAGTGCTATTACAATTCCCATTTCAGATGGCCAAACACTGTATTTGACAATTCTCCATTTAAAAAACAAAAAAAACCCTCCACCTTTCCAAGAGTTTTAACACTGTTTTATGCCTTAACTGAAACTCTATTAAAATAAATATTTCTATATTGTAGAATTATTCTCCGTATTTGTATATGTGTGAACATCTTAAGACAGCAGGTAAATGACATTTATATCATTCAAATGATATCTGCTTATAAACAGTAAAAAATCTTCAATCTAACACCAGTTAGCCTACTAAATACTTCACATTAGGTTCCATAGGCCCTGTCCCTCAAAACTTTCAAAATTCAAAATTAACTGAACATGTTAACAAGATACAAACATGTTAACATAGTCTCCTACCTACTGAGATTTCCCAAGGTGCTCTTGATGGAAATTTTTCCTATTCAAATTACACACCTTAGTTATACAAACATTGTTTTCTAAAATGCTAAAACACACCAGTTTTTGCCCTTTTTTGACTTTTTTTTTTTTTTAGGTTCTAGTCTATATTTTTACAATGCAGATGCCCTTCAAACAATCCTTATTAAACAATCATAGACGCTGAAAAGTGACAATGGAGAAGGAAATCTCTCATCACTAAGGCGGCATTTGGCTTGGAAAAATTGGAGTTGGTTTTAATTCAGGCACATGCAGCACCTCCTTTTCACTAAACTGAGACAACAGACAAGTTTCTAAACACATATTCTAAATACACTGATCTTGCTCAAATATAAAAGAGCCAGCAGGAGAGATGCACCTCCTAAAATTGATGCATTGCTATAAAACAGCATATTTAAATATTGGGTTTAAGTCTCCTAAGAATTCAGGGTATTTCCCTCATTTTCTTCCAGGAAGGACTAAACTAGTTTGGAAAAGACACTTAAATCCCACAATATTTAAATATAAAAGCATTTTTTTTTAAAAGATAATGCTAAAAATGGGTTAGAAAGTGCATTGTAAAGAAATAAATAATTCTCTGCTAAAACTCAAAAGGTGAGTCAGTGCCCACGGATTTTGCTATTATGACAAAGTCCTTTGAAAAAAGAATTCTATGGTACCACTTTGTTATGTATAAGCGATTTAAAAATTATGAAAAGTGAAATAACTGAAATCTAAAGGCTGTTACCTTCAAAGCACTTTTGGAAAAAAAAAAGAAAGAAAAAAGCCCTTGTCCCATGCTTATACACCATTAAAAAAAAAAAAAAAATCCTCATTTAGCTGATGATGTCTTATACATTATGCAACCTTTAAGAAAGACCCAATAGAGCATTTGTAAAGAAAACCCTACTGAATGTATTTTACCAGTTATCCTATTGTGCCATTACCAAAATGTTTTTATAACATAAACTGTTTTAAGATCTTAATAAAATGGTTTGCAGTTTTAAGTGTTGAATCAGGAATGTATGTGATACAGTACAGTCTGAAGTCTTCTCTCTTGTTTGCCCATATAATGAAATTCCCGAATTTCACGTTTAAAAAGTTTTTTTTTGCAAAATTCAAAGTAACTTCCAGTTTAGGAATTGAATTATACAATTATCAGATAAGAGTATTAAAAGATCAAGATGTATTGCAAATTGGCAGGTTATGGTTTTGGCCTATTATAGCAAATGTGAACTTACAAACTGTGTTCCTAAAATTACCTCATTCTCATTGGAAAAATCGACTGCTCTTAAATAGGCCCATTGCCAGCAATAGGCTTAGACTAGAAAAAAAACACACCATCTACCACAAAAGATCCCTTTAAAAAGTTAACTGTCCAATGCCAACGCTTTCATCTTAAGACCCATTAAACAATGAATTATTTCAAATCCCAAAAGATAGCCATCCCAAAAGTAGTCAGCTATAAAAGTTACTGAAGTAGTCAGGATACCTTATTTCTAGAAAAATAGAGCTATACATGATAACTGATATTAATATTCATCCTTATGAGGACAAAAATCTAGTTTCTTCACAAAGCATAACCCCCTCTCTGTCAAGAAAAATATAACTTAAATATCCTTAAATAATATTTGCGTATGGATTTGAAACCCATAGCAACAATGAAATAGCCAAGAACAATTTCCTGTGTAGATACTGTGGCATCTTACAAAATAAGCCACTATTGCAAGATCTGAGCAACGTCAAGACAGGATGACCTACAGAATCTTAATGATTAATTTGGCCTTGACTCTGTTTTTTAAGATTTTAATATCCAAATTGCATTAACCTTTAGATTTCCTTTTTCTCCTAAGTCAATGGCTCTGGGCAAAGCACAAGAACTGCTGGTTGTACTCGAAAAAAGCTGTTTGAATCCATTCATGATTGGTCATCATGAAATGACTAAGTTTTTAAACACCTACAACTTGAAAGATTACACGAATAAGCTTGCATTTAACATATAACCTATTAGATTAGCTTTAATGTCCTTAAAAGTATTTACTGTATATATTTCTTAAGTAAACTTTCAGCTCAATGTTCCTAATGCCAATCTTTCAGAGAAAGTAATGCTGGTGAACATGTCCACATTTCAGACTAACTTTGGTAAAAGAAAACATGAGTTAAAATT
The DNA here is from genome assembly GCF_053574225.1 of Canis aureus. Classification (NCBI taxonomy): domain Eukaryota; kingdom Metazoa; phylum Chordata; class Mammalia; order Carnivora; family Canidae; genus Canis; species Canis aureus. Next base: position 71,188,154 of record NC_135616.1, on the reverse strand, counting down.
CTCCCCAATAATTTTAAAATGTGGTCTGAATATTAACTTCTAACAATCTAAATATTTAATTTGGTAAACCTTCTTCCCTGCTCTTACTCTTCATATGCCCTATTATATGTAAACTGTAGTTCAAGTTGTTAATTATCTCAACTGTTTATTAGAATAATATTCAGCAATATAGAATCCAGGATGGTAACTGATCTTCAGAATTATAAATAACCCATGTGAAGAAAAAAGGAAACTTTTTCCTAATAATATCCATGAGTCATTCTTAAAAACATGTTGCCATTATGCTATGTAATGATCTCAGAGGGCAAGTAAATATTACCTAAAACGTCAAAGGAAACAAACCTGTTGATGATTTTTCAAGTTTAGTGATTATAATCCTAAAAAACAAAGTATAACACTGGGGGAAAAGAAAAGCAGAGAAATTCCAGTAACAATTTTAATTTATTTATCCCCCTAATTAACTTTTTTTTTTTTACCATGGAAAAAACTGGAAATCAAATGTCATTATGTTATATAAGGTTTATACTTACTTTAAACAAAAATGTAACATAGTGTTAAAACTGGCTTTCCAAAATTGTTACAGCATAGCTGTACTCTGCACTAATAATCACAAAGTTGTAATATAGAACTCTGTTAAGCAGTCCCATTATGTTCTTACAAAAATAGAATTAAACTGTGTGACCAGACAAGGACTTCAATTACACTACTTGGCAAACTTAGAATTTCAATGGAGTCTTTTTTTCCTCTTGCAGTTTAAAGCAAAAGTCAAATATCACATCTTTCTCAAGACTCACAAAGATGATTCAGGTTGTTTGTTTGGCATTTTTTTAATCTCTATCACAACAGCAGGGATGCTTTCAACTTTAGTCCTCCGGGGCTTCTTCTCTAGATTGTCGCTAAGTTCTAGACAAGAAATGCTAACTGTTGGGGCCTTTTCTGCATCCTTTCCAGAAGGGGCTTGTGGCCGTGTCCCACAACACTGCTTCAAAGCACACTGAGTTCTGCAGGCAAGTTCACACGGGACTACACTTGATTTAGAGCCTACGCTAGCAAATTCAGGCTGAATGGTAGTAGCGTGAATTCCGTGATTATGAAAAACGTCTTTAATGATTTTGGCCACCTGCATGTAGGATGTCGGGTCTTCACATTTTATGTGAGCAGTGGCAATGATTCTGCTTCCAGCAAGTTGCCAGACATGTAATTCATGAACTTCCTCAACTCCTTCAACATCTCGAAGTTCTTTTATCAAATTTTTGATATCAATTTGTTTAGGAACAGTTTGCAGAAGAATTAGAGCAGATTCCTTAAGTAATGGATAAGTTGTGTAAAGAAGTATACAAACCATTACAATGCAAAGAGTTGGATCTAAATATAGCACCCAGCAAGGACCAGCCTCATGAACTGTTGCATGAGTACTATTAATTATTTCTACAAATGCTTTGCAGGGGTCAGGGATACATGGATTCACACAAAACTCCCCTTCAGGACAACCCCTCCAAGAAAAGTAAAAGACCAAGGCATTTACTACTACAATCACTGAACCCAAAGCATCTCCAAAGACATGCAGAAAAACTCCACGCATGTTAAGTTGTGCAGCCTTATCGTCATCTTCCAATTCCACATGGTCAGATTCTCTGATAAGATTCCCATTCACTTGTACTTCCACTGCATCATTTCTAGACTTTTCTGGATCTACAAAGAAAGGAAAAACGCTGTATCAAATACATTAGCAGTGTTTATACAAACTTCTTCATTCAAGTCCATTTTAGTGAAAGAGGTGAACATTTTTCATGGAATAAAATTTTTTTAAAACGTGCCCAGGACAGTTTATTATATAAACTGACATGTTGGGAACAAGCCAGGGCAAAATCAAGTCCTTAAGGAGATAGTGCTTCCCCGTTCTCCAAACCAGCCCCCTACTTCCCCCACCTCCAAAAAAAGTTCATCTTTTCTGTGGGGGTGGGGTCCCGTGTACATTCTGCTCTACTTTTCGGCATATGCAAAAGAAAACGTAAAATCGAATGCTATCACCCACAAATTAAATGCAACTAGGAAGAAGTCTACTACAAATGCCTGATTTGACACACAGCTCTGGTCCCTCTTTGTCATTAAGGTGTCGTAGCTAAATCTTAACTTTTATTATGAACAGAAACCAAGAAAAGAGTCTCTTGGTGGAGTGTTTAGAAACGACAAATCAGCAATATGAGCCCATCAACAATCATAAACTTCAGGAAAAGCTGCAACGATCACTATCTACCCTACCAGTTCTTAAACCAAACGTACCCATCTTTTAAAGGAATTACTGTCTACACACCAGAGCAGCCTCATTTTCTTTGGAATAAGACCTCGCAGAGGGGGAGTAAGGGGAAATTCAACTGTTTAGTAAACCTTTCAATGTACAAGTTCAATTTCATTAACGTGATATCCTGCACCTCGAAGAAAGAACAAGTAGTATCATCCGACTAAACAAAAAAAAATATAAGCAGAAAAAGGCTGGATGGAAATACACCAAATTATTAACATCATCAGAGCTTGGGGAGCTGGGCTTTGGTCGATTCCTTTTCCCCATCTCTTTTCTTTCAGCATTTTCCAAATTGCTTTCAAGAGTAATCATATTTAGAGGAGGGGGGGGGGGAAGCATCCAGTAAAAAGGGAATAAGGGAAGTCACCGTCAGGCTTATTTTATAGTATGATTTTCCAAAGTCCGGAGTGAAAGGTTAAAACATGACCAAACAGGGTCCTGAACTAGGATCTGCAGGATTAGGCTCAGACTGGAGACAAGTAAGTGAAATACACACACACACACACACACACACGATGCCCGTTCGAAAAGACACCTTTCACCGGGCTTTTGGGGTGAGGGAAGTCCATGGCTAGGGGGGCTCTGAAAAGAAGAAACTTGTTTGAAGGGCACAGGAACTACTCGGGCAGGGCAAGGTTTGTGACGGCCAACAACTCAGGATGAGGTGGGGATTCTCTCCGTTTCCCAAGGGGTGGGGGTGGGGGGTCGGGGGCAGGAAACTGAATTAGGAAGCACTTTGGATTCCGTGGAAACCCCGATCAGGAGAGTCTCTCGGGAAGACGGCTCCCGAGGGCGGCTGTGGACGGTCCCCCCCCCCGCCCCCTCTGCCCCCCGCCGCCCTGGGTCCCCGAGAGCCCCGCGGGCCCCGGACGGCGGCCCCGGACGGCGGCGGCGCGGGCAGCAGGGGGCGTGCGGCCCTCCCGCCCCGGGCCGGCCGAGGGTCCCGCCGTCCCCCGGCCCGGCCACCTGCGGTCACCCTCCCCGGCCGCTCACCTGGCCGCTCCAGTTTCAGCCCGTTGGAGTTGCTGCTGTTGGACACCAGCGTGTTGGTCTCCTCCGCGTCGGGCCTCTGCTCGCCCGGGGTCTCGCTGTCGTCGCCGGCCCCGGCGCGGCCGCCCTTGCCGCGGGCCCCCTTGGGGAGGCCGTGGCCGTGCCCCCCGTGCGAGTGGCCGTGGCCCGCGTCGTTGCCGAAGCCGCTGTGATGGTGGAAGAGGCACAGCCCCATCACGTTGACCAGCAGCCCGGCCACGCCGACCCCGAGGACCACCAGCGGCTGCTGCATCTCGTGCGGCTCGATGAAGCGCTCGATGGCCTCCAGCAGGATGGCGAAGCAGAGGCCGGTCAGGAAGATGGCGTTCACCAGGGCCCCCATCACCTCGGCCCGGATCCAGCCGAACGTGTTCTTCTGGGTGGCGTGGGTCCGCCGGGCGAAGCGCTCGGCCACCAGCGCCACCACCAGCGCCAGCACGTCCGACAGCATGTGGAAGGAGTCGGAGAGCATCGCCAGGGACGAGGTCACCTGGCTCACCACCACCTCGAGCACCATGAACATGAAGGTCAGCAGCAGCATGCACACCAGCCGGCCCCGGTTGCGACCCCAGCACCCCATGGCTGCGGGCCGGCGGCTGCCCTGGCGGCGCGGGCGCGGGCGCGGGCTCGGGCGGGGGCGCGGCGCGGGGGGCGCCGGGGGGCGGGGGGTGCGGGGCGCCGCGGGGCAGCCGGGCTGCGCGGCCGGGCGGGGGCGAGCCCCGGGGTCAGGCCGCCGCGCCCCCGCGCCCGAGGGCGTCCCCGGCGGGCGGCGCGCAGCTGCTCAGGCGGCCGTGCTCGGGGCCGGCGCCGAGGCCCGGCTCAGCCCCAGCAGCCCCCACACCACAGCGGGGCGGCGGCGGCGGCGGCGGCGGCGGGGGCCGAGGCGGCGGCGGGGAGCCGGGGCTGCTCCGGGGGCCGGGGGGCGAAGAGCCGGAGCGGCAGCGGCGGCGGGCGGGCGGCGGGGGCGGGCGACGGGCAGCTCCGCGCTGCCAAGGCTGCGAGCATCTGCAGGGCTCTCGGCGCAGGTCTTCCCGCCGCTGGTCTCCTCCGCTGGGACTCGGACCGCGGAGCTGACGCCTGAAGAGCTAAAAAGGCGGCGGCCCCGGCAGCTGCACTCGGCCCGGTCTCCGGCGCCTTCTTCGCCCCCCCGCCTTTGCAGACGGTTTACAAAAAAACTTTGCTTTGCACTCGGAACCCCCGTTTTCACACGGACCCGAGCGTGACAAGGCCCCGGCGCCCCGCCCACCAGGCCCGGCACGCCTCCCCATTGGCCGGGACCCCCTCACGACAGCCTCCGCTCCCCGCCCTCCCGCGCTCGCCATTGGGTGGGGGCTCGGGGGGGCGGGAGGGGGCGGGGCCGAGGCGCCAACAGATGGGGGCGGGGCCTTCCTCTCCGGGAGCCGGGCGTGGGCCGGGGGCCGCGGCCGGGTGCAGCGGCGGGCGTCGTGGGGGAGGGTCGGGGGCGCGGGCCGCGTGCAGCAGGAGGGGGCGGGGCGGGGCGGGGCGGGCGCGGTCCCCCGGGGCGCGGCGGGGCGGCTGCCGGCGCCCTGCGGGTCCTCGCGGCGCCCCGCGCGCCCACGGGGGCCGGGCGGCCGGCAGACTTTGATCCTCCGCGCCGAGTCCACGTGGTGGGTGAAGGGACGGCTCGGGAGGCGAGTTGACCGAAGTCAAGCCATCTTGGTATTTCGGCTGACCCTTAACCTAAAAGTCAGCAGGTCATAAAAAGAGTCACAAGATCCCACTGATGGAAGACCACAAGACCCGACTCCCTCTGGCAGGAGCAGGCACAGAGGCTGCACATTCTTAAAATTGCTCCCTGTGGGTAATTGCACAGCCCTAGGACAACAGGACTCCCCGCTCGGGGTGGGTGATAAAGTTCAGCAGTAAGCCCCTCCCAAGACCCCAGCCGAGATTTTAAAATTAAAAAAAAAAAAAAAACTTACAAAACCGTTACAGGCAAAGGTGATGGGGGGGGGTCCTGCTGCCCCACCTGGGAGGAGAGACCGCTGCTTTGTCTACGAAGGGCCCCCCCTTCCAGGTAGACTTTGGTCCCCGTCCCTAAGGGCTGGCTCCCGAATGCCCCCTCCGCCGAGACCCCCCCCCCCCCCGGGCCCGAGAGCCGCCCTCGCGCGGCCTCCACCCGCCGCCGTCCGTGGAAGAGACCAGAGACTCTGCGGCGCTGTGTGACCGACGGCAGCCCGGGATGGGGGGGGGGGAGCCGGGGGGGGGTGTCCCCGGGGGTCCACGCGCCCTTCCTGCCCCGAGACCCGGGGTGACGCGGCCGCGCTGAGCACCTCGACCTTCCGAGCGGTCCTGCAAACGGCAGGAGCTGTGTCTCTGAAAATGTTTCAACCGAGCAGACCACCCCTATCACCAGCATCCCTAGGAGACCTTGTGGAAAGCCAGATATTATCTAAGGACAGTGTAGGGCACCGACGTCAAGCGGGAGCAACCCGGGCTCCGGTGCCAGCTGTGGGACTTGGAGGAGCGTCACCCAATCTCGCTTAGACCTGTTTCTTCATATAGGAAAGGATTGGGCAAGAGGAACTCTTTAAGATCCTTTCTGACTCTAAAATTCGAAGGCTCTGTGATTGAACAAACGTTTTATTTATAGACTACAGAGAGCTGAACCCTGTGTTGGTTGCTATGGGGAAGGGAGGGGCAGTTAAGAATACAAAAGCAGGCGCTTCTGTCCAGGTGGAGGTAAACTATCAACATATAAAATGTTGGAGTTACACTGAAATACTCAATAAATTGTGCCAGCTCTAGTTTAGAGTGCATCCGTATGCGCTGTGCGCTGAGTGATGAGTTCACCTGGGAAGTGAAGATTTCCTGTTCCTCAAGTGGAGGGGTGGCTGCAATCAGAGTCACCTAAGCTGGACCCCTAAAGGCCTTCCACAACCCCCGCCCCCCAGCAGAAGGAAGAACCCCCACTGTTCTGGATTGCTACAAAACAAAAGCAGTGCTAGCCTGTGCCTCAGGATCTATATATAAGGCTAGTTTGGAGCCATGTTATTTTGCATTTTAAAAAATATTTCTATTTCTGTTTTCTTTTTCCCCATTTGTATGTGGTATGTTTCTCATTTCTCCATCCAAACTACAGAGCTGGATCCCTCATCTTCTATTTCTGTTCTCCAGCAACAGAAAAGAAGGGAGAAAAGTTTTCCAGACAGTATAAAAGGAGGAATTGATAGGAGTCGATGGTGAATTGGGAGGGTGAAAACGAAGGAGGAGAATTTAACCAAAAGAGTTCAAATGTTTTAACCTGCTAAAGAAAATACTGCTTTATACAGGTGAGGAAGTTGGTGAGGTGGGGTGGTGGAGGGAGGAGCTGACTTTAAGGGGAAACTAGCCCATTTTTAGTGTGCTAAATTTGAGATGAAGTCTGGATGGTGACAGTGCTAAGGAGTGGGGAGATGGGACTTGGGGGTTCATAATAGTTCAACTGTCCGTACCCCCTTTGGTGTGGACAATTGACATTTAACTGATCATATTGAGTAAACACAGCTTCAAACTTCCTTCCAACTAGCCCCTCCAATCTAGAAATGGGGTGCCACTTATGGGTCAAGATATTCCAGGGAAATGGCTGAGAGGCAGTTGGAAGACTATTTTGCTGCTTATCAGGAGCTGCTGTGTCCCTTTATTTAAGCAACAGATTTCTCCAAATGTGAGAATTTAATGCCCAAAGAAGAACCAATAAGGAGATGTAGAAGGCAGCGCTGCTCAGGAAACAGGATAGTAATCTCGCCAATAACGAAGCAGACTGAATTGGAAGATGTCTAGATCTATATAGAAACAGGCTCGGGGACACCTGGGTGGCTCCGTCAGGTAAGCCATCCCATGCTGCATTTCGGCTCACATCACAATCTCAGGGTCAGGAGATGGAGCCCCGCTCCTGTTCTGAGGGCTGGGCGTGGAACCTATACATAGGATTCTCTCTCCCTCTCCCTCTGCTCCTCCTCTCCCCTTGCCTCCCCTGGCCCCCCCCCCCCACCTCTTGCACTGGCTGGCAGGTGCTTGTCTGCTCTCTCTCTCTCTCTCTCTCTCTCTCTCAAAAACAAACCAAAAAACAAACAGGCTCTTAGGTTCAATTCAACCCAATAGTCACTTATGAGAACCTATTTTGTGCAGACTCTGATTTCTCTTATAAGCCATTTCACAATGTGTTTTATTCTCACATGTAAAGAGGGAGGAGAGGGGCAGAGAGCTACATTTTCCAGGTTGTGAAAAGTTGTAATCCTGCACTCCACAAAGAGTAAAACCATTTACCTAACAGCAAAAACTTTCAGTTGAGTAGACTTTTCTTCCCCCTAGCACTGGGTAGTCAAAATACCTTGGTAGCTCTGACTCACGTGTCCTTTGTCAGCTGGTAGCCAGCCCTCCTGGTGTTAACACAGCCAGGAGTGGGTTAATGGGGAAGAAAACCAGGTTATTACTCACCAACAACCCTGGAGGTTGTGGCCCCTAGTTGAGTAAAATGGCCTGGCTTTTTTTCTTCCTAGATCTTGAGAGTTCTGATAGATATTTTGCTTAGTATTCAAACTGACTAAACTCAGCATACTTTACAGATGAGAGAATAATGCTCCTTTTGGAGAGAGACTGCCAATTTGAGTGAAAAATCAAATGTGTAACACAAACTGCAATCTCAAAGGCCTCTAAAGACCCCACCCTGCTCTCAAGGCCAAGCTCCTCGGACCTGGAGCTGCCCAGGGACCCGTCCAAAATGCAGATTTCTAAGGACCCTCACAAGGAACTGCCACACACAGACACACCTCTGAATCTCTTATCAAAACTCACGACTACACCGTGGAAAGAAGAAGAAAACCGTGTGAAAACCAGATTGCATTGGACTTTAGTTGACAGTAAAGCACTCTTCATGTTCAATCTTCAGGCAAAAATGATGGGGGAGATGGACCTGTTTGGGTTTTTTTTGTTTGTTTTTGGGAACATACTTGAATAATTATTACAAATATACAGTAAAATTTCTAGCAACAACACGAGAGCCAAGGTTTGAATTTCTAGCTGCTCCCCGAGGGACCAGGCAGTTGAAAAAAGAATAAACAAGTAACAATGCAGTAATAAAGCCCAGAAACATCACAAAAGGGCTCAGGGGTATAAGGGAAACCATATGAAAGAAAGGGTCAGAGCAGGAAACCCTATGAGGAAGCAAAAGGGAGACAGCAAGAGTGTAGAGTAGAATGTAGATTGAGAGGCCCAGGACAATCGCTGAGCTTTTTGTACGTGGTTAAGTCAGGAATGGCAGGGGAGAGTGAATAGCAGAGGACAGCTCAGTTTTCTTGGAGACTAAAAACCGGATGATAGTTCTCCAGTCATGCCTGGAAATTAAATCTAGAAGTAAAGGCCATTGACACCTATACAGGAAGGCTCATTAAAGACATTTGTGAATTTTTTGGGTGCAGTGTCAGGTTAGACCAGAAGCTGTTGAAGGCTCAGGTAGTCCGTTTTAAGATTTAGATGGAATGCCCATTCTCTCTTTAGCCCTTCTACTCTAGGGGCTAGAGACTGGAATCAAGTACAAAGAACAGAAGTTTAAAAAAAAAATGCTTGATTTAAAAACATGTTTCTATGACTCTCTCCGTTACTTGCCTATAGAGATGCTGCTGACCAGAAGAGCATCTTGAAGGTATCACACCCCTAATGAATTTTAGAAAGGCCAGTGAACTGGTCCTTAAAAGTTACTATGTGATTTGGGGGGCGTCTGGGTGGCTCAGTCCAGTTAAGTGTCTGACTCTTGGTTTTAGCTCAGGTCATGATCTCAGAGTCCTGAGATTAAGCCTCAAGTCAGGCTCTGTGCTCATCATGGAGTCTGCTGGAGATTCTCTGCCTCTCCCTCTGCCCCTCCCCCTCCTCTCTCTCTCTCTCTCTCTCAAATAAAATCTTAAAAAATAAAGAGGTACTATGGGACTTTGGAGAAGTTATTAAACCTCCCGAGGCCTTAGTTTCTATACCTTTTCAGTGAGTGGATCAAAGAGATGGGCTCTGGCCTGGAGTTAGGAAATGAGTAAGGAGGGCCCTTTCAGGTTACCTGTGCTTGGGGTCACTATGGATCCAGGGCTGCATTTTCAACTTGAAGTTTCAGAAACAGCATTTTTATCATTTCACCTGCAAGGGACTGATTCACATGGATTCAAATCGGACTAATGTGCTGGCTGGACCCCTGGTCTGTTCACTTTCTCTGTGTAGAAGGGAGAGCCCATTGCACACAGCCTGCCTTCCTGTTGGTGGACAGGGCCATTCAGAAGCAAGGCCACCCAGGGAGGAGAGAACTAGACCAGCAGTAGGATCTTCTGTGGAGGGAGCATTTCTATTCTCTCTCCTAGGCTGTGAAAGTCTCCTGCCTGTCTTTGCATACACTCTGCCCTCCTGCTCCTGAGTTATAATCTCCTTTGCCACCAGTTACCTTTTCAAGACCCAGATCTGGTCATTGCAAGATACACATCCACCACCGTCACCCCAGCCTCCAATCCTTCAGAGGCCTCCCAGTGTTCTGGGAAGAACCAAACTCAAGTGCGTGGGACTGAGTATGGTCTGGCCCTGGCTGCCCTCCCCAGCCTTAAGCCATCACCTAACAGGACTGGCCTTTCCAACCACCATGCTCCCTCCTGTGAAAAGTCTTCTGGACGCACTGTTCCCTCTGCCTGGGACACTCTTCTGTCCCCCTTTCCCCGCTTTAGCTCTTGCTCAAGGGCTGTTTCCTCAGGGAGGTCTTCTCTAACACCTCTGACCAGGTCAGATATCTCTAGTGCAAGTTCTCCTGGCTCCTTGGCCTGATCTTTCGCGGCACAGAACAACAGTGCAATTAACATTTATTTGCGTCAGTATTTGGTTAGTTGTGAGCTCCATGTGGGCAAGGGCAGTGAGTGCTTTTGCTCACCATTATATCCCTAGACATCCTGGCTCAGTAAGTATTTGTTGAATGAATGAATGTTAGTCACTTTACTCAAGCTTGGTAATTCATGCATTCAGTCAACAGAACCCAAACATTGAACACCCATGGTTCCCTACCTACACTTGAACATGAGAATCAGAGCACCCTTTCCTTCTGGACAGTGTAGGGAACACCATGACGTTGTCTTATTAATTAGCTCACCTTCTTTGCTTCAAGCAGACTTTTACTACGATATTATCTCACCCAAGATACAATTAATTGGGTGAAACTGGGACTCAGGCTTGAAATCTGCCCTATGATAACATTCTAAGTACTCACAGTTTTCAAAGCACCTTCTACATTCCTTCCTTAAGATACAATGATGACTCTGAAGTTTGCCGAGTGGATCCTACAGATTATGGACTGAGATTCCAAGATAGGAAGAAATGTGCTCAAGGTCCCATGGCTTGTGAGGCTCTAATCGCACCAAGAACATGTTTATTTTTAAGTTCATACCCAAATTGTGGGGGGACACACCTAGTCTGAGGCTCAAAGCCTAACATGCACTCACTATTACAGGTTCTAGCATTTGTCTCACTTCTAAAAGTTTCGGTTCTATAATTTTCTGATTAATTTGTAATTACTATAAGGACCAAGGGGAGGTGGCCTACTTGTGAGTGACATCTCCTTAACAGGTCACTGCAAAATCTGATGCCCTAGGGGTGTGTTCCAAAATTGGGTCCTGTTCACACATCATTCTGTAGAATGACTTAGTTAATCCCTCTGTGTCTGTCCACTCCTTTCTTTCAATTTCTGTAACAACTTAGATGTCTTCCAAAGGATTAACAGTGAAAAACTGACCCTCTCCTGAGGTGCTTTGGTAAAAATGCAGTTTTTGATTCAACAGACTCAAGAAGAGCTATAGCAGAGAGTGAGATGTGGCATTTCCAACAAGCCCCCTTCAGAAGTCCGATGTTGATGGCCCCCAGACCACACTTTTGAAGACAAAGGTATTAGAAAAAAAAATGTTTTAACCCTGGAAGAATATTACATGGAGTTGAGATAGTCTCCTCAAACTGAAAAATGTTTTAATTTTACTCGTTAATTTTCTATTCACCTCCCATAGTTGTAGTTGCATGTTATTTTGTGATGGATGCTATTGCTTCCATATTGAAAACTTTTTAATGAATCGAATGTTTTATCCTCGTAGGAAAGCACTCCTTAATTAAAGTTAACCAAATTCTGGGTGTAAATAGGCATTTCAGGATTTGCTTTCACTGTGGCAGAAAAAAATAATGACTCTACAGCTTTTGGAAACATTTCAATATTCTGACCAACATTGGTGGCTGAATAATAGGTGGGGCTGAGGAGTCAGAGTATAACTGGGGGTCCCTTGCACTCAAACCATCTATGATCCAACAGGGAATGCTGTTTCTTCAGGCGTCACAGATCAAATATCAGAAGGAGACTAAAAGACTCAAAATGAGTAAGGGAGTCTTTAATATTCAGATTGTACAGGAGCAGCAATAGTCACCAACAAGAGTGGAGGAGATGTAAGACTACCCGGTCTGCTGAATCCGGAGGAAGAGAACAAAGATCTAGCTTCACGGTAGCTACGTTGATGACCATTCCCATGAGTCCTTGTTATTGACTTTATTTATGCTTTAAGTTGGCTTCAAGGCTTCTTCCATCATAAGGTCAGAGTTGGCCATCTCTTAACCTCAAGAGAGATATCCTTCAGTCCCCAAAGTGCCGTTGTCTTAAAAGTGACCACAATCAAAATTACGGGGATTGCGTTTCTAGGCGCTGCTCTGGTGCCTTCCAGTTTGAGAGCAATCCTTTAATGGAAAAACCTGTGTCTGCTAAACTGGGGCAAATGGAGATTGTCTTTTCCCTCAGTTGCCTCCTGGAATGGCACCTAGGAGGATGGCAGAGCTATGTCTAATGGAAAAGGGAGTCTGGCTCCACATGTTGGGATGAAAAGAAAGATGAGCTATTAAGTAATCCTCTCTGTTTCTGTAGCAAGCTCTGAACTCTAGGCCTACATCTCTCTCAAAGCAATTATGTGAGCTCTCCTAATAGGCTTCCCACTCCTGCCCTCCTCCAAGCTACTTAACACAATGATTTCTGATCAATATTCCCATACATCAATGCTCACATGATGCTCTTGCTGAAAACACTCAGTGGCTGCCCATTGCCCACAGAATAGGGTACAACATTTTATCCGGTATTTAAGGCACTCTGCACATGACCTTAACTTGTTTATCCAAACTTATCTCTCACTCCTCCTCAACGTAAGCCCATCACTCAAGCCAAATTATCTTAATGCTTCCAAGTTAGTTAATGGCTCCATGCTTCCATTTCCTCAATGTGGACCAAAATAATAACTTATCTTATTGGGTTATTGTGAATTAGGTGAGTTAATAAATTATAAGATGCCTAGGACAATGCCTGGCACACGGAAAGGGCCTGTAATGGGGTGGATGGTGGCCCTCCAGAAGATGTGCCTGTGTCCTAATTCCTGGCAACTGCGAATGTTACCTTATTTGGAAAAGGGATCCTTTGAAGGTGTAATTAAGGATCTTGAGATGAAAAGATCATCCTGGATTATCTGAATCCGGCCCTGAATCCAATGACAAGTATACTAATAAGAGACACATGGGGTGACTAGACAAAACAGAAGGTCATGTGAGGGTGGAGACAGATTGCTAAGGAATGCCAATAGCCACCAGATGCTGGAAGAGGCAAGACAAGAAATCTCCTCTAGAGCACGGTTTTGCCAACACCTTGATTTCAGACTTCTGCCTTCATAAGTGTGAGAGAATAAATTTCTGTCATGTTAAGCCACTATGTTTGTGGTAATTTGTTATGGCAGCCACAGGAAACATATATGGGGCCCATTATATCCTGGCCATTACTGTCACCAATTAATCCCTAAATGTACCTTTTCTTTTTCCTCTCAGCATCATTTTTTATCTCACTGTTCTCTTTAAGTGTCTAGCATAGTACCTTGCAATTAGAAAACAGAATAGGTATGTATTGAACAAAATATATATTAAAAGAGAGAAAGAGGGATGCTTGGGTGGCTCAGCAATTGAGCTCTGCCTTTGGCTCAGGGCATGATCCTGGAGTCCTGGGATCAAGTCCCACATTGGGCTCCCTGCATGGAGCCTGCTTCTCTCTCTGCCTGTGTCTCTGCTTCTCTCTCTGTGTCTCTCATGAATAAATAAATAAAATCTTTATAAAGAAAAAGAAAGAGAAAAAGAGGGAGAGAGCAAAAGAAGAAGGGAAGGAGGAAGGAAGGAAGGAAGGGAGGAAGGAAGGAAAGTGGGCCGACCCCTACTACTTACTAGGTGTTATATACCCACAGTGGCTTTTCCTGATTGTCCTATTCCATAAACGCTAGCATACAGTGACATGAACAATCATTTGATACTTGTTACCTGCTGTCCTGTGATGTACCTTTGTGTGTCTCTCTCTTCCCAAAGTCTCTTGAGAACAGAGATTATTTCTTTTCTCTCTCTGTATCCTTAGGGCCTAGTAAGTAATTCAAATCTGTGGCCATAGTAATAATCCCAATGTCAAAAGCTGTCCACTAACCTGTTACTCGTTCTAGAGTTTCCCCAAGCCCTAGCATTTATCATATCCTTGTCAATGCTAGCCGTTTTCTCCTTTTGTCAGAATTCCTTGTTTTGATTGGTGAACCCCTCAACTGCAGGGAATCGGCTCAGCCTTAATCTTCTCGCATCTAATGACAATTATTCTCATGACTCAATGCAGGTCATTCCTTTTTTTCCCCCCTACACAGTTTAAGAATACCACTTGCTAATGTGATATCAGATAGACTTAAAAAAAAAAAGTCTTCTTATTTGTATATATTTTCAAATTTAGAAAAAGTTTCAAGGGACCCCCATATACCTTTTACCTAGATTCACCTGTTAACATTTTATCACATTTGCTTTAGCATTTGCCCTCGCTCTCTTTTCTCTCTTAAACCATGTGATGGTAAGCTAGATACATCAGGATCTTTCATCTCTAAATATTATATACATTGCCTAAAAATAGGAATATTCTCAACATAACCACAGTACGTTTACCGACTTCATAAATTTACATTAGTACTATCCATATTCCAATGCTGTCAGTTGGTCTAATAATGTCTTTCTTAAAAAGATTTATTTATTTACTTGAGAGAGAAAAAGAGAAGATAAAAAGACCATGCACAAAGGGGGAAGGATAGAGAGGGAAGGGAAGAGAGACTCCCAAGCGGATTCAGCACTAAGCGCTGGGCCCAAATTGGGGCCCAATCTCACGACTCTGAGATCACGACCTGAGCCAAAACCAAGAGTCAGTCACTTAACCAACTGTACCACCCAGGCACCCCAATGTCTTTTACAGTATTGTCCACATTCCGCCCGCCCCCCCCGCCCCTGCCACCTTATCTGCAGTATCAAGTCTAGGGTCACGCTTACATTTGGTTGTCTTCTCCACGTTAGCTTCCTTTAGTTTGGAACATTTTCACAGCCTTTTTTTTCTTATGATGTTTACATTTCTTAAGAATAGTTTCCCTCACCTTTTTTTAAAAAGATATTTTCATATTACATTTCTCTGATGTTTTGTTTGTACATTCTTGGCTGGAATGTTGCAAAATTAACATTTTGTCCTTCTCAGAGTATCATAGCTGGAGGCACATAATGTCCATCTACCCTTTACTGGTAATGTAAATTTTTCTCACGCATCAAGGTGTTGTTCAATTTTCTCTACTGTATAATTATTTTTTTTCCTCCCTTGAACTAATAAGCAGTCTTTGGGGAGATGCTTTAAGACCATGCAAATGTCTTGTTTATTAACATTTCTCCCTTAGATTTAGCATACATTGATGGTTCCTACCTAATCCCGTCTTTATGCTGATGATTGCCAAATGGATCATTTTCCAGCTCCAGCAATCTCTTCACCTTTACCAGTTAATCCTCAATATTTTACTTCTGTGCCATCTATCTATCTATCATCTATCTATCTATCTATCTATCTATCATCAGTAAGGCAACTCATGAATCCTACTTTTCAGTGGTTTATAATTCATCATTGTACTTAATTTTGGTGCTGAATTTGTCCTAGACTCAGTCAGTGGGAACCCTCTTCAGGCTGGCTCCTGTGTCAGATAAATATTTAATTAAGGTTTCTGGATTTTTATTGGAAGATAAAACACAAGATTTTAATAGTTATTCTATGCACCTTAGCATAGTAGGAGAGTATGTAGTACAGTAGTAAAGGGTTTGGAATTGACATAGATGTGGAGCCAATTCTGGATTTCCTATTTACTGGCAATGCTTCTTGGGTAGGTTACTTACTCTATGCCTCAGTATCCTCACGGTAGCGTGATAATATTAGAACCTACTTCACAGGGCTGTTGTGAGAATTAAGTACGATAATGTATGTAAGTGGCTTACAACTCTATACAAGTGGGCTAGTGCCATTATTAAATTTCCCCCTATGACAGCTTGTGCAGGGTCTGGATTGTATCAGTTGCTACTGCTGCTTCCCACTGCTAAAAGACACTATCCAAAAGCTACTGCAAATTCCTATCTATCTAGCCGTTTAAA
The DNA here is from genome assembly GCF_053574225.1 of Canis aureus. NCBI lineage: Eukaryota > Metazoa > Chordata > Mammalia > Carnivora > Canidae > Canis > Canis aureus. The sequence goes on along the minus strand of NC_135616.1, from coordinate 71,172,331 downwards.
ATGCATGTCAAGGAACTGAATTGTTGAGTATTGTGGGTCCCCAGAAATCCAGAGATAATTTAGCCCCGCTTTCCTTTTGTTGATGATGAGGAGTCTGAGACCCTGAAGGGTTTGCTGGCTGCAGGTCACTCAGAAGAGTGGAAGAGCTAGGAGGGCTGCTTGATCTTCAACTAAGTGCTCTGAATGCCATTCGCTATCTCTACCACCATCAAGCACAGTGTTCATTTGGTTTCTTTTCCCAGTCAAGGGCTATTATTCAAAGCATCAGTGGGAAAGCATCTCATTTTCAGCATGACTCATCCTTGTTCCAAGATTACCATGCTCCACTTTCATTCTTTGCCTCCCACTCAGTTTCACATCCAGTGGGAGCCTTGAGAGTCGGTGCCCCCCACCGCGCCCTGCTCTCCCCCCTCCCCCGCCGTGCGGTCACCTTCCTGCTCAGCCTGTCCCACCATCCTCAGATTCCACTGGCCACTTTTGTTGGACTCTGGTTTAAGAAAGGCATGTCTTCCCGAAATACCACCCTGATCTATGTTGAAAATAGAATAAAGAAATATACTTAAGTTGCAGCAGACATACAGGGACAAATGCTTGTCCATATGCTTCCGACATTCCATTAAGGTCCAAGCATTACAGCAAAAAAGCACGTATTTCTGGACATCTATACTTTATTTCAACCTCCTCCAAAAGAATTTAGGGGTACTTCTGATGTGTGGTGATGTTGTGGAACAAAATAGAAATGGGAATACACGTGTCATTGGCTGACGCTTGGGGGATCTTTTTATTGTGCCAAGATTTTCAGTTTTGTGCTGTTTTTGGAAACACGTTCTGACCTGTATAATTTGATCCTCACTTACATCAAAATGCTAGTAAAATACTGAAATATTTACAGATGGAATGATATGATGTCTGGGATTTGCTTCAAAATAATCCAGGATGTGGGGAAAAAGTGGATGAGGAGATAGGTAAAGCAACATTGACCATGAATTGATAAAGTTTGAGGCAGAGTAATGGGTACATAGGGCTTCTGCACCTTTTTATATGATTCAAGTGATCTATAATTAAAAGTTTTAAAATTAGGGGCACCTGGGTGGCTCAGTTGGTTAAGCATGACTCTTGATTACAGCACATGGGCTCACTCCTCTCAGGGAGTGAGATCTCGGCATGGGTCATGGGGCCTGCTTAAGATTCTCTCTCTCCCTTTCCCTCCTCCCTCTCCCTCTGCCCCACCCCTGCTCTCTTTCTCTCTCTTAAAAAAAAAAAAAAAAAAGCTTTAAAATTGGTTTAAATTCTCATAATTTGCTTTTTATTCCCTCCTGCCACCTCGTTTATTTCTTTTTGTTTGCTTATTTCTTACTCTGCTTCTCCCAAATCTGCCATTTCTTGAAAGCCAGCTCAGGCTATGCACTTTAATAAAAGCTTCCTGACTACTTTTATCCACTTAAGCACTACCACCCCTTAGCACTTAAATGTGGATTGCTTTGCGTGAGTCTGAGTTAGTCTTGTGGTCCGACTAACCTGGACACTTGTGAAGGACAGACACTAAACCTTATATTTTGGGGGTATACCCTACACTGCCTGGCCTAAAGCTGGGTTCAGTCAGTGCTTCCTATCTGATGGACATGTTCGTTGGTGGACTGGAAGAGATATGTGTGAGAAGAGTTCTGAAAGGTGACGATGTAAAGAACAGGCTGTGTATTTGCTGAATTTCTTTCTTTCTTTTCTTTTTTCTTTTTTTTCCTCTAAAGCTCTTCTGCATAGTTTTAAATATCTCATTTTACCCTTTAGGAAAAACTGTCTTACGAGAAATTCTTCTCCCAGTTGAAGCATTTCATGTCAGGTAGTCATTCGAGAACAATCAGTGCAAATGCTAGTGGATAGTTTACCCCCAAAAGAGACTTAATAAAATAAAACTCGATACATGGAATTAATCTGGGAGCTCTGCTTCTCCTCCCACTGCACTAATTGAAGGAGGCAGTAGGGTGGGAAAATATCAAGAAGAAAATGTCAATTGTTAGCTTTCAAAATTTTGCCTGGGGAGCCACATAAGAACCGTCTCATTTTCGGCTTGTCCCTGCTGGTTTAATGCAGGGCGAGAGCCAAATTCAAAGGGAGTCTCATTGAGCCGCCGTTTGCTTATTAGTTTCCTCTTACACACGGGTCTTTCCAAATGCTTAGAACTAGTGCTTTTCCAGACCAGGGGAAGAACCACCGCAAAGTTGGAAAGAGTCCAAGGAAAGTTTCTCCATCTTTCTTCTCCCATTGGGAAACACAGGGAAATCATCCCTGCAGCGAAGCCTTCTCCCATCTGTTAGTCCCCCTGGGAAGGAGACTCCCCAGCATCCTCCTGGATCAGATTTTACTTCAATAATAGCCCCAGGAGGAAATAGAGACATCCCTCCCCATCAACCCAACCAGAAAGCCTGCCCCCTGCAGTTGCCAATGGTCATGGATACTTTCCCTCAACATCTTCTGCACTTGTATTCCCAAAGATTTGTCTCTCAGCCTTCTCTTCTCCAGGGAAAATAATCCCTGGAGAGGATGGATCAGGGGATTACAGCTCTCTGCCCATTCAGGCAGAGCACAAAAGAGCCAAAAATACAGAACAGTCTGCCTCTGCCTGCTGGAGTTTCCCACAGAGCCTCTCCAAGTGGGTCTTTCAAGACTTCCCCAGAGCCGACTCTTCAATCGGCCAAGTGAGGCCTCGCAGGCAAGAAGCACTGCTCTCTCCATTAAACACTGGTTGGGAAGGTAGAAAGAGTAACAGCAAGAGAGAGTTTGGTGAGACTTAAGGAGGAACTGTGGGGACCAAGCAGTTGGAGGCATTCTGAAGCCTTTGCCCCCAGACAGTCATTAGTCTTGGACGGTTTCATTGTTCACCTGCAGCGAAGCAAGTGAACCGAATGACCTCTTGAAATCCCTTCCAGTTATAGTGTCCTTTGATTCTAGAAACCCAGCAAGTTTTCCTTCTGCTCTGGTTGTACTCTGAACTCCGTGTGAGTGACCTTGGCTGAGCTTTAATCACTCAGTCTCTAGATTTCCTCAACTGTAAAACACAGGTGGTTGGAATGGGTGACAAGTCCAAGTGTCCAGGACTCGTTGTCGCCAGATTTCTGCTAAACAAGGTAACATTTTTGAGATGGATGATAATGGCGCGTGGCTCAGCTCCTACAGACAGGCCAGGCGTAGAGAGTTTGGGTAGATGTTTTCCAGAATATCCAAAGAATGTTTTCCTCCAGGAGCAATACATTTTGGTATTCTTTCAGGTGTGCTATGAGTAAGAGGGACTTCTTTTTCCAAAAGGGAGCTCTGAAGCAGCTTGTATTTCCCTTTCCCCAACATCCTGAAATGCCTTCTAACTACAGGATGAGTTAAACATAAATGTGATGCTGGGTAGGCACTATCTCTCAACAGATACTTAGTTCTTGATTGACATTGTAGGGTCCATCTACTGCCTTCATTGAAAATGCTCACATTCAAATTCAGTGGCTTTGGGAGAAAAGATGACAAAGGACAGCGGCAGAGAAGCCCCTCTGGGAAGCTATAGCAGAGGCTTTGGGCTGACCATGACTTCAAGCCCCAGGGTTTGTAAACAAGCAACCACAACCACAAACCACAGGGCATTAAGAGTCAATGTGCAGCAAACAGAGGGAGACATGTGTCACACATTTCCCTATCTTGTCTACTACAGTGGAATACAAAGGGCAAGTGGCCTTGTTTTTGAAAATGAAGGACAGATATGTCTGGCAGCTGTTACCCAAATGGCAGGTTTGTCTGTTTGGCAGTGGAATAAATCACTGAGCAGTGTTCCCCAGCACAGACTGGAGCCACACTCCATTCTTCAAGGTAGGCACATGGGTAATTGAGGATAACCAGCAGTTTGAGTAAGAATACCTATTTCTTTGTACTTTGACTTGTATAGTAAAAAGAACACTGGGTCAGAGTCAGGAAACTCGAGTGCTAGGCCTGGCTCTTTGGCAGATGGTTATTGTCACCTTAGACAAATTGCTTTATCTCTCAAAGTCTTAGTCTTAGTTCCCCATCTGCTAATTGAAGGACTAAACCGTGATTATTCAGAGAGTGGGGCCCCACCCTCGACCTCCCAAAGCAGCCTCTAGAAGTGGAGGCTGGACGAGTGATGTTTGCAAGAGCTGCCCACAAGATCTGATGTTCACACCAGAAGAACTACTGGATTAAGAGGTTGGTGAATTCCATGATTTTCCAAGATTGAGAAGAAAGAAAAAAATTTGGTAGGTAGCCCTATAAAGTTGACAGTCTATCATTTAGCTGCATTTAGGGCACTCAATCTCCAGGTGTGCCGGGGGGCTCACTGCTCATGTGTGCAGTTTTTTCAGGTAGTGCTTGGGTTTGGTTCGGAAAGTTTATACTGTGTAATGAGAATGCCAGTGTTCTCAAGCCTTGAATACGTTAAAAAATAATTAGGATAATTCTATAATTACCAGACATGACTTCACTGAGTTACCCTTATTCTAATGGAATCTGCTGAGGATGCTTATTTTCCCCTTCTGGAGATGTGATCTACAACCTCAAAAATTCTCTAAAAAGGACTCCTGAGAACTGTCCAGTTGAGCTACACTCAGCTCTTCTTATTCTGAGTACTTTCCTTAGAAGGTCTTGTACACATCTGTGGGTTGAGAATGGTAATGAAATAAAGGTAGCATTTGGCCAGAGAACCCAGGAAGGCCCAGATCCTGGGCTCTGGCCAGCAACTCCTCACCATGAGGTCCTCAAAGGAAATCCACTCTCAGAGGACAATAGCTGATAGCAAAGACTGACTCTGAGACACATGCCCTGAGCCCCAGTGTGGAGTCCATGGTCCAGGCTGGACGGAGCTCATGCAGAACCCCTTTGACTTAGGCATGAGGCAGCTTTTTTTCTCTTTATCCTTTTCCCATAAGTCACCCCCGAGTCCGGATTTCACTGTGTCCAGCGGAGAGGCATGTCCAAGCAACAAGAAGAGAGCACAAGCAGCATGATGGACACCAGGGCAAAAGAGCATTTGTGTCACCACCAAAAGCACTACCCGCCTGCCCACCCCAGGCCTCCCAGGTGGGGGCAGCTGTGGCCTTTTTGACTTGAGAGACAAGTGGAAGAGTCTAAAGAAGAATACCAGAGAGTCAAAGAGAAGGCAGATGTTACTTCTCCAGCAGGAAGGAGTGTCCAAAGAGAGATAAAAATGCTGGCCCACATTCTTCTTAGAGGCAGCTGGCAAGTTCTCAGGAAGAAACTCAGGCACTCCTAAGGATCTCTCTCCGGGGTTGAGTTCCCACTGAGTGTAGCCCTCCTGGTTAGGGCAGAGATTGTGCCATTCTCCCCTGTGTTCCTAGAATTAGCAGAGTGGCTGGCATATTGTGAGTCCTAGGTGTTTGTTATGGACTGCATGTCTTGTTCCCCTCAAAGTTCATATGTTGGAGCCCTAACCCCCAATATGATAGTATTTGGAGATAGGGCCTTTGAGAGATCATTAGGGTTAGATGAGGTCACAAGCGTGGGGCTTTTATGATGGGATTGGTGCCCTTATGAGAAGAGACACCAGAGAGCTTGCTTTCTGTCTCATGCACACAGAAGACAGGTGAGCACAAGATGGCGGCACCCGCAAGCCAGGAGACCTGAGAATGAAGCCTATCTTGCTGGCAACTTGATCTTGGACTTCCAGCCTCTAGAGCTATGAGATACATTTTTGTTGTTTAAGCCACCCAGTCTGTGGAATTTGGTTATGGCAGCCCGAGCTGACAGTGCTCAATATATTGTAATGGAATGATTGAAAGTTGGCCAAATGAGGACAATTTTGCTTTCCATGGAGCTATAGCAGGATGTATGCTATACATCCACATCATCGAGATACAAAGGATGTCCAACTCAAACAGTCTTAGGCAAAAATGGAGGATGTATTGGTTTGAGTAACTGAAAAGTCCAGAGATGAATCTTTGGGCACACCTGGATTGAAAGGCACCAACACTGTCCTCAGAAATGTGTCTTTCTCCATCTCTCTGCTCTGCTTTGTTGTGTTGGTTTCATACTCATACTCAACAGCATTTCTCCAAGCTTATTTTTGATCAACTTAGCAACCCCAGTTAAAACATAGCGTTGCTTGGGGTGCCTGGGTGGCTCCGTCGGTTAAGCATCTGCCTTTGGCTCAGGTCATGATCTTGAAGTCTGTTGGGACTCCAGGCTCAGCAGGGAGTCTGTTTCTCCCTCTGCCCCTCACTCTGCTCATGTTCTCTCTCTTAAATAAATAAATAAAATCTTTCAAGAAAAGAGAGAACATTGCTTTTCCAATTTCCAAGAACTTGGCAACAGAAGTTCTGCGGTTGAATCTCATGAATACACTTGGGACATATGTGTCTCCTGAATGCCTCATGGCCAGAGAGAAGGGAAGTGTCGACAGATTATGTGCTCCTCTACAGGGTTTGTGGGGCCAGCCTCACAGACCCTCATGGCCTCAGGAGAGGGAAGGAGGGCTCCCTAAGGGCAAACCAGGCCCCCTTACCTGAACAAGGGGACTAGGAAATGCTCAGGCAAAGCACATATAGAAACAGTAGGTGTCCAACACAGGCAGTATGTGACTCTCATGGATTAATAGGAACAGCGAAACTGTAAATTAAGATTTTGTTTGTAGATGGCTATTAAGGTTAATTTTGAAGTTAATTATTTTGCTTTAATTGAAACAATTAGAAATAAAATGAAAATATGCTTGAGATTTAATCAGGATGCTGAATTTCATTCTAAAGACTTATCTAGGGACACCTGGGTGGCTCAGTGGTTGAGCGTCTGCCTTCAGCTCTCAGGTTGTGATTCCAAGGTCCTGGGATTAAGTCCCATATCATGCTCCTTTTTTTTTTTTTAATTTTTATTTATTTATTTGTTTGTTTGTTTATTTATTTATTTATTTTTTATAATAAATTTATTTTTTATTGGTGTTCAATTTACCAACATACAGAATAACACCCAGTGCTCATCCCGTCAAGTGCCCCCCTCAGTGCCCATCACCCATTCACCCCCACCCCCTGCCCTCCTCCCCTTCCACCACCCCTAGTTCGTTTCCCAGAGTTAGGAGTCTTTATCTTCTGTCTCTCTTTCTGATATTTCCCACACATTTCTTCTCCCTTCCCTTCTATTCCCTTTCACTATTATTTATATTCCCCAAATGAATGAGAACATACAATGTTTGTCCTTCTCCAATTGACTTACTTCACTCAGCATAATACCCTCCAGTTCCATCCACGTTGAAGCAAATGGTGGGTATTTGTCGTTTCTAATAGCTGAGTAATATTCCATTGTATACATAGACCACATCTTCTTTATCCATTCATCTTTTGATGGACACCGAGGCTCCTTCCACAGTTTGGCTATTGTGGACATTGCTGCTAGAAACATCGGGGTGCAGGTGTCTCAGTGTTTCATTGCATCTGAATCTTTGGGGTAAATCCCCAACAGTGCAATTGCTGGGTCGTAGGGCCCACATCATACTCCTTGCGGGGAGCCTGCTTCTGTGTCTGCCTCTCTCTCTGTGTGTCTCTCATGAATAAATAAATAAAATCTTTAAAAGAAAAAGGCTTACCCAATTGTATCTTTTTATTTTTCTTCTGGTTATGTAAGCAATGCTCATTATATTTTTTTTAAAGAAAATATAGCAAACTATGAGGAAGAAAATAAACATTCCCTATAATCCTTAATATATTCACTACTAAAGTTTTTTCTATGCCCTATCAAGCTGTTTTTCTATTTTATATATATGCTATACGTTGTACAAGCTATTTTATAGAGTGTATTTTAAGGAATATGTTTGAATGTTAAATATTGTTTCATGTTTATAAATATCTAAATCATCATTTTTAATAACTACATAGTATGACACTTATTAACAAATTGACGGATATTAAGATTGTTTTGAGTCTTTCCCTATTATAAACAATGCTCCCATGGGCATCCTTGACCATACAGCTTAAATACTTGTGAGAGTATTTCTCTATGACAAATTCCAGAAGTGCACTTTCTGTGACAAAAGGTACAGGTAATTTTAATTATGATGCATACCGAAATGGGCTGTTTTTGTCTTTTGCCAATTTTTAAATTTTATTGTTGATTCATTAACGTTCTTTACATATTAAGGATATTATCTTAGGTTGAGTTCTCCAGAAATAGACTCAGACAAATTATCATGGGGCGTGGTCTTGGGATCAATACCTAAGAAGGAGTGAAAAAAAGCAGGATTGGGCTAAAGACCTCAGTCAGCTGATTCCATGGGGAGCTGTGGAGCTAATGGAGCAGACCCTTCATAGATCTGCATTGAGGCAAGAGGGGGGCCTTTTATAACCCTTTAGTGACAGGTCACTGGATGAGGGGTATCCCCAGGGATTGGGGATGACCAGGTAGAGTGACTCTTCTTGGGTGTGAATAGTTGAGGAGAAGAGGAGCCCAGCTGTGAGCTCCGAAGACACCCACACACCTGACCTGACAACTCGGGGGTTGACCTCAACACTGAAGGTAGGACCTGATTGGCACATCCCAGCAGCCACTACACATATCTTCACCCATTATCCATGTTGCAGATGTTTTTCCCACTTTGTCATTTGCGTATTGACTTGTTTATAATTATTCTTTGTTGTACTGAGTTTTTAAGATGTTCTATCCAAAGCAATTTTTTTTTCCCCTTTCTGGTTTCTATCTTTTGAATCATCCTTAAAAAGTCCTTCCTCACTCTAAGATTAATTTTAAACATCTGTATTTTCCTCTGCCAGTCTCCTTTTTTGTTGTTGTTCCCACTTAAGTCTTTAATCCTTTTAGAATTTGTTTTGATTTAAGCAGGTATCTTTTAGAATGATAAAGACCAGTTTTCCCGACACCATTTATTACATAATGCATCTTCCCCCCCAAGGATTTGAAAATGCCAGCTTTAGCAAAACTAATGAACAATACATACTTCATTCTAGCTTTCTCTGATGTCCCTTCGATCTGTCTATACTTGTGCTCGTGTAACACTTGCTTACTTTATTTCATTTTTTAGTTCATAGACTAATTTTTCCCAAATGCTGCCTCTGTGCAGTCAGATCTCCTCTGTCTTCTAACCCCTGGCACCAATTATTATTTCACCTTTCCTAGATATTATACAAATGGAATCATAGAGTATGCAGCCTTTGGAGTCTGGCTTCTTTCACTCAGCGTAACGTCCTTAAAATCCATCCGTGTTGTCGCCTGGGCCAACGGTTCCTTCCCTTTTACTGCTGACCAGCATTCCACTGCATGAATGTGCCACGGTTTCTTTATTCATTTCCGGGCTGTGGGACATTTGAGTGGCTTCCAGCTTCTGGTGATGATGACTCAAAGTGCTGTAAATATTCGGTGTTTGAGTGAACCTAGGTCTTCATTTCACTTAGATGATTACCTAGAGGTGGAATTTCTGGTGCATACTTTTTAAAAAAATTTTTATTTATTTATTCATGAGAGACACAGAGAGAGGTAGAGAAATAGGCAGAGGGAGAAGCAGGCTCCTCGCAGGAAACCCAATGTGGGACTCGACCCCAGGACACTGGGATCATGGCCGGAGCCAAAGGCGGATGCCCAACCACTGAGCCACCCAGGCATCCCATCTGGTGCATACTTTTAACGACCACAGATATATCTGAACGTTCATAATGTGTATGAATAGGGAAAGGAAAGCGGCTGTCTCATGACCTTATCACTCTTCATCATCTTCTCTTTAGAATATTTAAGTGGAGTTGCATGAAATTTGTTGATTAATCTGTGTAGAAAGTCACCTATTTTTAAGTCATGATACTTTTTAACAAGACAAGAAGTTCCTAAAACTGAATTGTGAGCAGCTCAAGTATCTGATAGTTTGTGATTTTGCTAATCCTTCCTTTACAGGCAAGGGCAAGTAGTTTGTAGCTTCAATTGATTTAGGACCAAGTGGTTTGTTTGCTTGTTTGTTTATTTTTTAAAGTTTCTATTTATTTATTCACGAAAGACACAGAGAGAGAGAAAGAAAGAGAGGCAGAGACACAGGCAGAGGGAGAAGCAGGCTCCATGCAGGGAGCCCGACGTGGGACTCAATCCCAGGACTCCAGGATCACGCCCTGGGCTGAAGGCAGTTGCCAAACCACTGAGCCACCCAGGGACCCCTGTTTCTTTAGTACACAAGGCATCAAGACCCAGGGGGGCCAAATTCCTCAGTCAGGCGAGCACTCTCACATGAAACCAGTGGGCAGAGGTCCGTGGCCTCAGGTCACCAGAAAATCACAGGTGATCCTGGGAAACACTATTGTTGTTCTCAAGAGCAGTCCACCCTCTAGAATCTTCTCATTCTGGCACATAGTTCAGGGTGATTTTGGGGTAAATGGATCCCATTAGGATGCTGGAATTTCCAGTCTTGTCTTGGAGACAAGCTTACATGCAGGCATGAAGACATACGGCTCTCCAACTTCCTTCAATAGTTACTTCCAATATGTATCAATCCTCACCATCTGCATGTCTAACCAAAAACTTGTTTTAAACACATTTTAAACACATTTCCTCTTAGCCTTTCCTTGAAACGACGCTAGCACACTCTTGCAAAACTAGAACTACTCGTTCACAGCCAGCCCTGGGCAGGGCTTTCATCAGGGTAGGCGATTCCAATTATGTTGTTTATCCACTTAGGCACAGTGCGTCTCAGCCACCTCGGGGACTTCCTTTTAATTTGTTTGTCTCCCTTTGTTAATTGGATAAGCCCAGTGAAATGAGGTGTCTCTCATGGAAGTGCCTGCAAAGAGGAAGTCCCTGCAAATTCACCCACATGGCATCCTCCCTGGTTTGCCAAGAGTAAAATGGTACGCAGAAGGATGCTGTCACTCTTTCACACGGGGCAAAGCTCAGCCCCTACTCTGTGCCCTATGTCAGGGAAGAACCTGTTCCTTTTAAGGGCTCACGAGGTGCTCTGGCTTCCCAGCTTTTTGACCCACCCCATACAATGGTGATCCATCTACAGCATGACTTCCAAGTAGGACATTTCTTCAGTCATCTTCCATTTCTAGCTAAGTTGAATTGAGCACCTACTTTGCACTGGAAATAAGACAGTACCTGTCATTCAGGTCATCATTTATGGTAGATCGGGAACCATGCTTTGGAGATTAAGGATGAAGGCTCTGCTGTCAAGCCAGAAGGAATCCAGATTTTATGGAGACTACAGCTAACACAGTTTGGGGGCCTCTTTAAGAGAGGGTGCCTGTGTGGCTCAGTGGTTAAATGATGCCTGCCTTGAGCTCAGGTCATGATCTCAGGGTCTTGGGATCGAGTCCCATACCAGTTTTCTTGCTCAGTGGGGAGTATGGAATGTTTCGATAATTTTACCGATTTTAATCCCTTTCCTTCTGCCTTTCCTTTCCACTCATGCTCTCTCTCTCTCTCTCTCTCAAATGAATAAGTGAATCTTAGAAAAGAAAAGAAGAAAAAAGAAAAGAAAGAAAAGAAAAGAAAAGAAAAGAAAAGAAAAGAAAAGAAAAGAAAAGAAAAGAAAAAAAAACATAAAATTATGACACAGAACTAGGCACAGGGCCTCACCAATGCAAGACTCTGAAAGCTCAGCTCTCTGGTTTCTCAGAGGCTCCCCTTCCGAGCCAGGTGCACTTAGATTTAAAATCCAGTTGTGGGATCCCTGGGTGGCTCAGTGGTTTAGCACCTGCCTTTGGCTCAGGGTGTGATCCTGGAGACCTGCATGGAGCTTGTTTCTCCCTCTGCCTGTGTCTCTGCCTCTCTCTGTCTCATGAATAAAAATAAAATATTTTAATAAAATAAAATAAAATCCAGTTGCGTGATCTTGGGCAAATGACTGAATGGCTCTCTGCTCTTGTCCTCATCTGCAAACAATTTTGGAAAATGGCAAGATGATAAAATATACCTCCTAATGGTATTGGGCCAGCTCCAAAGATGAGGACGGAAACATTTAGCCCTGCGTCTGGTCCCGTGATAAGTGCACAATAAATGTTAGCTATTATTAGGAGTGTCATTATCATTATGAGTTTTCACCCAGTAGGATTGCATCACCACAAAACTGAGCTTCCTGAGCAGAATTTAGGAAGGAGAAAGGGAATGAAGTCCAAGTTTGCACATCTGTGCTAACCTCGCTTGTCTATGGCACATACATGTGCGACCGTGAAGCCCAGCCCCACGGTGTTGCAAGCACACCATGTACAGCAACCGGCAGGCGTCCCGCCTACTGCACTGAATGTCTTCTTGCCCCAAGAGCTGATTCATTCTGAGGTCATAAAGCATTTATCTTCAAAAACAGTATATTAATATCCGATTGTGCAATTAAACCAGACCTGTCTAGTTTTGCTTTCCTTGACTGAAATATGTTCGTTCAGCATAAGTGAGAAGGATAAATATGAACAAGTTTTTTTTTTCAATGCATGAGGAGTAGATGGGTGATAATAAAACAAGAAAGGCCATTTGGAAGCTATTAAGTTACATCCTTTGTATTTTCATAGCACATTCCTCGATTTTGATGCCGTGATGTCCCTATAAAGTAGGTAAATATGTACTTCCGTATTACCAACTTACAGATTTTTAACTTGGCATTCTAACCATATTTTCCTTCTTCTTCTTCTCCTCCTCTTCCTTCTCTTCTCCCTCCTCCTCCTCCTCTTTCTTCTTCTCCTTCTTCTTCTTCTTCTTCTTCTTCTTCTTCTTCTTCTTCTTCTTCTTCCTCTTCTTCTTCTTCTTCTTCTTCCTCCTCCTCCTCCTCCTCCTCCTCCTCATCCTCCTCCTCCTCCTCCTCCTCCTCCTCCTCCTCCTCCTCCTCCTTCTTCTTCTTCTTCTTCTTCTTCTTCTTCTTCTTCTTCTTCTTCTTCTTCTTCTTCTTCTTTTAAAGGTCAAAAACTCCCCCACCTCCTAAATATTCTCTATCTGAAAGCCCGTTATGGACATCAACCCTGAGAGTCAATTTCTCACCCATTTCTCCCTCTGGGAGACAAGGATAGGGCAAAAGGAAAATTAATTGATAAACAACTTATCAGAGAAGACCACTGTTACTTTCTCCCTTTGAAAGTTTCTTTTCGGGCAGCCCTGGTGGCTCAGTGGTTTGGCGCCTGCCTTTGGCTCAGGGTGTGATCCTGGAGACCCGGAATCGAGTCCCACGTTAGGCTCCCTGCATGGAGCCTGCTCCTCCCTCTGCCTGTGTCTCTGCCTCTCTCTCTCTGTGTCTCTCATTAATAAATAAATAAAATCTTAAAAAAAAAAAAAGAACGTTTCTTTTCGAGATCTCAGTGCATTTTGAAGCCCGAGATATCTGAAAGTCTAATAAACAAAATACAATTATGCTTCAGTTAACTGGGATCAATGGCAGCTCCATGGGGTGGTTGGGAGGAGGCAATGATTTAATTATCCTATAATTTCCAATGCTGCCTCTAGCCATGCCAAATAGCCATACAATCTGAGCAGAAACAGCGTACTTGCTGTGTAAACATGATTGCAAGACAAGCTTCCAGCATCCCTTCCTAACAGACTGCTGGCCCTTAAACTCCTCTTGTGTAGAAACTCTGACTAGCAAAGCAGGCTAGAATGTCCTGGTAATAAAAGTTAATTGGATTATCTAAAGGTTAACCAGAAAAATGTATTGTTTCAAATTTGTAGTAAAAAAAAAAAAAAAAGGTTCTTAAGATGTATTCATTCAGTTCCTGCCTTAGCAGATACAATGATCCTGATGTAAACTTTCATGACACAGGACCAAGTCTTAGAGCCCAGCCCAATGGCAGGAGCAGAGGAGGCTTTTTTTTTTTTTTTTTTTTTTTTCAGAGGAGGCTTTCAATAAATGTTTGATAATGCAATTAACTAATGAAGTAGGGAGTGGAAAAAAACAGCATTGGACTTGTTCAATATTTTTCTTGCCTTTTCTTTATTTATATAACTGACATGAAGCATAATTACTAGAACATGACAAAAGTATATGATTTTAAAAAAAATAGTCCAAAAAATAATAAAAATAAATAAAAATAAAAGGTTCCATTGCTTGGACTCCATAAGCTTTCAAAGCATCCCTAGTTATTTATAATCATTTAAAGTCATCATTCTTTTAGAAGAGATATTGTTTTGTAGAAATATTTACACTCAAGTAAACTCCAAAGATGTCTCAGGTGTGAGAAAAAGAAGTGGGTAAACTATCTAATTCATCCATTCATTAAATATTTCTTGAGCATCTGCTGTGTGCCAACCTCTCAGGACTCATTGGTGAGCGGAACAAACATGGCCTCCGCCCCCACAGAGCGACAAATGAACACAATATAAACATAATTACAACTTGAAATTAGATTCCAATAGGGACACAAGTGGGAGGGGGGTTCATTTAGTTTAGGAGGATTGGACAGTTCTCTTTAGGAATGTCAGTTAAGTGAGACTTGCTACAGGAATAGGAATTAGGCCACAAATATGGAGACTATTCCCCACAGAGGGATCAGCGTATGAGAAGAACATGAGGGAGAAAGGAACCTAGTACATTCGGGGAACTTTACAAAGCACACAGAGAAAAAGCAGTGAGGCAGGGCCAGTGCAAACAGGCCTTGTGGATCTTGTGGCTCTTCACTGCCTCCAATGCTTCTGATCCCCCTTCGTCCTCCCCAACAGCACCCCCAGTAAGTTCCCTGGAGCCTCAGGTCCAGCAGCCAGACACTGCAGTGTCAGAGGCTTCAGGGGATGCTGATCCCACCCCTTCCCACCCCCACCCCCTGTTTTAAGAAGCCGCTCCCCGTTGGTCTAAGCCAATCAGGCATTTTATCTGGTGAGTCTTACTGGGCTGGGGGTGTGCACATGATCTAAAGTGGCCCAGTCGGATTGCAGAGAGAAGCTTAGTGTCCTCAGCTAAAGAGCAGGTCACTCTCTTCCACCATTCTGGTTACTCAGCCAAGGGAGGAGTCAACTCTTGGTTGGAGCCGGTGCCCAGTGGGTGCCCAGTGCGGCAGAGCAGAGAAGTGGACAGAACGTGGTTCCCAGTAACATCACCGAGCTGCTGAATCAGTCAACTCCACAGCCTGCCCGAAGTCCCCCATATTTCCTTGTTGGTTAAGATCCTTGAATTGGCCCCTCCCTTGGATTCTTTGGACGTTCCATCTCCGCTCTCCTAGCTCTCTGGTAAACCACTCTCTCTCTCTGCCGGGTCCCCTTACACCTTCTAATCTATAAATCTCTGCAAGTTTCCTCTGAACTTCTCTCTGCTCTTTCTCTCTGGGAGCTCTCACCCTGTCCCATGGCCTCCTTCTTAAGAGTCTGCTCACCAAGTGTTGGCATTCCCTTATGACATCTCTAAGTGATGGTCCAGCTTGAATACCTACAATGAATTCACTGGCAATACAAATACATTCCAACATGATAAAATTTCTCTTTAGAATCAGCAACTATTCCCGACTTCCTCACTTCAGAAATAGTTGCTTAAATTGTATATGGAGAAGCCAGAGGGTGTCTGGCAAGACCCACAAACAGGAAGTACATGCAGAGAGCTGACAGCCTTCAGGGCTCCTGGCAGCTGCTCTGGGGCTCACCCTCGGACCCCATACCTGCCATCTGTTACATTCTCCGTATCGTGCACACTGGCTTCCTCTGCTCCTTGGCCCATGTGGAAGAATGAGGCCAGTAGCACGTCACCAGCTGTGCCAATCCCATCTTTAACCTCCCAGAGAGAGACAGACATCTAATTTTCAGTTCTACTGCCAAGTTGAGGAAGAGTTCTCATTGGCCCATCTTGGGTCAGGTGCCCCTAGACAGGGTTGTGCATTGGCACGGTGGCTTCACGATAACCATGGAGGGGTGGGGAGTGGGGGTGCCCAGAAGGAGGGAGGGGTCCATTCCCAGAAGTGAGAAGAGTGCCAGGCTGCCCACACCATGGGGTGCCAGGACAGGGACCCTTTCCTATGAGTGAAGGGATGGCTTTCAGAGAAGGCAGTTAAAGAGTGGGGTAGATATTCTGAATTTTCACCCGGGTCAGAGGCCTTGGGGTCATTTTTTACTCCTCCCTTGGCCACCATCCACCCACTTCCTTAGTGTCTAATATGACATAAATTCCTATTACTTCCTCTTTTGGGATTCTTTCTAGTGCCCCCCCCCCCTTTCCCTTTTCACTCTGGTTCCCTGGCTCATAGTTCAGTCCTTACTGGCCAGCCTCTCACATTCTATAATAACCCCCCCGGCTTGCCCGACCGGCCGCTCCTCCAATCCATTCTAAAGTCACACTTATCTTCCTAAAATACCACCTCATGAGGTTATATCACAGATCTGAGAGTCTCCCATTTCACTTTGCTGTCGAGAGAATGAAGTCGGATCCCTTTGGCTGGCTGCTCAAGACTGTCCCCAGCTGTAAGCAGTGTTGCTTATTGCCTTCTCAACACCTGTGACCTCCAAGGTCTTTCCATCAAGTAAGTCTCCCAGTCATGCACCCTAGTATGATTTTATCTACCCCTAGCCTCAAGAGCAGGGCTCAACTGGCATAAGCCATCACCCTGGCCCTAGTGACTGCTTCATTAAAAGCCTCTGAACTAGGTCCGCACCAGCCAGCACATTCTCCAGGCCAGTGTCATTGGCTCAAGGGATGGCATGTGAGCCCAGCTGACCCACCAAAGTGGACCGCAGGACTTGTGCTGGTCAGACCGGGGCACAGAGGCTCTTTCTCCTCTGGAACCTGAATAGAGAAGCGAATAGCCTAGGGGCTGCTACCAGCCATCTGCATTTCCAAGAATAGCTGAAAACAGGGCAATTTGCCTAAAAACAATTTTCAGAAAGTCAATTAGCTAAAAGCCAGTTTCTGAATCAAATTAAAAATATATGCATTTTCATTGACTGTTTTAAAAAAGAATATTTCTTAAATGATGTTTTTGGCACACTGGTCATTTGGCAGATTGACCTAAAGCCAGGCCAGTGGGTCTAGGATGATGCTTCCTTCAAAAAAGGCATAAATGCAAGGTCCTTGCTGTGTGGCCTTTGAACCCTGGATTGGGCTTCTACTGAACTCTGCTGCACCTGCTGACTTTTCCCAAACTCGAACCAGTCTGTTCCCATTAGAATTTAAATTGAGTTTGGTTGGATTTCCATTGATAGTGGCCATTGATATCATCCTGATACAACGAGTTATCTTTCTGCATATTTCCAAATTCTGACCCAATCATTGGCTCCAACCAACCAGTCTACTCGCATCTCCTCAGATACTCCTCATGCCTTTCCAGCACCATGACTGTCCTCTGGGTGCTCCTTCCTCCAGCCCCTCTGCCCCTTTAACGTCCTCCTGGCCTCCCAGACAAGAACCTGTGTCCTCTCCTCGGGCTGATACAGCCCCGTGGTCCCTTCCTTCTCCGAACTACAGCCCCACTTTCTCGGTCCCAAGAGTCAGACTGACTTAAGTTCCTTTAGAAGGTCGTTCAGGAGTTCCTGAGGCAGCTCCCAGGCTTGCTCCTTCTCATCTCTCCTCAGGAGCCTCCTGGTTGCCTCTGCGTGCTGTTTTCTGATCTGTGTCTCCTCGGGTCCCGTCTCTGTGAATGGCAGCCTCTCAATCACTGTTGTGTTCTTGTAATGTCGGGGTACACGTGCCCCCATGTCCTCACTTCTGCCTCAGGATGTCCTTTTCAGCTTTTTCTCCCTCAGCCTGTGTCTCGTTTTCTCCATGGGCCCAATCCCTGGTTGGCCAATGGTAGGGCCTGTCACTAGGCCAAGTCTTCATCCCCCATCCAAGCACCTGTGGTCTGTTGGTGGCTTGTGTAGTCTCCATCAGTCTGTCCCTTCCACAGGATGGAGGGAAGGAAGTCTTGGCCATCTAGAAATGGACTGTGGGCCCGGCAGGACCGGTCTGGCCTTTCAGGAAGCAGTACCACCCATTTGGCCATCAATCCTATACCCCATTTGTGTGCCGCTGTACTAGATTATATAAAGTGTTATTTATCACCTAAATTTGCATGTGCTTGTTGCTTATCCATTTAACTAGATTATAAATGTCTTTAACAGTAGAAGTGAAGGTCCTAAATGTCTATAATAAAATGACAATAGTTATCAATATATCAGTTATATCTAGTAACTGCCGATCCAGTTATCAGAATTAGTATCAACCCGTGCTCTGTGCTACATGAGAACAACAGTTAAATAGCCACTGAGCATTCACCGTGTACCAGGTACAGTTCCAACTGCTTTATTAAAAAAAAAAAAGACCCTCAGTCTAAGCCTCACTCTTACCTCCATTTACAGATGAGGAAGTCGAGGCCACGTCACACCTGCAGTCAGAGGATCCTCATTGGAACCAGCCAGTCTGATTCCAGAATCTGTCCTCCTAGCACATGGCTCCCCTCCAGCTGGTGCTCGCTACATGTTTACTGTAATTGTGGATACCCTGCCGAAAAGGAAAAATACTCTTTCTTTGTGCTGGGTTAGTTCTCACTGGTCTATTTGTTCCAGGAAGACCTGCTCTTTGGCCAAAAGCCTCTCTTTCACAGTTGGCAAGTGAATGCCAGAGGAATAGTCACAGAGCAAAAGACACTCCATTTTCAAACCCAAAACTCCCTCTTGGCTCAAAGCGAGTTCATTAGCCAGATGCCCCTCCCTTCCCCCATGGTTCCCTGGCACTGCTTTGCGGAAATCTGGATCCAGGGGCCGTGTGCAAGGTGGCTTCTGGGGGCTTGAGCAACTGTTAGACAGACGTGCGGGCGGGAGCGCCAGCCGGGAAATCATGTCAGCTGTTTCCATCTTCCCTTCTTGCCGAGCTCAGGGGGGCAGAGGAGGCTTGTCCCCACCCGGATTCCCCCCCCAAAATTATGTAGAAGTATCCTGGAGCTGGGCCAGGGCTCTTCACACCCCCAACAGTCAATTTTTTGTCCCCAGTGACACTCCCCCAACAGGGTGACTGCACCTCCCTGTTGCTAGGGCTAGTGAAGCAACAGGCTAAGGGCTGTGTGAATGTCCCCAACCCTGTCCTGAGCAGAAAGGGCAGGTTTGCTCACTTTAAAGATGGACAGAAGAAGGCAGAGGACATTTGGGGCCACGCAGGTCTTGCTGGTGTTGGGGGTGAAGTGAGGGGAGCACCTACTTTCTCTGTCAAGGCCTCCCCCCTTCTCTGCCTCTCTTCCCAGCACCCCTGTCCCAGCAGGCCAAGTTTCCCGCTCGTTCCCCACAAACTCTTCCTTCAGGGTCCTCCCAGCACCCCCCCAGGAGGTAGAGCCCCAAGAAGAAAAGGGAAGCCCTGGAGGCTTAGAGCAGGGATGGAGGAGGAGCAGCCTCAGCTGGAGCCTGATGGCAGAGGCTCCTCTCAGGCCCAGAAAAGCTTCACCCTGGACTCTGCTTCCCCCGGCAGCAGGGACCCCCAGCGAGGTGGGGGGCGGGAGGGGACATGGGGAGGCTTTTCTTTAAACCTTTTTATTTTTTAAAGATTGTATTTATTTATTCATGAGAAAGACAAAGACATAGGCAGAGGAAGAAGCAGATCCCATGCTGGAGTCCGATGTGGGATTCGATCCCAAGACTCCGGGATCACACCCTGGGCTGAAGGCAGACGCTCAGCCGCTGCACCACCCAGGGGTCCCAGGGGAGGCTTTTCTAATGAAAGGGACGGGAGAGGGAAAGAGGGAGAGAACCCAACGCGCTCCCTTCTTGGTCCCCTGTGGACTCTCTTAGCTGTTTTTCTCTTTTCTTTCTTTCTTTCTTTCTTTCTTTCTTTCTTTCTTTCTTTCTTTCTTTCTTTCTTTCTTTCTTTCTTCTTTCTTTCTTTCCTTCCTTCCTTCCTTCCTTCCTTCCTTCCTTCTTTCTTTCTTTCTTTCTTTCTTTCTTTCTTTCTTTCTTCCTTCTTTCTTTCCTTCCTTCCTTCCTTCCTTCCTTCCTTCCTTCCTTCCTTCCTTCTTTCTTTCTTTCTTTCTTTCTTTCTTTCTTTCTTTCTTTCTTTCTTTCTTTCTTTCTTTCTTTCTTTCTCTCTCTCTCTCTCTCTCTCTCTTTCTTTCTTTCTTTCTTTCTTTCTTTCTTTCTTTCTTTCTTTCTTTTTTTTTCCAAGCCAAACTGTATCCAGCTTTATTAAAGATACTTTTCATAAGCAATCATGGTATTTCAGGCAGGACATGGGCGGACGATCATTAACAGCATACAGCTTTCAAACTCCCTTCTTCAATGGACTACCAAAATCAGAGAGCCACTATAAAACCCAATGAAGTCTTCATGCGATGCTCTGACCAGGGAAGTTTAGAGTGAGGGCTGACCGTTTACATTCAGCATGGTGTTTAACAACTTTTCACAAGCAGACCCTGACTTTCAGAAAATGAAATGAAAATGGCAATATTATCAATCTGAAGACCCACAAGCTAAAAAAAGGAACTCTTTTGAGGGACGCCATCTCAGTGGAGACACTGTAAAGTCCAGGTTGCCTGACATATTGGGAACCATTTCATGGGGTCAGGTTCCAACAGGTCTCTGGGTTTAAGGGAGTCAAGTCTATGTTGAAGGCAGAGATGGAGAAGAGGACGTTAAAAAAAAATGAATTTTAGTTTTTCCACACCACCAAGGTGGCTCATGTGTTGTTAACATCAAGGAATCCCTCCTCCTGGGACCCAAGAGGAAGTTTCTCAAAACTAGAAGGGAAAGGTGTTTTTTCCCCTTGTTATCAATCTAGCTTCAGAGATACTCTATTAGTGATGTATGGCCCTCCCCCAAAACAACAAAGAAGTGTTCCGTGTGCTAACAACATAGCTTTAAAAAAAAAAAGTAAAACAAAATTCTGCATTTTTATAAAACTTGATAAAAATAGTATTTCAAACTGTACAGTCACCAGAAGTACACAGTTACCAAAAATGTACACACTTCACTTGGCATCTCCAGCACCTTCAGCTTTCTTTCTTTTTTTTTTTCCTGTGGCTCTTATTATAGTTTATTTCTTAATATGTGTGAAGGTAACACAGTATTTACTTCTTTTTTTTTCCTTTTTTTTTCTTTTTTTTTTTTAATTTTTTATTGGTGTTCAATTTACTAACATACAGAATAACCCCCAGTGCCCGTCACCCAATCACTCCCACCCCCCGCCCTCCTCCCCCTCTACCACCCCTAGTTCGTTTCCCAGAGTTAGCAGTCTTTACGTTCTGTCTCCCTTTCTGATATTTCCCACACATTTCTTCCCCCTTCCCTTATATTCCCTTTCACTATTATTTATATTCCCCAAATGAATGAGAACATATAATGTTTGTCCTTCTCCGACTGACTTACTTCACTCAGCACCTTCAGCTTTCTGTGCCTGGTGTGTTTGGGCCTCTCCATTTTCTGCAGGGTTATTTCCATCCTTGCCAGCATCAGCTTTCCCCTTTTTCCCTTTGGGTACCTTCTCTCCCTTCTTTGCAGGGGCCTTTTTAGGCTTGGGCTCTGGCTTTGGAGGAGCAGGTTTAGCAGATAACCTTGCAGATCTCTGTGGCTCATCCTTCACCTTGGCTTTATCTCCTTTAGCATTCCCTTCAGCCTTTCTCTTGGGCATGGTGGCGATGGCAGAGGGACATAAGCTCTGGACATGGGCATATAGTGGCACGCGGGCATTGGCCCGTCCAGGGGTCGTTCTCGACCCTTCTTCCTCTTAGCTGTTTTTCTCTTTTGTCCCGTACAAGCCACATCTTCTGAATAGGCACATGGTGTTAGCTATGAAGGTCAGGACTGGAAGAGACCTTCGAACTCATCTTGTCTAATGCTATCTTTTTTTTTTTTTTTTAAAGATTTTGTTTATTTATTCATGAGAGACACAGAGAGAGAGGCAGAGACACAGGCAGAGGGAGAAGCAGGCTCCTGCAAGGAGCCCGATGTGGGACTGGATCCCAGGACCCCGGGATCACGACCTGAACTGAAGGCAGGTGCTCAACTGCTGAGCCACCCAGGGGCCCCTAATCCTACCTTTATGCAGTGGAGGAAACTGAGGCCCAGAGAGGGTCATCTCTTGACCAAGGTCACATAACTTATAAGCAGTAAAACTGAAATAAAATAAAAACAAAAAACCAGTGCTCTGTGCTACATGAAGCTGCCCCTTCTTCACCCACCTGTACACAAGGCTCCCACAGGGACGGTGCAGGCCACTTCCCCAGTGTGATGTCCAAGAACCTGGACCACCTAGTATCTCTTCACCTCTGCTCAGGGGGCCTCAATCTGTCCTGTCACGGCTTCTCTTCCACTGGACCGTCCTTCTTTACTGTGGTGGATGATGCACCAGAGCAGGGTGTTCTGTGTGGGCTGTGGTCATGGAGGCAGCGGCCGGCGCCATGGCCGCACACTGCATACAGTCCAGGTGCCTTCTCTGCTCTGTGGACTGCAGGCCAGGTTCAATTGTACCCCAGAGTGGGCAGGAGCCCAGGGACCCCCAAACCTCTTGCCGCACAAGCCCAGCCATGCTGGCTGGCCCAGCTGCTTCCCTCCGCGCAGGCTTTCTGCCCTCCACTGGGCCTCGGGACATTTTCCGGGATTTGTTCTATATCCTCCTTCCCTCTTGTTGCAGCTTCCCCTCTCAAGCTATGTGGGGCCCCTAGTGGAACCCTCCGGGGTCACTATAGAAAGAGCCCCCCTACGGCCTTGCTCGCTGACCAAAATCAGCAGGCCTCCATTTTGAAATCCCAACAAATCTGAAAGTGACAGAATGGAAACTCCAGAGCCTTCTGGGCACTACCCGGTGCCCAGAACTCTTCCTTCTCAGTCTCCATGAGGGGAGTGGTGGCGGGGTGGGGAGAAGAACCAGGGGTAGGCATCAGCGCTTGCGTTCCAACCGTCTTAGGAAAAGTCAGGATGAGTGTCCCAGGAAAAGGCTATTAATAGGCCTCCTTCCACATGCTCAGCTTTCCGGGGCTGGAGCTGTGTGAGAATGAGTCAGCAGATGGAAAGGCTAATGGTGAACCTGGAGAAGCAGAACCATCTCTCCTGCAGGGGAAGTAGAGGCCACGAGGCTGCACTTTCCTCTAACCTCTGGCCTGGCAGCACGCGGCCCTCCCTTGGTTATGAGCTCTGTCAGCTGGTGCATTCCTGAAGTTGGTTCCAATCCTGAAACCAAAACTGAAATCAGCAAAAGTACCCAGAAAGTCCTTTCCCTCACTTCCCCTCCCTCACTTTCCCTTCACTGACTAAGCCAGTGGCCAGGGAGGAGGGCCCGTCCTCTGCAGCGGAGAGGCCTCCAGTAGTCTGCCCCTCAGCGCACCTGCCTACCTGCTGGCTCACGCTGGGACGGGCTCCCAGGGTCGATTAGACACACGCTATTGAGCCCCAGGCCCCGTGGCAGGCGACTTTACACGCGTCACTTCACCCTCATGTAACCCCCCCCGGAGGACAATATATTGACATCTCGCTTTCACAGATGAAGAATCAAAGCTGGGACACCTGGGTGGCTCAGCAGTTTAGCGCCTGCCTTCGGCCCAGGGCGTGATCCTGGAGTCCCAGGATCGAGTCCCACATCGGGCAGGTGGCAAGGCTCACTGGGCGAGCAGTCAGGAAGACCAAAACAATCAAAGCTGAGTGAGATTAAGCTGTTGGCCCGGGGAGCCACGGCCAGTGTCATGCATCAGGTGTCTATCACACGTCAGGGGCTCGTGCACGGTAAAGATCCTCCTTTTACAGTGGGGGAAACTGAGGCTCAGAGGGGCTGAGGCAGCCCAGGAAGCAGCAGGGCCATGGCTTGGGTCTGGGTCCTGCCTCACTCCCAAACTGGGTCCCTCCGGGCCACAGGGCAGCAGGGATTCCTGTCATCTCCCTGCCTTTAAACCCACGGCCCCCCCCACCCGCCTAGGGAAGGACTGGCCCTGCGTGCCCTGGCTGAGCCCCTCTCGGTGTGGGGGTGCCCGTGTCAGTCGTGGAGGACAGTCCGCAGGCAGACCTCCTCTTCTCACCAAGGCTACCCTGGCACCTCCCCCCTCCCAAAAGGGGGGGCACCAGGCAGGGCCCATCCAAGCTGTCGGTTCGGGAAAGTGAAAGTCAGGAAGAGGGGCCTTAAAGGGGACACTTCTGGAGACCAAGCCCGTAGTGATGTGAGCAGAACCACTGTCAGCTGCAGGTCTGAGTGCAGTAGAACCGTTCAGGGACCGGAGATGACATCAGCCTGCCCATTTTTATCATATCACACGAGTCCCATGGTTTGTGGTTGATTAAGTCAGATACGGGACTATTCAACTCCCAGGGAAGTCGTCCACCGCGTGGGTACTGAGGGGACACGGCAGGGGTCTCGACGGGTATTATTTTTTTTAAGATTTATTTATTTATTTAT
Source organism: Canis aureus (assembly GCF_053574225.1). NCBI lineage: Eukaryota > Metazoa > Chordata > Mammalia > Carnivora > Canidae > Canis > Canis aureus. The sequence continues at coordinate 71,148,120 of NC_135616.1, read as the reverse complement.
TTATTTATTTATTTATTTATTTATTTATCTGTTTATTTATTTATTTATGATAGACATAGAGAGAGAGGCCGAGACACAGGCAGAGGGAGAAGCAGGCTCCATGTCGGGAGCCCGACGTGGGACTCGATCCCGGGACTCCAGGATCATGCCCTGGGCCAAAGGCAGGCGCTAAACCGCTGAGCCACCCAGGGACCCCCTCGACGGGTATTTTAACCTCTGATGTCTGAGAGCAGGGAGGACATCCAGGACGTTTTTAACACCAGGCTAGAGGTAGAAGAAGATGATGCTTCCTGAGCACAGTGCCCCAACCGCCCAATCAGAAATTACCCTTCCTCCCCTTGTCCTCGCTCTCTCTTCAGTTTTCATAGCCCTTCTCTTGATTAGGTATTAACCTGTTTATTTATTTCCAATCTCAGCCTCCCTCTCAAGAATATAAACTCCACAGAGCAAGGGCTCTGTGTCTTGCGTGCAGCTCTTTCCCGGAGGCCAGAACACGTCAGCAGCCCTTGGTTAAAGGTGCGTTGAGTGAATACATGAGTGAGTGAGTGAATGAGTGAGTGACTATAGCTCCAGGGGTCATTTAACCGTATACACATATGCTCCGGGTCAGTTTCTCCGGGGAGCAGGTGTCCGAGCCCCCCGAGCCTGACCTCCCCTCTCCTCAGCTTCAGCCAGATGAGAGTCTCCTTTGGGGGGAAGAGACAGAGGGGCTGAGGCCTGCAAGGAGCCCCCTGTGGAGACCTACTGAGCCCTGAACGGAGGAAGAAGGAGACACAGTTCTTCCCCATCCCAAGGGGGCCTCCTTTCTTGGGAGGTTCCCCCACTGGCATGTGGAGTGTCTGAAGCTAGTTGTGGAGAGGAGGGAGACATTCTAGAACGTGCCCGCCCCAGATGATTATGGGCCATCCAGATACACACCCCCCACCCCGCAGCCTAAGCACCTCTCCCCCGCCCAAATCCTGTTTTGCTCATCAATTCCCAGAGCCACAGCTAAACTGCACGTACACAGGGAACAGATGCCGACAAGTGCTCGCTCTGTTCCCAGGCCACATGGATAACAAGACACTTGGTGTGCTCAGATGAAAGGGGGCTCTCCTTGCAAAGGGCTGTGTTGCACAATCCCACTGAGCTCCCTGGAATGGGAAGCTGGTCCCTCTCAACTCGTGATTACCGCTGTGGAGATTAAAGCCTTCCTGTTGGAGAGAGCAGTCCGCCTGAGCCAAACAACACTGACGGGCTGGCCAGCAGCCGTCTTGTCGGGGCTGCTCTTGGCAGCCGGGGCTGGAGTGATGGGCTCGCTCCCTCCTGGGCCAACCCTCCTGAGGCAAAGTCAAGGTGCTCAGGCCAAAACGGTCCCTAAGGAGCACCCTGCCATGGCGGCCTGAGCCCTTTCTAGGCCTCCTCAAGCTGCAGTGTGGGCCACCTTGGCCAGAGCAGCTGCCCCGGCACGTCCAATGGGAATAGGCCGAAAGGTCTCCGCTTGCTCACCTTTCCCAGGGCACCCTGAGAATTTCTGATGTGCATTAGGGAGGGGGAAGGAAGGGGAGTGTGGGAGACCACGCTGGGGAGACCAATCCAGGGGAGTGTGAGGGGTGGAGGAGGTCACTGCTCCCGGGCCCTGCCATGTTTACCCCACCAGGGGCCTGAGCCAGTCAGACTCTGATCTCCGGGCTCAGTGCCTCCAAACTTGCTAAGGATCAAAAGCATCTGGAGCTCTTGGTAAGAAAGCAGACCTCAGGCCACGTCCTGAGGTGGGGCCTGCAAATCTGAGTTTTTACGAAGCCACCAGACAATTCTGATGCCGCTGGCTCGGAGTGCCCTCGAATGAGGGCAGGTGGCAAGGCTCACTGGGAGAGCAGTCAGGAAACAGTACTCTGGCCTCAGCTCTGTCAGCGGACTTTGGGGAAGTCACGTCACCTCTCGGGGCCTCAGCTTCCTTGTCAGTGAAGTACAGAGCTTGAATGATTTGTCCCCACCGTCAGAGGGTGGCTCAAGATGTGTAGGTGGTTACTCCTCTATGCTCACATTCTGTGGTGTTTCCAGACTGTGGCCAGCATCTTGGTCCCAAGGAACACCCTGGCCTGTAGGCCACCCTTGGTGAGAGCAAGACCACTGCAGAGGCTCCGATAATAACAGTGACAGCTGCGGGCACCTGGGGGACTCAGTTAGTTAAGTGTCTGACTCTTGGTTTCAGCTAGGGTTGTGATCTCAGGGTCGTAGTAGGATCGAGCCCCATGTCAGACCCTGTGCTCTGCTTGCAGTCTGCTTGAGTTTCTCTCTCTGCCCCTCTACCCGACTCTCTCTCTCTCTCAAATAAACGGATCTTCAGAAAAATAAAAAATAAAAAAATAACAGTGACAGCCGGCATCTTTTCTTAAGAGCCAGGCTCTAAGGTATGCACTTCATCTGCATCGTCTCATTTACGTTTTACAACAAGCCACCAAGGCAGCATTTAGCCACTCACCACAATTTGTGTCTTCACTGTCCAGGACCGTGCCCGCTAGCCACGTGTGGCTGCTGAGCATCTGAAATGTGGTTGTGCAACTGAGAACATGAATTTTATTCATTTCAATTTTTATTAAATTTCTATAGCTACCCCACGTGACTGCTGTATTGGTCGGCACAACCCCAAGGTGTGGATGAATGTTAATTTAATTTTAGGGGTGAAAGGACAGGATTGGAGAGGTAAGGTGACTGAATGGTAGAGCTGGGATTTGAAGCCAGACCTGATGGACTCCAGATCTGTCGGTCATGCTCTAATCACTGTTGTGTTTCCCAGAACGAGTGCCACCAAGTCAGGAAGGCAGGACTCCAGTCCCAGCCCAGCGCTGAGAAGCTGACCACCTTGAAAGGTCTCCAAGATCCTCCTGGCTCTGACATCCCAGCCTGCGTGTTTGGGGTGGGGCCATGGAGAGGACATGGGGAATGTTCTGTTACCTAGAGCCTTCCAGATGCAGAGGCCCCTCTTCCCACCAGTCCCCACAAATCACTGGTCTTCTCTATCACCCAACTGTTAGGGCCTTCTGAAGATGGACTACTTACAACACTTCTGTGATGTAAGAGGTTCCCGTTTTACAGATGAAGAGACTGAGGCTCAGAGGATGAAGTAACTTAAGGTCTCGCAACATAAGTGATAGAGGATTGAACTCAAATCTGACTCCAGAGGCTGAGCTCTTAATTTCTGCCACATGTGGTCACTGGGGTTGAGCAGAGGCTCCAGCGACTCACAGGGCTGAGAGTTTATTTCAGTACCAAAGCATACCCACTCCCAGTGAGATCCTTCCGTTTTGCCTGAATCCAGCGGGGATTCCATTCTCCTGCCAGAGACCCAGCCTTCAGGGCCACCGAGGCTCAAGACCTTCCCGGATCTTGCCAGCCCACCCAGACTCTGGGATGTGGGAGCCCCTGGCTGGAAAATAAATAAAAGGAAGAACAGCTGGTCAGGGGCTCTGGGGATGGAGATCGCTGGCACGTATGAAGGTAGGCCAACCATCTTCATCCCCAGAGCCCAAACATACCCCACATGGAGCTAAGAGAAGCAGAGGCATCAGTGACCGGGGCAGTGGGCTCATTTCTTAAGAGGGTGACACAACACCCTCGGATTTAAGGCAACATCCTACCCATTGTCCAGTGTGCTGGTTGGAGCGAGGCTCCAGACAAAGGCTCAAAAGCCATGTCCCGTATCCTCACGGTGGATGAGAACATATTCATCTAGAGACAGAGGCTACCCATGCCCACAGCAAGATGTGTGCACCTGGGGTCGGCCCTGTGGAGTCCCCCAAGGCTCACGTGCAGTGACCACACGGTGTGCTTGTGTACCCTTGCCGCCACACACACACTCATGGGATGGGGTCAAGGGAAGGAGACAAAGGCTGGTCTGGTTAACCAGAAAGGATTCTCTCTCCAGAGAATAGGGGAAAGCACTCCAGGAGCCCCGTGCTAGACCTGGAAACCTGATCTCTCCATCCATCAACCATGGCTCAAGGAGGGTGCCATGGTCAACTCAAAGGGTCCCTGGGAGGGAGTGCAGGGCCTGGCAGGTTGGGGAGCTGCCCCACGTGCTCACATCCACCACATGCATACCCCATTCACGCACACAACACACGCAGTACACACGGGCTTGCAGCATCACACAGTAGCTCACTTGCTGTCATGCACACACATCGCAGACACTGACACATGTTCACGCTCTCACTCTCACACACCTATACACACACATTCACTCAGACGCACAGGGCAGGTGTCTGGAGGCTCCGCAGGACCTCATCCCTTGCTGTTTCCAAGACTGGACAACTCTGCCCCTCCTGCCCCGGGAGCTCGGGTCGTGTTGGACACCCCTGCGGTCCCCAGTGTGGACAAGGCTACGTGGGACGGTGGGCGACAGGGAGACAGAGCTCGGGAAGGGGAAAAGCTGACCTCTTGGGGGAGTATGAAAAACATGCAAATGCAAAGAAATCCCAACTCATTGCTCTTTCCTTGAAGACAGTTCTCTTTCTCTTTCCATCACAAGGACTGGGGGTCTGGGGAGCAATCTCTTCATCTCCACTCTGGTCCTTGCCGCCCTCGTGCCTAACCCTGAGCCAGGTAGATCACTTTCCAGCCTGATGAGCCAGAGACCCAATTATCAGGTGTTTTGCAAACAGACCCCAAGAAGCTTTTCAAGGAGCCCCAGGAATCCACCCATCTGCCCTCTGTGGGCCTCCCAAGAGCCTCCCATGAAGGGCTTTGTAACCTTTGTTCTAGCCAGGCCTCTGGATCCCAGCCTCTGCCCTGGGCCACCCATGCACCCCAACACCCGATCTCCTTCCTGCCATGCCCCTTGGCCCAGGCCACATTGCACAAGCCAGCAGCCTTGGTCCTACAAACAGAACTCCTATATCTTAACCAGTCCCTGAGCACCCGCAGGGCTGGGGTCCTAGCCTTGAGCACCCCCAGAGCTGGACCTGCACCCTCTCCTGTCCTCCCACTGTTCCCACCTGCCTGTGCTCTTGCCCCAGCAGCCCTGGGACTCGAGAGGGGAGGCTTCTGCTCAGCAGGCTCACTGGGCCCTCAGGTTCCTCCCAGCAGTGGGGGGCTCCCCGCAGCCCTCTCATACATCCTGGAGGAAGAAGGCCCTGCTTCTGGATTCCTGGCCTGAGCTCCCAGCCTTGCAGCACCAGCCCAGCCCCGCTGCACCGGAGCCAGGAGAGGAGGCCGCTGGCTCCTCAGAGAGAAACCATCCCCACTACCTGGGGAGCAAAGGGCATGACCTGTGACGGGGGAGGGCGGGCAGACTGGGAATTCCAGCATTCCCTGTCATCCTGTCCTGGGCTGCAGCTTCACAGCTGAGCTTGGCTCTGTGACCACGCCTGGCAGGATGCCCCAGGAAGCCCCAGGAAGCCCCGGCCTCCTCCGGGCCTCCTCCTCCGGGCAGACCACAGCCGCAGCTCAGAACAGACATCAGTGCGAGGTCTAGGCCCTGGCCCTAATCCTAGCACGTGTGTCTCTCTTTAACCCTGAAGCTCATTAGAAGCGACTCCTTGCACCCTGAGCCTCCCCGTCCCCAGCCTCCTCTCTCTCCTGCTCCCTGGGCCAGGCCGTCTGGGCCCTTTGTTAATGAGACTCAGGCATTTCTCGGTTCTCTTTGATCCGGGTTTTAACGAGCACAGCCCTCCCCGCTGGCGCCTGGGCCCGAGAGTCAGCTCCTCCCCCAGGGTGGGTGCTGCAGGGAGGAGGCTGCAGGCCGTTTGGTCTCTGCTTGCCCCCGGGTCTCCGTGGGATTCCAAGATACTTAGGGGGTCGCCAATGTGTCCCCTGGGGGTGAAGAAGCTGGACCCGTGCCCACCATGCGAGGCCTGTGCCCCTCATTCATTCATTCAACCAACGCCTATCTCTTGAACCTACCTACTTAAAGAGGTCGAAGCCTAGTGTGGAGGCAGGGGGAGCAGAGGTTAAATTCAGTGAAAATTGAAGGAGCCCGGGGCAGGCAAGGCAGGCAGAGTCATGCTGCTCACCCCTGGAAAAATGTCAAGTGCTTCAGTCTTCTAGACAGTGAACTCCTGGAACCTGTAAGGAGGGCATCATATCTTTTTTTGGTTTTTACATTTCTGGAGGCCAGCCCTAAGTCTGATATAGAAGGTTTCCTTAAGAAAGGGTTAATGGCCAACTGAAGGAATGCACGCACGAGCAAATGAACCGAGACCCTGGACCTGTGGCCCGTTGTCCCGTGCAGGGAGCTGCCCAAGTCCCCAGGAGGGCAGGGAGAGGAAGGCAGGCAGCCGAGAACGCCTGGCCACTGCATCCCTGCCCCTGCCTCCTAAGGATGATGCTGATACAACTGCAGGTTTTCAGGCGTTAGGTGGCAGACGGTTGGATGCTCAGAAACTGCAGGCGAGAGTGAGAGTTTGTAGCTTCTGGAAAGACAAGGGGCGACGGTGGCTCTGGTGTTTATTCAGGAAGTGAGTGGATGGGTGAGCGGGCTTGGTGAGGTGGCACCGGGCTTGGAGGTACTCTGACCTTCATGCCTCGCAAAACCTTCCAGAGAAATGCCTTTTGGTTCTGGTCTCCCCTACTCTTCCAGAAGCCCCTGGCACATCTCGGCAGCATTCCTCTGTGTGTGTGTGTGTGTGTGTGTGTGTGTGTGTAAATATAGCAGCAATAACAATTTAGTTTCATTCAACCAAGATGTATCAAACTTTTACCAAGGACCTCTTTGGGATAAATATATAAAGCATGAGCCCCTGATCACAGTCTAGTGGGGCCGGCAGACAAGAGACCAAAACGTTAAACATGGGATGGTCCAATGCTTGGGGAATCTGATCTCTCATGACTCTGTCTCTGTGTATTATGAAATGGGAGGCTCCATGAGGGCAGGCACTTGCCGTCATATTCCCAAGCCCCCCAGGCCTGGTGTCTCACACAGAGGCACAGAGAAGGGGCTGTGCCATGGTTGCTGAATGGGAGCTGACTTCCAAGAACAGAGAGACCAGGAAGTAGAAAAATCAAGATAAGAAACCAGAACAACAGGCCCCAAAGGAAACGGAGCTAATTCAGGGAACTCTAAGATAATTCTCATTTATAACTTCGGAGTGATCTGAGAAGATATAGATTGCATCTATAAACCAAAAATAGGTTCGTGTGGAAAAGGAACAATTCAAGAGGAAGAACGGTTCCTGGAAATTAAAATTGTGATGGCTAAAATAACATACTGAATATAAGAGGAAAACGCTGAACCGATCTTCCAGAATATAAGCCAAGAAGAAATCGAGATAGAGAATCAATCTGAGAATCTGAACCTCCAAGAAGGAGAAAAGAAAGAGGAAAAAATTATCAAAGAACTAAGAGAAGAAAGTTTGCCCGAATTGAAAAAGGTTTCAAACCTTCCAGTTTGGAAGGGCCCACAGGATGAATGGGTGGGAGAGAGTCCACATCCGTAGACACAGCTTCATGAAGTTCCCTGGAGACTTCATATGCAAATATAAATGATATTTTGACCATAGGCCTTCAGGAACTCCCACTTGCCCTATTTCTAATGGTGGGCAGGGCCCTGGATCATTCCAGCCCAGTCTACCTGAGGGCAGGAGCACTCTTCCCCTGGCTTGCTTTTTCTAAGGGCAACAAAAGCAAACAGTCTATGGCTTGCTGATATATCTGCGTGTCTAGAGTTGTCCCACCTGCAGCCGGCCCACCATGCTAAGTAACTTTATATGACCTTTCTGTGAAAGGTTTAAAAGCATGGACACTGGAGCCGCCCTGTCTGGGCTTGAATCCCATCTCTGCCTTTTACTAGCTTGGGCGAGTTACTTAACCTCCCTGTGCCTCAATTTTCTCATCCATAAAATGGGAATGAAAATAGAACCTACCTCAGAGGGCTGTGGTGAAGATTCAACCATTAATATGTCTCAAGTGGCTCTAATAGCACCTGTTCTAAGAACAAACACCAGACAAGTGCCTGCTACCATTACTTGAAGACATAAAGGCAACCAATGGAAGAATTGTGAAATATCATGAAAATAACCAAGTCGGGGTGGGGGTGGCAGGGTTTGGAAGGTGCTAGAGACGAGCTAGATTCCTGGTCTGTCAAGCCAGGGCATCAGTGGACACTGGGGATGATAACCAATGCATGCTGGTTTACGCTCGCTCTTTGGGGCCATGGAACTAAAACTAGAAACTGTTGCAAGCTTCTGACCTTTGGAGTTTTGAGCAGATATTTAAATATATGTATTACTTTTATACTTTCAAAATAAGCAGTCTTATGGTTTTAAACAAGTAGCTAGAGCCACTGATCTGCAGGAGCAGGCCCTGAGAGCCAACTGGGTATCCATGGGCCACGGTGGAGGTATTTACATCATGGGAATCAGCAAATGCTGTAAGCCAGAGCTTTCTTCTCAAAGAGTTGGTTTATCAGCACAACACCAGATAAGCCAGCTATCCCTGTGGTAACTTTTAACTCTTTGGATGCCTCCTGCTCAAAAGTCCAAAGGTCAGAAGCATGTTGAGCCCCTCTCACTGTCTCTGTTCCTCCTCCTGAGAAATAAGGGGAAGTAAAATGTTCTCTCTTCAGGGGGCCTTCGGTCTGCCCAATATTGCAGTCCAGGCAAGGGATTATCCCAGCGCCTCCTGACATGGTAACAGAGATGGGAACCCTGGGTGCCACTTATTCATTTATCCAAATGTATTCATTAGGTATCTATCATGTGCCAGGTGCTAGGCCCAGTGAGCCCTGGTCCCTGCTCCTTCATCAATAGAGCAAAGGCTCTAGAAACTTGGCAGCTGCTGGAGAGTGGAAGTCCTTTTAGAATAGTGATTTTCAGACTTAAAGGAGCATCAGAACAACCTGAAGGACTTGTTAAACCCAGATGCTGGGCCCACTCTTAGAGTTTCTGATTCAGTGGAAGTTGTTGATGGGCCAGAAAATTTGCATTTCTAATAGGTTCTCAGGTACTGGGATGCTGATGGTTCCAACCAGTGATTGTCCAGGGGAGGAATGAACAATGAGAGAAGGTTTGCATTTCCACCCTTGAGACGATTTACCTAATTAAAGTCTCTTGGCTCACCTACTGTCCTTAGCCAGTGAAAGTGTTGGCTCAGACCAGTTCCTCGGTGTGGAAGCAAACCTACTTATGAAAATGCACGCACATTGGCTTTTACTAATAGGCAATTCCAGATTTCAGAGGCACAAACCACCTCTCCAGGTCTTTAACGTTGTGGTTAAGTTTGTGAGGTCTGTGGTTTTGAAGTCCCATCTTCAGACCTGGCTCTGCCACTTGCTAGTTGGAACCTGGGCAAATTACCCACTCCGTCTGGGCTGTCATTTCTTCAACTGTCCCTTGGGGCTAAGAATAGTATGGAGCCTACCAGACTGTTCTGGGGCATAGACTAAAATGGAATCATGCACGAGAAGTGCTCAGTGCACAGTCCTTGCCTGACACTGGGAGGCCATTATCAGCCTTGATGGAAATAACGCTACTGTTGTTACTGATTTGTGCTGCAAACTAAATACTTGTATTTAGTGGTGGTTTTGTGCTGGGGGGGTGGAGGGTGTTTGTTTATAGTATATACTCCGTGTCCCTCATCAGACTAGCATTTGGAAGCTGGGACAGCCTCCTTTCTTCTATGTCTTTTAACAGGGGTTTCCCAATCCAGCAAATGAGTTGGAATTACGGGGAATTCTGAGACTCAGTTGTTTCAGCTCCATGCTGGAAAAGCAGAAGGACTTAAGAATTCAAAAAAAAAAAAAAAAAAAAGAAAAGAAAAAAGGGCAGCCCAGATGGCTTAGCGCTGACTTCAGCCCAGGGCGTGATCCTGGAGACCCAGGATCGAGTCTCACATCAGGCTCCCTGCGTGGAGTCTGCTTCTCCCTCTGCCTGTGTCTCTGCCTCTGTGTGTGTGTGTGTCTCTCATGAATAAATAAATAAAATCTTAAAAAAAATTAAAAAAGAATTCCAGGGGAGGTCTCTGGTTCAGAGATTTCCTTTTTCTGAAATAGGTATTTAAAAAAAAAAAAAAAAGGGACAGCCCGGGGGCTCAGTGGTTTAGCAGTGTCTTCAGCCCAGGGCCTGATCCTGAAGACCTGGGATCGAGTCCCATGTCAGGATCCCTGCAGGGAGCCTGCTTCTCCTTCTGCCTGTGTCTCTGTGCCAACCCCCCTACCCCATGTCTCTTATGAATAAATAAAGAAAATCTTAAAAAAAAAAAAAAAAAAGAGGCTAGGAGAAATTTAGCTGGTGTGTGTTGACATGTGCATATTTTACTATCTACTTCCACTCAGCACATAGACTATGAGAAAAGGTCTTAAACGGTCTGTGCTGTAAATCCCACGTGGCAAAGGGCTGTGTCTGTTCCACGTGCCACTGTGTCTCCAGTACCAAGCCCAGGACTGGCTCTTAGTGAGTCCTTGCTGAATAGCGTGAATGAGTATTGACCCAGCTGAAGAGGCTGGATACAGAAGTTTGGGAAAGAAAAAGAGAAATTGTGAATCCTTGAAACTGGATTTCTCTAGCTGGCGATGAGGTGGTCCTGGGAGAAAGGGCTGAAGCGACAGCTACGGCCGGTGGCCTGAGTGCTGCTCTCTGCTGCTAGGTGGTCTAATCCTAAACTAAGCCGGGACCTACCCAACGAAGTCACCATGGCTGCCAATGGCCCAAGGCCTCGTGGCTAGAGCAGCCTAATCACTCCTTGTCCCCTCAAATACGGTTTCTGTCTGTGCTCCTCTTGGTTGCCACACTTAGCAAATCAAAACTCAGGATGCTCAGGTAAGTTTAAATTTCAGATAAATAACAAGCAGTTGTTTTTTAGTATAAGTGTGTCTCATGCAGTATTTGGGACATGTACCAAAAACTGTTTACTGTTTATCTGAAGTTTAACTGGATGTTCTGGTTTTTTATTTTTTATTTTTGCAACCCTTCCTGGGTCCAGAGTGTCCTCCTTGGCTTGTTCCCTGGGGGACTTCCCATCCTTGAAGGCCTGGTCCACATGTCACTTCTTAGAAGCTTCCTCTGAGGCTTCCAGGGAGAACGCAGTGTTCTAGTGCTGTGGGCCATCACCTACTGCTTGGCCATGCCCTTCCTCTGCCCCCCAACTGTGTCGCCTGCTCCTGGGGAAGCCTGTCCCCCCACACCTGGGGATGCCTGGGTGGCTCAGCGGGTTAAGGGTCTGGCTTCAGCTCAGGGCGTGATCCCGGGGTCCCAGGATCGAGTCCCACATCAGGGTCCTTGCAGGGAGCCTGCTTCTCCCTCTGCCTGTGTCTCTGTCTCTCATGAATAAATAAATAAAATCTTTTAAAAAAAAAAAAAAGACCTTATGTCCTTACCCATCGTTTGGCGAGTCTCTGAATGGTGACAAAGAGATTGTTTACTAAAAACCAGTAGCAAGTTTCCTTCCTAGCTACTCAGGTCATCATTCAGGACTCTCCCTATTGGCATTCTCTCCCCTACAGGTGATCCGAATCCCCTGAGCGACTTGACTCAGCCGAAGCACAGGCCACTCCATGGGAGCAGTTAGGAGGACATAGCTCTCAAGTGATTTTGTCATAAAAGAATTTGGGCCAATAGTGAAGCACCTGAAAAGCAGGGCAGCAGGCACCGGGCTTACTGGCCCTTGCCAGGCTGCAGGGACTCCTGGGATGTGTTCCTACAGAGAGACGGGGCTGCAGGCTCCCTCCCTTCCCTCGTGAGTCATCACCTCCAGAAGCAGAACAAGACAACTGGTATCTCTACTGTGGGGCCCCTGGGTGGGGACGCCGCCACCTTATCTCGACAGCCCTTGTGCCACTTACCGCATCCACAACAAATGGCCAAGAAGCCAGTTGGTAACCAAGCGACCTTCCTTCCTCACCGGGTAACTCTTAGAGGAGCTGCAGCCACACTTCCCAGCCAGAGGCAGGCCACAGGGCCCTTTTGATGCCTGGCCAACTTCCCTGAGGTTGCCCTCTCAGCTTCCAGAAGGACTGAGGAGCCTGAGGAAGTCTCCAGAAGGGGGGCCCAGTCAGAGAACTGACCACAAGGCCCCCTGCACACCCTGGTCCCTGTTCCTCCCCCACCTTGTGCAGCATTGGCTTTGGTCCATGGCATTGGCTTTGGTCCGTGGCTACCCCGCTGAGGCTGAGAATCCAGAGTAAAGCCCTTCCAGACCAGTGATCTCAGCTCTGGGGGCTCCAACTGCAGGGGTTGCTGAGTTTATACCCAGTGGAGGTACCCGTGGTCTGGTTCTCCTTCAGATGCTAAAAGGGAGGCCTTCCAGAGGCAGTGGGGAGTCGAGAGGGAGACAAAATGATCACATGGGCCCAGAGCCAGAGAAGTCCCAGGAAGGTCTTTGGGGGGCCAGGCTTGGCTGGGCTGGGCTGGAGGGGGAGTGAAGAGAGGAGGGAAAGAGGTGAGGTGGGTGACTCCGGATTGTAATTACACACCTGACTTCCCCAGCAGCTCCAAGGGTGTGAGGCTGTGCTTTGGGAGCTCCTATAATTATATTCCGAGTGGAAATAATAATAATAATAATAGTAATAATTCCCCTGTGCATGTTGCCACTAGAACAGGGCTGTTCAAAGGGTGAAAAGAGAAAACAGTGAGCCTTCTTCTGGACCAGCTGTCACTCCCAGAGAGTCATTCCCAGGCCCATTCAGGCCCGGAGATTTTCCTTAGGCTTCCCTCACTCTGGCAGAGGTGGGAGGACGGGAGATTGCCTGCCCAGAGAAGGGGAGGCCAGTGTCGGGAAGGGGATGGGTGAGCCTCGAGCCCCCCGCGCCCTCCTGGGTGGCCCCTGGACCATGAGCCTGGAGACCCCGGCCTGCCCCGTGCCAGCCCTCTGCCCCCCCTCACGCCCTCCGACAGTTTGCACCTGCTGAGAAGAGAGACAGAGGAGGAAGGAGAGATGAGAGGGAGAGCAGACCCCAGGACACACTTGCCCTCATGCCCTGGGGCCCGTCCTCACTCAGGGGCGGGGAGGAGGAGGCCGCTGTGCAGCTGGCCAGTTGATGCCTGGCCAACTTCCCTGAGGTTGCCCTCCCAGCTTCCAGAAGGACTGAGGAGCCTGAGGAAGTCTCCAGAAGGGGGGCCCAGTCAGAGAACTGACCACAAGGCCCCCTGCACCCCCAGGTCCCTGTCCCTCCTGTGCCACTCGCGAGGTCAAGCGACACACACTTGTGCAGTGGAAGTCAATGTCAAGTCCTTCACCTTTGGTCCATCCCCTGTGGCCAAGACTCCTTGTAACTGAAATGTCACCCCTGGGGATGGGACAGGATGGGTGACCAGGTGAGAGGTGATGCCCACGCCCCGGGTCTCGAGATGGCAGCAATAAAAGCTCCAGGATTGAGAGCACAAAAATGTATGCCTGGCACCGAGCCCTTCCCTGCGGGATCTCATTCGCCTTGACAACGACCTGTAACATAAGCCCTAGTACTAGACCCACTTTAAGGATGAACAGAGTGAGGCTGAGGGCGGCAAATAACTTGCAGGGACCCAGAGCTGACTGGCTTTGGGTCCATCCTCTGACTGTCTATCTGGTGTCCCTTGCTGGGGACCCTCAACCAAGAGGCTCTGTGGTTCCTGGACCCTCAAGGGTGCAGATTCATTCTCAAACACTTGGATGGTGGCCCCCAGGGTAGCCGGAGAGGGGAGGGACGCCGCTGGCCAGAAGTGGAATCCACGTTCCCCTTTTGTGCTGTGTGACGCTGGGGGGTTACCTGCAGCCCTGAGCCTGGGTTTCCTCACCTGGCAGACGAGCGTGATGATTTATGCGCCTTAGAGGTGCGGGTGAGACTAAGGAGCTGGTGGGTATCATCCGGCACCAGGTACCACCTTCATTGTGACTGTTCGGCAGGCCATTCTACTGCTCAGCCTCAGTTTCCCCGTTTGAAAATGAGAAGAATGATTTCCAGCACCCTGCATTGCCTCTACCTCTTCAGGCTCATCCCTTGCTCCCAGCCTCCACCCAGGCCCCCCACCCAGGCTGGGGAGAGGGGGTAGGTAGCCGTGTGAAGACCACGGAGGTTCCCAGCTGAGCTCACTGGTGATCTCTGACCTTGGCCTTGAGAGGCACGAGCCCTGGGAGCTGTGGGCCTACAGCCAGAGGAGGGCAGAACAATAGTTTATAGCTTCGTTTTATGGGAAGCGGCAGCATTGCCCAGTCCCTGGAGACTGGTGACCTAATAGCTGGGGAATGGACCCTAGAACACTTCTGGCTTCAGGGGAAAAGAAGAATTTGGAGGTTTCTGTGCGGACCTACCACAGAAACAAACCGAGGTGCCCCAACATGTGCCTCTAGGAGCACACCCTCTCCCAAACCCCAACATCCCCCACAACCAGGTCTTGGTAGTAGGGCTGCAGCCAAGCAGTGCATCTGACCCTCAGACCTTTGGGGGTGAGGGTGGGGGGCAGACGTGGGAGCACTGTTAATGGTAGCCGCTGTGCCAACGCCAGCCAGCCCGGGGCTGCAGAGCCCACAGAGTGAGGCAGGGCCCAGCCTCCTGCGCGGGGGGGTGGGGGTGGGGGTGAGGGGGTGCTGCAGGTGGGGGTGAGCTCAGTGGAGCTGCTCCAGGCCGCCTCAGGGTCACAGCTGCCATAGCCCTTCTGGCCGCCTCCCCTCTGCCCACGCGGGTCCGTGGGGGGTGGGAAGCTCCCTGAGCCTCCTCCCCAGGAGTTTGCCTCAGCAAGGGGCGATCCACGAGCCCCCACTGTACCCCCTGGCGCTGGGTCCTTGCCACAGGCCTGCCAGGGAGGCGGCCAGCCGCGAGGAGGGCCCGGAAGCCAGCTTGGGGGTGAGCTCAGCAGGCCTGCAGAGTGTGGCCCTGGCCAGAACGAGGCTGGAGGGTGCTGGCCTTAATCGCAGCTCCCCTGGCTACACATCCACATGGTGGTTTGGGATATGGCCTGGCCCCAGCCAGGGAAGGGACCCCTGGGGTGGCTCAGCGGTTGGGCATCTGCCTTCAGCCCAGGTCGTGGTCCTGGAGACCCAGGATCAAGTCCCCCATCGGGCTCCCTGCATGGGGCCTGCTTCTCCCTCTGCCTGTGTCTATGCCTCTCTGTGTCTCTCATGAATAAATAAAATCTTAAAAAAAAAAAAAAATAGATGGCCTTTCAGGATTCTCATCTCAGGGAGTGAGGCCCATCCTTTTCCTCGCCCTCCCAAAGCCTCGAAGCTGGGGCACCGGGAGGTATGAAGCAAGCAAAGGTCTCAGCACGGGATGAATGGCTGGGAAGGGCTCTGTCCTGGGCACTTAGGGGCAGCCACGACAAGTAACAGAGTTTTAAGAATTCTGTAGTTCTGAGCAGCTCTTCCTCCCCATGAGCCCTATCCTTGTGCTTTAATAAAACCACCATTTTGCACCACCACCAAAAAAAAAAAAGTTGCACCAGAAAAAAAAAAAAAGAATTCTGTATTTCCAACTCACCTGCAGGAATATCAGGAAAGAAATGAGTAGAGTTTTCTGCACAGGCTTCTGGTGTCATTTGCCTTTCATAAGCTTGCTCAAGATCAGTCAGCAGGCTTCAGAAAACCTCAGATCACGTGGAACATGCCCATGCCCACCCCCATGCCTACCCCCACTTCCAGAGTCCCCTGTGATATAACACAAATGCGCTTGGTGTCCAAAGGCCCGGGTTTGAATTAATGATGTAACGAGTTGTTTGCCGTGTATCCTTAGGAAAGTCACCTAACCTTTCTGGGCCTCGGTTTCTCCGCTGCAAAGTGAGAACAATAGCAACTGTACAGGGTTATTATAGAAATGAAGTGAAAAAATGTTCCTGGAAACATCCAAACATACAAGGAAGCATGTTTGTTTCCTTCTTCCTCCAGCAATGCTGGCAGGAGACACAGCCATAAAACTTGCATACATATACATGTCTTTTTTTTTTTTTTGTAAGATTTTATTTATTTATTCATGAGAGACCCAGAGAGAGAGGCAGAGACACAGGCAGAGGGAGAAGCAGCTCCCTGCAGGGGACTCGATCCTAGGACCTCAGGATCATGACCAGAGCTGAAGGCAGACGCTCAACCCCTGAGCCACCCAGGGGCCCCCATATACATGTCTTTTATTACATTATTAACTAAGTCCCTAGTTGCCCTAAGACCTATTTGAGCAACACGCAGAGCTGATCCAACCACTCATCCCCATTTCTGCTGTCATCTGGCCTTGTAAAAACGCAAAGGAACACAAAAGCCCCATCTAAGCACTCACCCACCATGAGGCTGGGAGAGCCTCCCCCACCAGGCCAGCAGTCAATACCCACTCATGTGGGTGGGTGGATGGGTGGGGGGTGTCATGGAGGGGGTGGGATAGGGACGAAAGAGAAAGAAGAGCCTGGAATTTTCACCAGGAGCCAACAACCCAGACCCCAAGCAAAGTCAAGCAAAGTCAAGGGAGTGAGGAGGAGGATGGTAGGTTTGGAAAGAACAGAAAACACTGCTGACCTCAGAAGAGAGCTCAGGTGGGGGCTGAGGAGCCTCTGGGTCTGCATGGCTAAGTCATGAGTCTCCAAGTGCAGGCCAGAGAACCAGAGCTCCCTTACTGTAAAAGAGGGAGGGGTCACTGAATGTTGCTGATCAGAGGAGTTACATGATGATAATTGGGACAATGGTCATGACAGCAGCTGATGTGTGTTGAATGCTCACTCTATGCTGGGCACTGTGCCAAGCCCTTTAACGCATTCTCACATTTAACCCTCAAAATGATCTTATGAAATCGAGATTATCATCTTCGTTTTAGACACGAAGAAACAAGGACTCAGAGAAGTTAAGAACTTGCTCAAAGATACATAGGTTGGCAGAGCCAGGAATTGAACCCTGACTTTCTCTCTCCATAGCCTATGCCTCTGACCAGGAAGACATGCACAGGTGATCTCCCCGGGGCGGGGGGAGGGGAGGGTTGGGGGTGGGGGTGGGCGGCGGGGGGGAAGAGGTGAGGGCCCAAGAGAGAAGGGGGAAACACTGATCCAAGGGTTTGGTGTGGGACTGACTCCAAGCTAGTATGGAGCACTTAGCTCGGTGCCTGGCACCCACCTGCAGAGGCCTCCATGAATGTTTGCTGAATGAGTGAATCCACGAACAAGGGGGTGAGCAACGCCTGGCAGAGTAGCTATAGAGAAGCAGGAGTTAGTTTTAATTGGGGTTCGGGGGACTTCATGAGGCCTGATGGAGAACTGGGGGAGGTTGATGATGGGGGCTGGCACTTTGGGGGGTGATCACCCCCGGAGGGAGAAAGAGGAGTGAGTCTTTGTGTCGGAGAGAGCCAGGGGAATGGAGAAAATCCTGGGGCCGAGAGATAGAAGGGTCTACGAGCAGGAAAGGAACTTTGGCCGTGGTTAGGCCAACTGGAGCAGAAAGAGAACGAGAGGAGAGGCAGGGAAAGGAGGAGGAGAAACAGTGTCCCAGGTTGTCACACTTGATAACCAAGAAAGGCCTGGGAGTAAAAGAGGCCTTCCCGAAGCTCCCACCTCCTCGCTTCCCAGAGACCCTGCCTCCCCTTCCATCTCTGAGAAGTGCTGGCACTTGTCGTCGTAGCCAACGCACCAGGGCCCACCTCTCTCGCCTTCTGAGGATGGGGTTCCAGACAGGCTCCACCCTTCCTCTCTAGCAGTATTTCCCCCTCTCTGCAGGATTCACTCCCTCCTATCTTAAAATCTGGGGGGGAGGGCACCTGGGTGGATCAGTGGTTGAGCATGTACCTTTGGCTCAGGTCATGGTCCCTGGATCGAGTCCCACATTGGGCTCCCCTCAGGGAGCCTGCTTCTCTCTCCACCTATGTCTCTGCCTCCTATGTCTCTCATGAATAAATAAATAAAATCTTTAAAAATAGATTTTTCTTTGGTTTAAACCCTTCTTGGTCCCACTTCTCCAACCTGCTACCACCATAATCTTTCCCCCTTTAGAGCAGAACTCCTTCCTGAGGGAAGTGAAAACAAAGGTCTAAATAAAAACTTGCACACAAATGTCCATGGCAGCATCATTCATAATAGCTCAAAGGTGGAATCAGCCCCAATGCGCACCCACAGAGGAGTGGATAAACAAAATGTGATGTATACAGTGGACTATTATTCAGCCAGAAAAAGGCATGAAGTACTGACCCGTGCTAGCACATGGATGAACCTTGAAAGCATTGTGCCAAGTGAAAGAAGCCAAGACACGGAAGAAGGTTACATATTGTGTGAGTCCACTTATTTTTTTTTTTTTTTAAGATTTTATATTAAAGAGAGAGAGGCAGAGACACAGGCAGAGGGAGAAGCAGGCCTCCTGCAGGGAGCCTCATGTGGGCCATGATCACTCCCTGGGCCAAAGGCAGACGCTCAACCACTGAGCCCCCCAGGGGCCCCTGTGTGAGGCCACTTATATGAAATATCCAGACCAAGACGGAAAGTACATCAGCGTTTGCTTGCGGAAGAGTGGATTCGGGGTTCCCAGCCAGAGGGTAAGGAGTCTTGGGGAGGAGAGTGTTGACATGTTGTAAAGTTAGATTACGGTGATCAATTCGAGTGAAATCGAGGTCATGCAGAAAATAGCTGCACCTTCCTTGCCTTCCAACAGGCCGAAGCACCCAGGGCTCGTTACCGGCCTCGGGACTGGGCCTCGCTCTGCCCAGACGTTTGCTTTGGGAGGTGAGACCCACTGGCAGAAATTGCAAAGGAGGTGAGGTCTGAGAAAGGACCCCTGGATTCCCTCTCAATTCTGCTTCCATCTGGAGGTACCCTGTCTCCCTCATGGGAGCAGAGCTTGAGCTCAGGATCTTTCTAAAGATCGGGAGGCCTGAGGGAAGGGGCATGCCTCTTGGGTCAGATTGGGACCTTCTTCGGGCCAAGAAACCATGTCTCTGCATCATGCTGGGAGTATGCTGCGGGCACAAGGAGAAACTTTCTTTCCCGGTATCCCCCGCTCACCCTCGCCCTAATGGTCCCCTCCCCAGGGCCAGCAGCACCGCCAGCCCTTCCAGGAGCTACGGACAGACAGACAGCTGCTGGCCACAAGAAGATGCCGCCAGTGGAGTCTTGTGCCGATCCAGGTACTGGCAGCCAAGGTGCTCCTGGGCCACACCCGGTGTGGTGGGGATTGTGGGTTTTGCCATCCCAAGCTGAATCTTCTGTGGTTTCCCCCAAGAAACCACAGGCCGTGTTGCTATCCTGAGATTTTCCCCTCCTGCTGCAGAGCCTCTGGTCAGAGTGGGTCAGTGAGGGGTGGGGGGTGTCCCCTGAAACCTCTCTATCCCTCCCCCGCAGGTGGACTCGTGTGTCCTGGCCTCTGGAGAAGACAGTGAGGGTGGACGGCCATCTGGGGCCCGGATCCTAGGAGCACCCCCATGTCTGCTGCTGGGCAAGTGGGCCGATCTCTGCTGGCGGCTCACTCAGCCCCCAACAGCTCAGCTCCCTCCGCAGGGGGAAAGCAGCCAAGGCCACAGGCCTGCGTCTGGCTGGAGAACACTCAGGGCTGGCAGCACGCTTGCTAAGCCCTGGCTCTTCCCCTCACTTCCCTCTTGCGAAGTTTCCAGGGGAAACTATCTAGGGGACAGACTTCCCAGACTGTGTAGACGTCACACAAGACGTCTTCTCTTCTCAGACATTTTAGAGTTCATGTTTCAGCTCTGTCACTTCCTATGTGTGACCTTGGCTTTGCCAGGTCTCAGCTGTCATCTGTGAATTGAGGATAAATATCTACCTGCAAGGATTAACTAAGATGATGCCTACAAGCCAGCTCTTAGCAGTGCCTGGTATACGGGAGGCACTCCCTAAAATGTTTTTATTATTATTATTGTTGGTGGTGATGGTGGTGGTGGTGGTGGTGGTGGTGGTGGTGGTATTCCTTTATGCTGTGCTTCTGGAAGCTTCTAGTAGGCTGGCTACAGCACAAGGATATGGGATCTGTGCAGACACAGGGTATGTTTGAGGCCTGCTTTATCAGAGGAGAGAAGAATGAGGCCCAGGGCCACCCTCGCAGGGCCTCTAAAGGACAGAGCTGTCAGCTGGAAGAGGCCTCGCTGTAATCCAGCCACACAACCCTCCCCGTGGGCGTCGCCGTGTTTATCAGATCTATTCAGGTAAGGGGGAGAGTTACCCTGTATCTACCCTGCACATTCCAGTAAGACGCCCCACCTCTCACGAGACCCAGGAGACACAAGCTTTTCCATACTCCTGTCTTGGAAAGATGAAGCGTCAAGTCTGCTTTCATTTCTTTCGAGGCAATCAAGGATTTGAAATGCCATATTTTATTTGATAGAGTGACAGGCTGCAGCTTGGCAGTTTAGAGCAATGCTGTGCCATAGAACTTTCTGTGATCATGACATGTTCTACATGTGTGCTGCTTAGTATGGAAACCACTGGCCATGGGTGTCTGTTGGGAGCTTGAAATGTTAACCAAGTGTGACCAAGGAACGCAATTTTACATTTTACTTAATTGCAATGAATTTAAATACGAGTAACCACGTGGAGCATAGCACAAGTCTAGAGCACAGACCCGGCGCTGGGCAGACCTGTGGCAGGCTGGGCCTGATACTTACCTTCCCTGAACGTCTTTTCTCTCTTCTGTGTAATGGAGATCGTAGTGGCGCCTGGCTCATTGGATTGATTTGAGGATTAAGTAAGTAAATGAACAGAAAGCACTTGGCGCAGCAAGCACGCAATGAACACCGGGTATTATTGTTATTCTTCAGAATCTCTAAGCTTCCGGGGCCTTAGTCATTTGGTCATCAAACACTTGAACACTGGGGATCCCTGGGTGGCTCAGTGGTTTAGCGCCTGCCTTTGGCCCAGGGCGTGATCCTGGAGCCCCGGGATCGAGTCCCACGTCGGGCTCCCTGCATGGAGCCTGTTTCTCCCTCTGCCTGTGTCTCTGCCTCTCTCTGTGTGTCTCTCATGAATAAATAAATAAAATCTTACAAAAAACAAAACAAAACAAAACACTTGAACACTTACAATGTGGCAGACACTGGAGATGCAACAATGCATCTTAAAGATCCTGCCTTCTGGGGAGGTCTCCATGGGACTCAGGGAAACTGACAGGTAATCAAGGGCTGCCAGGCAGTAATAGTGGTGGCTCTGGTGGTGTAGGGTCCCAGAGGAGACCTCTGCAATAGTTTAAGGTGGGAGGGGGAGGTCAGGAAGGCTTCCTGGAGTAGGCAATGTTGCTTTCTCTACATTTACTGGCCCAACTTGATGTCCTAGCTCCAAAACCCACCAGCGCTTGACCTTGTCTCTGTAACTTTCTGTTTTACTTTCATTTCCGACTGCGACAATTTGCCACGAACTTGGCAGCTTAAAATAACACATTATTATCTTGCAGTTCTGAAGATCAGAAGTCTGAAATGGCTTTCACTGGGCTAAAATCAAGGAGTCAGCAGGGCTACCTCCTTCTGGAGGCTCTAGGGGAGAATCTGTTTCCTTATCTTTTCCAGCTTCTGAGAGGCTGCCTCCGTTCCTGGGCTCACGGCCCTTTTCCCAAGTTCAAAGCCGTAGTATCTTCAAATCTCTTCTCTCTCTGTTTTTCTCCCCCTCTGTCGCTGTCTCTCACTCTCTCCCGTCTCTCTCCTATAAGGACGCTTGCCATTACGTTAAACCCACCTGGGTAACCCAGACTCGTCTACCATCCTTCTTGCACACATCCTTTCTGTTTGTTTGTTTGACAAATTTAGACACAATTCAGAGCATACAGTTCACCTGTTTATTTTATTTTATTTTTTTTAATTTTTATTTATTTATGATAGTCACATAGAGAGAGAAAGAGGCAGAGACATAGGCAGAGGGAGAAGCAGGCTCCATGCACCGGGAGCCCAACGTGGGATTCGATCCCGGGTCTCCAGGATCGCGCCCTGGGCCAAAGGCAGGTGCCAAACCGCTGCACCACCCAGGGATCCCAGTTCACCTGTTTAAAAGGTTCAATGGTTTTTAGTATATTCACCCAGTCGTACAACCATTCCCACGGTGAATTCTGGGACATTCCATCACCTCAAGAAGAAACTTCAGGGGTGCCTGGGTAGCTCAGATGATTAAGCCTCTGCCTTGGACTCAGGTCT
Source organism: Canis aureus (assembly GCF_053574225.1). Taxonomy (NCBI): domain Eukaryota; kingdom Metazoa; phylum Chordata; class Mammalia; order Carnivora; family Canidae; genus Canis; species Canis aureus. Next base: position 71,126,156 of record NC_135616.1, on the reverse strand, counting down.
TGATCTCCAGGTCCTGGGATCGAGCCCCACATTGGGCTCTCAGCTCAGGAGGGAGTCTCCTTCTCCCTCTGCTCTTCCCCTCCATGCTTCCTCTCTCTCTCAAATGAATAAAATCTTTTTTTTAAAGGAGAAACTTCATACCCTTTGGCTCTTACTCCTCTAAATTCCCTCATGCCTGCCCCCTGCCCCAAGCAACTGTTGATCTACTTTCTGTCTCTCTAGAATTTTCCTACTCTAGACATTTCATATCAATGATATTCATGCAGTACATGGTCTTTTGTGTCTAATATCACTGACCATAATGGTTTCAAGGTTCATCCAGGCTGTAGCTGGTGTCAGTACTTCATTCCTTTTAATTCGCTGAGTACTATTCCATTGTATGGAGAGACCACATTTTGTTTATCCATTCATTCACTGATGGGCGTTTGGGTTGTTCCCATCTGTGGCTCTTATGGGTAAGGCTGCTATAAACATTTGTTTGCAAGTTTCTGCATGGACATCTGTTTTCCCTTCTCTTGGATCCACGCCTAGGAGTGGAATCACTGGGTGGGGGGTGGACATCTGTGGGGGAGAATTTATTCTATCACACTCTGACTTCAAAATCTTGAAAGATTGATAATGGAGAGCAGCCTGAGAACTCGCTCCCCTGGGTCCGGAGTGCAACCACCGCTGCACAAGGAAGCAAATTCATAGGCACACACAGGGCAGCAAGGAGGCAAGGTGGGGCCCCCGACCCCATAGCAAAGATCAGCCCCTGCGGCCGTGCTCACAGTCCCCTCTAGAATGTTCACAAGTCATCCAGTTGTGCTGCATTTTTGTCTGGGACTCTGAGATGAATCTTTCCAACAACCTCTTCCTCCTACAGGAGCTGGTCTGAGCGGGTTCCTGCTTCTTATGTAAGACACTAACAATATCACCAGGTGGTTTTGAGGATTTGGTGAAGCCTCAGTGAGGAAACGCATGTGAAAGAGGTGAAGTACTTTAGGAATGAAGGTGGGAGGGAGACCCAGGGAGAGCTCAAGGTCTGCTGGACGGGATCCAAACCTGGAAAGGATGGACGCGGGAGGGGCTGGGACCATCAGAAGGTGACAGGAGCAGCTCAGGGGAAAGCCCTGGAGGGGGTAGCAGTGGGAAGGGGGCTGTGGCCAACTGTGCAGAGGGGACTGGTTGGGGACAAATAGGAGGCATCTCTGGCACTTTCAGAGAACTTTACAGAAAGCCAGGGGAGTGGCCAGTCAGAAGGGCAGGAGCTAGAGTTGTCACAGAGGCTCACAGAGCCCTACCTTCCAAGCAGCTCTTTGGCACCCTCTCACTCGGATCTCCCACCCAAGAGATCGGAGTGCCTGACAGCTAGCTCCCTCTTGCAGACCACCAGAGCGGACACATGGCACCTCTGCTTGGGCAAGGCCCAGGGGTCACTGCACAGGCAGTGCCTTTCATTCCTGCTCTTCTGGACAGCTGACCACCAAAGTCTCTCTCCAGGGGCCACCTTGAATGAAGGACATGAATTCAAGAGAGTTACTATTTTTTGCAAGGAGGACAAAGGTGGAGCCAAATTGCCCCACCTAGTCAAGTGGCTGGGTAGGGGACAGCAGAGCTGAGGCCAGAAAGGAGAGTTATCTGGATATAGGCAGCTAAGCGACATTTTTCATGGGATGGGCCACCAGGGAGAGGAAATGACACACAGGTGGGGCCGGAAGGGGCGATGCACTCAGGCAGGTCAGGTGGGCAGTGGGAGGACATTAGAGGGAGATGGGGGGTGTCTGAGGAGGGGCGGGTATAAGCTGGCAGGTGCCTTGTGGAGGGCACAGGAGGAGAGGCAGGATGGGGCGGTCATTCACAACACCATCATTTGTTCACCCCTGTAACAAACACGTCCTGAGCATGTGCTGTGCGCCAGATATCTGACAAGCTTTGGACACCAAGGTGATCGAGGTAGCATCCCTGCCCTTAGACCCAGGGCTCCATTAAGTCCCCGCACCCCAAGAAAGTAGGCAGCTTGCACCTCTGGCTCTCCCTTCCCACCCACATACACATTCTTACCTTCCAGGGGAGTCCTCTTTCTTTGGAACCAATAAATGGAGAATTATTTTACTGAAAAGCCATCACAATCCAACCTCTTTAGTGTCTGCGTCTATTCCTACAGGCAGCTCAAAAGGCAGGCAAGAGAGCGGAGCACCAAGCACAGAGCCAGGGCCTCATGAGATGACACATGTCCCTGGAACCCCTGTCTCTCCACTCATGGGAATCTGCTCTCCTCCTGGAGGTCTCCATTCCCCCCACCCCAAAATGCCCAGGCCCACAGACTGGCAGGCAGAAGGAGGGAACCCCCCAAGACCTAGGGACATGGCAGGAGAAGGAGTCTGGGGTTTGGAGACAAAGGCAGTGCGGAATAAAGCAATAGCAGGGAAAGCTCCAAGAGACCGAGATAGGTTCTTGATTCCAATCTGTTCTATGTCGCTCAAGAGCTGTGTGACACTGGGTGTGTAGTCCTCTGAGCCTCGGTTACTTTTATTTTACTTATTTAACAAATTTATTTAAAATTTATTTATTGTATTTTCCCAGGTTTCCCAGATGAGGACAGCATCCCCTGGGATAGTTGCAGATGCTCCGACTGGACCACGTAGGTGAGTGTGGGCCAGCCCCAGGGTCAGGGTTCACCAGCATGGGAGGGGAATCTGAGAACAGGGGCCCATCTCTTCCCTGACAGACACATGCAATCATCAGCTGCTTCCATAGGCATTCAGGCAGCTGGGCTTCCAAACTAGTCTAAAGGGCAGGCCCGGCTGTTTGCAAGAGGGATTACCACCCCACCCTAAGGCTGCTGAACTTCGTACACAAGATGGGTTAATATTTTCCCTCCAGGAATCTTAAATCTGCATAGCGCTTCTCAGTTTCACTATCCACCCTGTGGGGTAGATAGGAAAAGCAGTAAACCCATTTTATAGACGAGGAAACAGAGGCCCAGAGAAGTTAGATTTTCAGAGTCACTTAACTGGGAAAGACCCCTGGGCTGCCAACGAGTTAAGGACATTTCCTCCAAATGGTGCCTCCACTCAGAGGCGACCTACAGGCCCCAACCCTCCACCTTCCTCCACAGTTGAGGCAGATGGGCCCGTGTGAGAGCCCCTGGGTAGGCTCAGAACTTGGTTCCCCTTCTCTAAATATCCACATGATATTCATTTAGCCAGAGTTTAAGAAAGCTTCATTTTTCTTTTCAATAAAAGTCTCTCTTTAGAGGTACCTGGGTGGCTCAGTTGGATAAGCGTCTGCCTTCAGCTGGAGTCATCATCTCAGGGTCCTGGGATCAAGCCTGACGTTGGGCTCCCTGCTCGGTGGAGAGCCTGCTTCTCCCTCTCCCTCTGCTGCTCCCCCTGCTTGCTCTCTCTCTCTCTCTCTCTCTCTCTGGCAAATAAAGAAATACAAACTTAAAAAAAAAAAGTCTTTCTGTAAAGGTCAAAAGAAGGGATTTGTGACATATACTAGCTGTAACCAAACATTTTAATCTAATTGAATTTGTCTTTCTTTTCAGTCTTTCCATCACTCGTAGCCTTGGTGACTCACACGCACCAGGAGAGAAGTAGCGAGCATAGATTGAGTTACAAAATCATCTTCAAAACGTGCTTTAAAACTTTTCCCCGGCATTTGTGTCAGCAAAATATTTCCCACTTTTCTGTGGTTCTGCTCCTTCTTGTTTTCCTCTGCAGTTATGAAACCAGACAGCTTCTTGGGAGATGCATCACTGAGGTGACTTATGGCCATAAGAAACCCCAAATTCACTTCAACGATGACAAAATCCATCATTTCCCAGATCTGCTGATCCAGATGTCGTAGGCAGGCTTCAGGATCAGCTGGATCCAGTCTCTCCACTCCATTTCACCAAATCCCTTTCACTGTGTTTCCCCCATGCCTTGGCTTCAGGGTCGAGCTGGTTCGTCTTGTAGAAGTAAAACGGCTGCAGTGAGTAAGTGGCCAGCAGCTGGAAGCAGCCCAAGTCCATCAAGAGATAAATGGATAAACAACACGGTGAACGTACAGAACAGTGGAATGTTATTCAGCCACATAAAAGAAGGAAATCTGAACACATGCTACAGCAGGGATGAAGCCTGGAGACACCGTAAATGAAATAAGCCAGTCACTGAAGGACAAATACTGCGTGATTCCACTTACCTGAGGAAACTGGACTAGGAAAATTCAGAGACAAAAAAATAGAGCGGCGGTTGCCAAGGGCTGGGCTGGGGCGGTGAGGTGGGGGCAGCAATTATTTAATGGGGGTCAGAGTTTCAGTCCGAGAAGATGAAAAAAAGCTCTGGAGATGAAGGGTGGTGATGGTTGCATAACAATGTGAATGTACTTAAGGTCACTGACCTGTACGCATAAAAATGGTTAAGATGTTAAGTTTTATTTTACTTATTTAACAAATTTATTTAAAATTTATTTATTTTATTAGATTTATTTTAGTGTTGTGTTTTATCACAATTAAAAATAAAAAAAAAATAGCGACAGCGGCCTCAAGATTCCCACCACTTGGAAGAGAGGGGCTGTCTTTTAAAGGAAAGGATGCTTCTTATTCAGGTGCCCTAACAAATCAACCCTCTGATTAGGGTCACGGTCTCTGAGTCCTAAGTCATCCCTGGGGGCTCCTGGGTGGCTCAGTGGGTCAGGCGTCTGCTTTCAGCTCAGGTCCTAATCAGGGGGCCCCATGTCATGCCCCCTGCTCAGCAGAGAGTCTGCTTCTTCCTCTCCCTCTGCCTCTCCCCCCTGCTCATGCTCTCTCTAGCTCTCTCATATAAATAAATGAAATCTTAAAAAAAAAAAATCATCCTTATGGCCAGGAAAAATGCTCTGCAATGATTGGCTTAGGCCTAGTTCTTGACCTCATCACTGTGACAAAAGGCTTGGGGTTATCTTAGACCAGTCAGGCCAGCCTCCACCGGAGGGGTGGAGTCCACTTCCCTGAAACCAGATGAGGGAGGGGGTGTTGGGGAGGAAGGAGGAGAGTGGGATTACCTGGAAGGGTGGAGGCAGAAAGGAAAGGAAAAATAAAGGCCGATGGGTGTGACTGAGGCTGCTGGCCATCTTCCAACATTCCTTGTCCCTTTTTCCTGGACACATGACCAGATACATTTCCCAGCCTCCTTTGCCATTACGTGTGACTCAGGACTAAGTACTAGTCAGTGGAACAGGAATAGAAGGTCTTGATGTGCATCTAGACCAAAGCCTGAAGGCAGTAAGCCTGCCTCCTCCATGTTTTTACTTTGTCCCACAGCATCAACCATGCAGAGGAAGACATAGTTTCTGGGGGATGGTAAAACAACTCAACAGAAGGAATCTGGGTTCTTTCTTTTTTTTTTTTTTTTAAGATTTTATTTATTTATTTATGAGCGACACAGAGAGAGAAGCAGAGACACAGGCAGATGAAGAAGCAGGCTCCCTGTGGGGAGCCCAATGAGGGATTCGATCCCAAGACCCCAGGATCACGCCCTGGACCAAAGGCAGATGCTCAACCACTGAGGTGCTCCAGGAATCTGGGTTCTTAAATAATTGCCCTTAAAACTGAGACCACTCACATCACCACTATTACATGCAATAGAAAAAAATTTGCTATCATTTTTAAGGTGCAGTACGGGTGAGCAAACTGTGGCTCACTGCCTATTTTTTTCCAATAAAGTTTTATTGGAACACATCCACGCTCATTCATTTACATATCGTGCAGTGGTGGCTTCCACCCTACAGTGGCGGAGTTGAGTAGTTGCGACAGAGACTGTATGACCCACAACACCTAAAATATTTACTCTTTGAGCCCTTAGAGAACAAGTTTACTGACCCTTGTCCTACATCATTATTGGATGTCTTTGGTACAGCAGCGTCGCCTTCCCTTAGCTAAAGCAATACGCAACCAACACAGCTCGCTACAGGAGATACGTGAAAGTGTCTTAAATCGAGATGATAAATCACTTATTACCAGTAAACAGCACGTCTAGAGGGCACTGCCCACTTCATGTGACTCAGTCACAGGGGTGGTGATCTAAGCAATGTGGCACCAAGCAGCAGTGGGAAGACTTCAATACAGATCAGTAGGCCGGGGACAAATAAACATTTTATTCCTCCTAAGTGGCTTTGATTTCTTTGGCAGAAGCTCGACCAACTTTCACATCACAGTTATGAGAAAAGACATGTGTAGAAATCTGGGTTAACTGGTCCCATGCTCATCTCAGTGCTGCTTTGAGCTCCGTATAGATCAGGGCCCAGAAAGCAGCCCATCTGATCCAGCCCTTAATATGCCTCTGACACTTCCGGATGCTTCTTTCAGGCTTGTTTCTGCTGGCTGTGGCTGACCCAGCATCTGGAGCACCAGGGCAGAGATCAGCTGCTCGCGCTCATGGTTTCGTACAAGAGAGGGCTCTTTACAGTCTTTACAGTCTCCTCTGGGGACCGCTCTGATCCATCAGTACAATGAGACTCCATGAGCCTCATCTCTGTAGGGAAATGTCCCTGTCGCGATGGAAGACTTGAACTCCGAGGTGAGGGAAGGAAATTCCTTAGGGCCACACTAGCCAACAGCTCAAGAGTGAAGCCCCAGCACTCTGGGGCCAGATGTGGGTTTTGGATCCCAGGCTTGCCATTTGCTGACCGTGTGGATTTAGGCAAGGTACTTAACTTTTCTCTGCATCAGGTCGGGCTGGTAACAGCAGGGCCTCTCGCATGGGGTTGTTGGAGACTCCACACGACATCTTACTCAACAAAGGCAGCTCTTGGCTGTAGACTTTTGTACCTCCGATCACTCCTAGCTTCGTAGGTGACGTGGAATAATTCAAACGTGTGAGTGCCAGGGAGTTTGTGCAAAGCTAGCCTTCAAGAAGACGCCTGACTGTTCCCGACTGCATCCGCATTGTTGGCATTCATTCCCCAGTGAGGGGCAGAGCCGGGCGCAGGGAAAGAGCGAGAAGGGAAGAACCCTGCCCCATAGCTTCTTTCCGCTAAAAGTTACTGGTGAGCAGCCCTGGGTGGCTCAGTCGGTTAAGTATCTGCCTTTGGCTCAGGTCATGATGCCGGGGGCCCGGGGATGGCCAGGGCTCTCTGCTCAGCCGGGAGCCTGCTTCTCCCTCTCTCTCTTCCTGTCATTCCCCTTGCCTGTGTTCTCTCTCTCTCTGTCAAATAAATAAAATCTTTAAAAAAAAATGTTACTGGCGAGAGAATGGAAATTTGCCAGACCTAGAAAAGTAATCTCTGGGCCCAATCTGGGCCCGAACCTTGAACACTTGAAATGATTTATCCTCTCAACCAACAGTAATGATCTAGCTCAACTAAGCTCTTAGGAAATGCTGATTTGAAGTTGCTCAGAGGCACCTGGCCAGATCTTGCTTCTCCGTGAGACTCTGTTTCAGCATCACGTCCACAGGGAGGCCTGGGCTGGGGGAGCCCCTCGAGCCTTGCCCGCCCGTCACCTTGCATGCTCCCATTATAAACTCACCACACATCTATTTTTGCAACTTGTTCAACAAATATTTGTTGAGTGCCTACCACGCACAGCTCTTTGTTTATTACCTGTCTGCCCACTGGACGCCCTGGGTGAGGGCAAGGTCTTGCCACCACCAGCTCCCTGGTGCTTGCACCTGGCCTGGTCCATGGATCTTCTGAGCATTCATGACTACTGTTCAGTGAATGACCGAGGCCCCCAAAGCTTTGCGATTCTAAAGGATAATCATAGCTAAGATGAATTCAGGGCTGTCTGTGTTCCAGGAATGAGGTGATGCTGTCTATTTAACAACTCCGTAAAGTAGAGATTCTCATCCCCCTTCTGTAGGCGAGGAAGTGGAAGCTCCCAGCTCTCACCCTGCCAGGCCTCACACAGCCCGTGGCTGGGAACCAGCTGTAACCGTACCGCCCCTCGCTGGGTAGAGACCGCTGTATGATTTCAGATCTTTGATTTGGCTTAGAAAACTAAAGCAGTCAACTCTGATCTCCTGTGTTCTCATGATATGGCTGTGCCGGTGGCTCTTGGGACAGCCCCTACCTCCAGGGTCAAATAAAGTCAGGGAATTGATCACACTAAGGTCAAAGACTATGAATGTGGGTGACTTTCCTGCCTTAGGAAGACCAGGTCCATGGAGCTAGGTGATGGGGACCTCACCAAGTCTCCCTTGGAGGACCACCTCCCCACTTGGGGGCCCTACAGGTTGGGCCTGTGGGGCGTCACTCACCTTGCTTCTGCTAAGGCGGAGGTGAGCTTAGGCCTGCGAGCATCACAGCCCGTGCAGGGACCACTGGGCTTGAGTGTCAGTGGCTGCAGCCCCACCCAGGAGCCTGGGCCTGTGAACAGGCCTCTGGTAAGACACTGCACTGGGACTGCCCGCAAAAAAAAGGAGTCCTAAGAACACCAGAATTGATCCCCATTTTCTACAAGTCAGAAGTTAATCTTAAAGGAAAGTGCCTCAATTTTGGCCTCTCTGGGGTGAGGGGGAATGATGATGAGGAGGAGAATGGAATTGAAAATCCTAGAGAAGTAGGGACGCCTGGGTGGCTCAGTGGTTGAGCATCTGCCTTTGGCTCAGGTTGTGAATCCTGGGGTCCTAGTTACTGTCACCTGGGTTTCTAGTTCTGTCAGACTGCCTGGGAAGGAGGTATGAGAGCTCTGTTCAGTTCTAGAACCTCCGTCACTTCATGCTTGCTATTTTGGGGATGTCTCATTTCCCAGACGAAAAGCAGCCCAGGGGGCAACCCGGGTGGCCCAGCGGTTTAGTGCCGCCTTCAGCCCTGGGCCTGATCCTGGAGACCCGGGATCGAGTCCCACATCGGGCTCCCTGCATGGAACCTGCTTCTCCCTCTGCCTGTGTCTCTGCCTCTCTCTCTGCATCTCTCTGTGTCTCTTATGGATAAATAAATAAATCTTAAAAAAAAAAAAAAGAAAAAAGAAAAGAAAAGAAAAAAAGAAAAGAAAAGAAAAGAAAAGAAAAGAAAAGCAGCCCCAGGAAGCTGTGAACCGGCATTGGAGGTGGAGGGTGGGAAGCCAGCCTTCCACCCACCAGCTGTGGCCAGGGCCCCGGGGAGGGGGGGTTGGGGAGACAGCTTTGCCCAGGGAGGGGACGCTTAGCAGGCTCCGTGGGACTTGATCAAGGAAGACAGGCAGGGTCACCAGGGTGGCCTGTGACCTTAGAAGGGACCTGGAGTCAGCAGGAGCAGGCCCAGGGCAGGGGCCTGGGGTTCCCTAGCCACCAGAGCCCAGGACGGCCGTGACAGACTTCACACAGATGTCCCTGTGTGAATCCCTCCACCGCCAGCTAGCAGCCCGCTAGCAGAGTGACCTGCCTCTGTCTCCACGGAGCGTGACTGAGCCTCAGTTTCCCCATCTGTAAAATGAAGACAATCCTGTAATTGCGATGAACTACTGGATGTATGCAGCCGACCTCGGGGCTGATGGAGAGTACAGGCTCCGTGAATGCTAGTCGATCCGCGGCCTCGCCACCGCTGTCCCCAGGCTGGACGGGGCGGTCCTCAGTGTCCCAGTCCAGGCTCCTCCTAAACGGAATCAAGGTAAGGACTCTCTCAGGCAGCCTGACAGGCCAGCCTGGCGCAATGCCCCCGTGGTCAGTGGCCACGGCCTGGGCATCGTGTGCGCACATGGTGCGAGCCCAGCGGCCCTCCTTCCAGAACGTGCCAGCCTCCCAGGGTTCCTGTGAGGCCCAGCAGGCCCCGGGCCCAGCCGGCTGCCACCTGGGGGGTCAGGCTGTGCCCAGAGGGCGGCTGCCGAGGGAGCTTGGGGTGCTGGGGCAGGAGCGGCCCGACAGGCCGCCGTGTGAGGGCCCCCGGGGTCCTCTGGGCTCCCGCACCCCCAGCCTGGCATCAGCCCCGAGCTGGCCAGCTGCAGGCCCGCTTCTGCCGCTCATCTGCTTACCGCTGCTTGTTTTGGAGGCTTCTGGGAAGCGAGTCTCCACCTGAGGGAAATCTTTGGCTCTGGGGACTTGTGACACCTGAGACTTTGACCTCTCAAGGAAGCCTGGCGCATGGTTGGCCACCCCAGGCCCCTCCGCAGCAGCCGCGCCTGAAAGACAAGGAGCGCTTCGCAGGCCCAGGTCGCCGCCGGCCCACTCTGAGTGGCCACCACCTGGGGGTCCCTGCCATGTGGCCTCCGAAACAGAAATGACAAGCATTTTGTAGCTCTCCTGTAATCTGTTTGGATTTGTTTTACTATGAACGTTGATGACGAGGGGAGCCTGGCCGGCTCAGCCGGTAGAGCGTGCAACTCTTGATCCGGGGTTGTGAGATCGAGCCCCACACTGGGCAGAGAGATTACTTAAAAATAAAATCTTTTTTTTTTTTTAATAAAATCTTAAAAAAAAAACTTGACGACTTAGAGGAAGATCATTCAAGGAAGTCGTGAACATGTTCTCGTCATGACCAATTCATTAGCAGAAACCCCAAACATACCCCGGATTGAGAGGAGAGGATGGAAAAGTATTTTTTTGTAAATTCTCTGCTCAATAAGTAACGTTTAAAAGCACAAATCATCTGGCGATGCCTAATTTTTTTAATTGTAAAGTAGATGTTTAAAAACCCCTGTGAAATTTGGTAGAATCATAAAAGAAGCAGATTTAATACAACCAATTTGCAAAAAAAAAAAAAAAAAAAAGAAAAGAAAAAACCCCTCAGGTTATTCCCACCAAACAGAGATAACCGTTTTGATGTACCTTTTGCTGTTTGAGATGTCTATATACTATATATACTGCTTTGGGTTGTGGTTAGCATTCTAACCCTAAGCATTTCCCCAAATCAATCAATGAGTGTTCATTGAGATGATTTTTGATCTTTGATGGCTGCCTAGCAGACCATTATATGTTTCAAAAGAAAGTTTTTTTTTTAAAGCCATTCTCTTTTTGATACTTAGGTTGTTCCTACTTTTTGTTCTTATGAAAAAATATTCATTACCGTCTCTGCACATCTATCTGACTACATACTTAGGATAAACGTCCCATAAGTGGAATTTCTGGGTCACAGTATAAGAATATTCTAAGGTTCTTGGCATACCCCACGTTTGCTGGCTTCTCCCTTTGCTTCCACAAAGCCACTCCCACCTTGAGATCAGGTATTTGCTTGAACCTTCAGTAAGGTTATGATTTTGTCATTATACATTTGGATTACAACCCATCGGGATTAATCATAACACCAATAATAATAATAATAATACCGGCTAATCGTTATCAGATAGGTACTGCGAGGCGGACACAAAGCTAAGAACTTTACACACATTACCTCACCTAACCCCTCATTATGCTACACGGCAGGAACTATGTCTCCTTATTATTACAAAGAAACAGATTTTGGATTTCACTTGGTACACGAGATGAGGTAGGGATCCAGCTTATCATATTCGTCATATACTACTAATTTCCTTCTATATGTCGGATTTTTTTTTAAAGATTTTATTAATTTATTCATGAGAGACACAGAAAGAGAGAGGCAGAGACATAGGCAGAGGGAGAAGCAGGCTCCCTGTGGGGAGACCAATGCTGGACTCGATCCCAGGATCCTGGGATCATGACCTGAGCCAAAGGCAGACGCTCAACCCCTGAGCCACCCAGGTGCCCCTACATGTAGGATCTGTTTCTGGGCTTCCTCTCCTTTTCCATTGGGCTACCTCTTCTTGTTCCATTCCTCCCTGTTTTTATCACTGAAGCTTTATATTTTATTTATTTCTTGATTAAGGTTTTTTTAATTTTAATTTCAGTATACTTAATATGCACCGTTACGTTCGTGTCAGGTATACAGTATATATAATGTATTTTAATTTCTGTGAGTGCAGAGCCACCCTGTTCTTTTCTTCCCAGCAATTTTATGACTCTAATCATACATTTATTCTTCCAGCTGAATTGTTCCACACAAATGCCTTGTGTCAGATTTTACAAACCTTAGATATTTTTGTTAAAAGTGCATCCAACTTATACATTTGGACAAATGGCATTTTACAGTTTTAAGAGTTCTCAACGTGATGTTTTACCATTTATTTAATGCCTCTCAGGGTAGTTTGGTAAAACGTTTGTGAGCGCTGTGCATCTCCTGTACACTTTACTTCTTGGCATTGCTGTTGGAAATGGAACCTTTTGCATACAGATCTCCTGGTCTGTGTTTGCTGCAAAGACAGCCCCTCTCAAGGTCAGCAAACACCTGAGCTCAGCTCCTGGCCACGACTGTGTCCAGAAAACCCTAGTCCCCAGCAAGAGCGGACCCTAGCAGGTGGGAACAGCTGCAGGCAGTGGCACAGAGGGGTTTTGGCTGCTGGTTAGAAAGCAGCGATTCTCACTGTTTGGGGTGTGTCTGGTGGAAAAAAAAAAACAAACTATGGACTTTCAGAAAAATGCCCCCAATGCTGCCAGCACTTCGAGAGGATTCATGGACAGCCCCAAACACACCTGAAGACTGTAATAATTTAACACCCTTTCATTAAAAGAATGGTCCAGGGCAGCTCTGGTGGCTCAGCGGTTTAGCGCCACCTTCGGCCCAGGGCGCGATCCTGGAGAACCGGGATAGAGTCCTACGTCGGGCTCCCTGGGTGGAGCCTGCTTCTCCCTCTGCCTGTGTCTCTGCCTCTCTCTGTGTCTCTCTCTCTCTCTCTCTCTGTGTCTGTCATGAATAAATAAATAAAATCTTTAAAAAATAATAATAATAAAAGAATGGTCCAGGGGCACCTGGGTGGCTCAATTGGTTAAGCCTCTGCCTTCATGCAGCTCAGGTCATGACCTTGGGGTCCTGGGATTGAACCCCACATCGGTGGGGAGTCTGCTTCTCCCTCTGCCCCTCCCCCGGCTCATGCTCTCACTTTCTTGCAAATAAATCAGTAACATCATACATACATACACACAGGAAAGGATGGTCCGTCCAGCTACAGATTCCTCCAGGTGGGTGGTGCCGAGGACAGAAGTCCTCCGGTCTGTGTGACCCTTACGTGAGTCACTTCTCTGTCTAAATCTTTATCTTCTCCAGGAGAAAAATATTGTCCCAGTGCAGTGACAGCATCATTTAGGGATCAACTGAGTGGTGTTTGTGAAAGCGCTTTGAAATCTGAAGCTCTCAGTAAGACAAAGGTAGGAGACCATTCCCTTCAGGAAAGGGACCATGACGAGGCCTGGCTGTGACACATGGTTGAAGCCTCCTCAATTTCTTAGAGAGCATTATCAGCTCCTGCGCCACCCCTGCCCCCCATGAACTTGGCCTTCGCCCTCAGGAGAGGCTGATAAAGGCCTTTGCGGCATTCTTCTTCTGAGGTTACAAGACTGCTATGCTGACCCAGCTAAAACCGTGATTAAGTGGCTGGATGTTGGAAAAGAAGCGTCGGGGCTCGTGGTTCACAGCTATCAGTTTCTGGGTTGTTATAAAAATTAATAATTAATCCTTTCCTGCATGCTGGAGGAGAACAGCCAGGAGCCTTAGTGAAGCCTTGCACGGAGTGATTGAGAACAGGCCCTGCTGACAGGGGCCTGCTGAGTCCTCCCTGCTCTGCGCAACCACAGGCCAGGCCTCTGCTCTGACCTCCAGGGGTCCCCACTGTAGGATGAGTGAAAGGGAATTTGCCACGGAAAAATTCTGCAAAATGTAATAATAAATCCAAATCCCTCACGAGAGATTTTAAAGGTCTTCTGAATTGTTTTCCTGCTCCCAGCTGCTGAGGCTGCCTGACCTCATGCCCCAGCCTGAACTTCAGGCTCTAGACACATCAGCCTGTGTGTGTGTGTGCAATTGTGTGCATGTGTGTGTATGTGTATGGTAGGGGTGGGCGTGGGCACATGTCACCTGGGAAACATCTTTCTAAATACCAATAAATGGCTACTCCCATCTTCCCAGGAGAAGTCTGAATAGAGGAGGTGATATGTCGCATGGGTCTTGCATCCACCCCCCTCCATACCCCAGACTTTCCAGGGTAAAGGGCAAGGGATAGGGCAGCAAGAGGATTAGCAGGAGCATTCTGAACGCTCCACTCTCCATTTGGAGGGTAGGAGGGAAGCCTTGTCCTGCTCTCATCCTCTCCTCGGAGAAGGAGCCATATGAGGCATGGCATGCCTTTCTCACTTCCCTGTTTCTGGCCCAGTGACTGGCATACAGCAGGAGCTTAATAAAAGACTCAGACAAATGAACGAGGGCTTCTCCTACGCTTTGCTTAAACTTTCTCATACCCTTCCCTGCCCCCTCTCCGCCAATTCGGGTATCTCCTCTATTTCTGACTTCTGCTCAAGATTCACCTTCCCAGGGTGCCCTCAACTGAACCCTTGGCCCTGTGGCCCCGTGTCTCTGCTGATTGGCTAGGAAGCTACCTGCGTGTGCGCTCTCGTAAGGGCCCTGCGGGTAATTTAGTGACCAGGAGTACAGATGATCTTTGTCTTGCCTGCTACAATAACAAATGCACACGCTCTGCCCAGATGAGCAAACCTGTGGCTTCTGTTTCCTCTAACGAATCTAATATTGTCACAAACTCCACCTGGTAGGTAGTGAGAGAAACATGCAATGGGGTAATTAATTGGTTGGGGTGAATATTCAGGGAATTCAAAGTTCAACACAGTTGAGCCATCTCAGTCTTCCCAGGTCCCTTGTAATGTGGCTACTCATCCCCAGGCCATTGCTCGGGGTCGTGGTGGGGATGGATCCTTGGCTCTCCATTCCAGGTGGCCAGCTGCCTGGTCTCTGAGGGAGCCTGGCTTCCCCCAGCACTCAACTCTTCCCACCACCAGAGTTCTCAGTGGGGACCAGGGCCTATAGGACCCTCTGCTTTTGCCCCGTGCCCCAGATGTGGGCCCGTCTTCCTGTCATCATTCCCCGGCCCAGGGAGGGGGACCCTCCCACTGAAGCCTGGCTAGCCCTCTCGCCCGCCCACAGGCCCAGAAAGTGGTCCACAGACGGTAGTGTCAGGATCACCCAGGAGCTTGCTAGAAATCTAGATTCTCGAGCCCCCCTCTGGCTCCCCTGAATGGGAACTAGCCTTTGACAAGAGTGCGACTGATTTACAGGCACATGGAAAAGTCGGAGACGCAGAGCTGCTCACATCATTGCATCCTGGGCCCTCTCTGTCCTTGCCTCGTGTCGGGCCTGTAATCTGGTCCTCTTGTCCCAGGTCTTGACGTTCACGGGACCTCAGCAAATTTAGGAAAGCCTTTTGTCTCTTGCCAAGCCCAACTGCCAGAGGCTGCGGCCTCGGAAATCTTGCCTGGGTGCGCGTCACAGGTACCCCCGGGTGTACTCCTCAAAAGTAGGGGTGAGAAAAAGAATAAAGAGGCAAAGACACAGGACTGTGAAAGAGAAAAACACACCAACGTATTCCAAAAGCTGCTCTCCCGGGGACAATAGCTTTCGCTGACTTGAGCGTGGGTGATGCCAACAGTCCACGCAGAGGGGAGGGGAGAAAGCGCTCTGGGCCTTGGCTCACGAGGCCGTGTGCCACACAGATGTCACTCAGGAGGATGCCCCGGCACCTCGGTGTCCTCTGTGTTAGGGTGGGGGAGGCCCCTCATCGCAGTGCCCAGACAGCTCTGCACTTCCTGAGCAAGCAGGCACCTGCTTTATCTGACGGGCCGTGGGGATAACTAAGCTTCCCCCCCACACACACACACACCCCATTTGCTTTGGCTGCTGGGAAGCGTAAAGTCAATCTGAGGCCCGCCAATGGTTGAGTGTGTCATTGTGTGTGATCCCCACATGTGGCTCACTCCTGCCTCCACGCTTCCTCCTTAGTATCTGCACTTGGACATGGCTCTCTGGCAGGTGGGCCACCACCGTGCGGAGCCGCAGCAGAGGAGAGGTTCGTGTTGGATTTGTCCTGGGCCCTAGAACACTCCACCGGGCATTATGGGGATTTGCCCAGCAGCCAAACGCTAGTGGGGAGGCTTGTTTGTGCTATGTCCACTATTTCCCCAGTTAATTGACCATGAAGGTTCTTGAGGGCAGAGCTGAGGCCGGTGATTCTGTGAATGGAGCAGGCAAATGGCTTTGTGGGAGTAAGTATTTCAATGGCGTGTGCCTGCCTCGCCCACAAGGCCCTAGGTTCTTAAGGTGGGGGCCGTGTTCCCCGTATTGCTGGGTGCTCCAGGCAAGCTGGTTCCCCCAGAGTCTCGAAGCAAGCCTGCCCCCCAAGAAAGAATGTAGGATGGATGCAGGAGATGACACGAGGCAGCTATTTTAAGAATGAAGAGAATTTATACGTACCAACACGAAAAACTCATGTTTAATTGAAAAAAGCAAATTAAAAAAAAAAGGTGTATGTGTTAAGATCCAATTTGTGTGTTTTAGACACACATATTCATATGCATACATGTAAACACACACACACCACAGACCTCCAGTCACAGAGACATCCCACCCTGATGTCCCCCACACACACGCCCACAGGAGGTCTAGAAGGAAACCTCAAACACCAAATTATTATTAACAGCTACTTCTGGAAAGAGAAAGAGTAGGGGCTATGGGTGACGGGACTTTCATTGCTATAGTAAAAATTATACTATATATACTTCTATATTGTGAGAATTTTTTTACATTGATGTTTTCCCTTCATAATTTAAGGAAAGACTGATTTTTTTTTTTCAATGTGACGAATTAAGTCAGCCACTACGAACATTTCCTATGAATGTGTGACCAAGACTAGGGAACATCAAAAGGGCCAGTGTGTTGCTTCAGAGAAAGTCTGGGCAGGTGGGAGGAGGGGATTACTTGCTTCCTGGCTGAGAGGTCATAGGGAGTAAAGTGATGGGCAACCTTCGAAGTCTGGGGTTTTAGCAGCTCAAGCTGAGCTGTCCTGGTTGTGGCCTCGGAAATGTAGGAGAGGGAGCCTGGCTGGAGTAAGCAAGGGTGCCCCTACTGGTCCCTCTGACTGTGGTGCTGGACCCAACCCTTTAGGTGGAGGAGGCTCCTAAGCAGCTGACTTCTTCTCCTCCAGGGTGGTGGGGGAGGCTGGCCTCACACGCCCAGATTCTCTCAGCTAGCCTCCATCTGGGAGGATCCACTTTAATCCTCCTCCTCACTGTGAAAGCCATCCATCCCATTTGGATCCTTATTTTCCCAGCCACCAAGTCACAATGAACAAGAATCGGCTCTTGATGGGACACATAAATTCTCATTTATTTTTTTTATTTTATTATTTTTTATGTATCTATTCATGAGAGAGGCAGAGACGTAGGCAGAGGGAGAAGCAGGCTCCCTGGGGGGAGCCTGATGTGGGACTTGATCCCAGGATCCTGGCGATGAAGTTTTAGAATATAGATGAGGTCTGGAGCCGACGACCAAGAAAGAATTCTTGAGACGTCTTTGGTGCAAAATGGTGGTTTTAGTAAAGCCCAGAGACAGGACTCATGGGCAGGAAGAGCAACTGCCCCGGGCCTGTGAGGGTAGCTGATTGTATATCTGGGAGTTGGGAGGGGTCTGGGGAATTTTGGAAGCAAGGTTTCCAGGACCTTGAGGGGCCTAGCTATTGTTGGGAAAAGGTCACTTATTACCGTCTAATAAACCCTGAGTAATGAGACTCTTCAGATGTGTATCCTGGGCCGTGTGCTGGGGGATGATTGCCAGCAGGTATCTTGGGGGTTTAGAGATAAAGGACATTTCTAAAGGAATTTTTACATGTTAAGTAGACTTACAGGCTCCTGGGGTCAGGCTAAGATCGCCTTCTCCCTTAGCAAAGCATGAACATCAAGGCAGTTGAGTCCGTGGAGGAAGGTCCCTCCTGTTTCAGGGACTTGCCAGTGTGCCTTGTCCTCAGCTGGTCTCTGTTCCCCCATCACCGGGATCATAACCTGAGCCAAAGGCAGACGCTCAGCCACTGAGCCACCCAGGTGCCCCCCTCGTCATTCTTTTTTAAAGAGCTGCCTTGTGTCACCTTTTACATTCCCTTCACGTTCACGTAGGGGGCAGACTTCCCTTGAGTCTTTGAGGGAACCAGCTTGCCTAGAGGTTGAGTAGGCTTTGTCCTGGGAGAAGGAAGGTCACTTGGAAACATGAAATACCCCAGGGGAGGCTGGCCCGAGTGCAGCACAGGAAGGTGGGTAGAGGGAGGCCCTGGGCATCTAGGCTGGGCTTTCCGGGAAATGGAGCACCTTGAGGGGGGATGGAAGCTGCTGGGAAGAGGGGGTGGAGGCAACTGGTGGAGAGCCATTTGGCCTGCGGTCCTCCTGGGGTCACTTGAGAGCCACCTGTCAGCCTCCCTCACCCAGCCCTAACCTATGGGTCTGAGCACACAGATCTGGAAAGGCCCCTGGGCCCTGACCATGCCAGCTCGTCTCCCGCTCCTCCTGGGTCATGCAGGCCTCGTGGGTCAAGCCATGGACTATGACTGTCTGCCCGTCCTGACGGGGAAACTAGATGGTCTGGGGCCAAAACTAACCTTGCGGCGTCTCGGGGAGGGGAGGGTGATGGCCAAGAGCGAGAGCCCTGGAGGCAAAACCCATGCCTAGCTGTGCCTCTTCCCAGCTGTACTTGCTGGGCTTTGGCTTCCAGGATCAAGGCTGATGCTCGTGATGCCTCTTTCTCAGGGGCTGCTGGGACGCTTGGCGTGAAATCCTGGGAACAGGACGTTTCACCAAAGCCGGCCCAGGCGCCTCTCAGCCATGGCCGCTGCAGAGGCTGCAGAGGCTGCAGAGGCTGCGGAGGCTACAGAGGCTGCAGATGCTGTGGAGGCTGCAGAGGCTGCAGAGGCTGCGGAGGCTACAGAGGCTGCAGATGCTGTGGAGGCTGCAGAGGCTGCAGAGGCTGCGGAGGCTGTAGAGACTATAGAGGCTGCAGAGGCTGTAGAGGCTATAGAGGCTGTAGAGGCTGCAGAGGCTGTAGAGTTTGCAGAGGCTACGGAGGCTGCAGAGGCTGCAGAGGCTGCAGAGGCTGCAGGACGTCTGGTCCAGCGGAGCCGCGGCGCCACCTTGTGGCTGCTGTGTCGCCGCCGAATCCAAGACCCTTTCTTCCCAAGGCCTAGGAGCAGGCGGCCTGGAGAAAGCTCACTGCTTAAATACCAAAGTCTGTAACGCTGAGCCCGCAGTTGGTGTCCAGCAGAGCCTCTTCGAAGGGTCCTAGAGATGCTGGGGACACCTCCTTTGGGAGGACGCCCCCCCCCCCATTGAGACCCCCATCCAATGGGCTATCCTGGCCCAAACGCTGGGAGGTGAGCAGGAAGCAAGGTTTTACCAGAGGGGATGCACAGCAGGGTCACACAGTCTGTGCTTAATTTCCAAGTGCCGAGTCTGTCTTCCAGTTTGGGCCCTATTGGGATTCCCCTCCATTCCCAGGTGAACTGGGCTTCCCCTGCCCTACTGGTGCCTCCTCCCCTTCTCCCCCTGCCTCACTCAACACTTGCCCTTCCTCTTCTCCCCCAGCCCCTACCTACCGTCAGCCTCCTCCTTACCTACCCCTGAAGGCTACCTCTCCTACAATCGCACCCCAGTTCCCTCTGCTCCCCGTTTCCACCTAACTCTGCTCCTTAAACACTAGCACACCCTGCATGGGCTCGTTTGCTCCCTGTTTTGCCCCGTTCCAATGGAATCTCCACCAGGGCAGGGATGTCAGGATTTCTGCATGACCCTGTCCTCAGCACCTGACCCTGTGCTTGGCTCACAGTAGGTGCCCAAGTGTTTGTTGCTTGGATGAAGGAGGAATGAAAATGAAGGTGGAGTCTGAGGTGGGGAAAACTCATCACTGATTTAAAAATGAAAAAAAAGATCTTAAAAAGGGACTTGGTACCTGGGTGGCTCAGCGGTCCAGTGTGTTTTCAGCTCAGGGCATGATCCTGGGGTCCTGGGATCCAGTCCTGCATCGGGCTCTCCATGGGGAGCCTGCTTCTCCCTCTGTGTCCCTCATGAATAAATATATAAAGTCTTAAAAAAAAAAAAAAAAGAAAAGAAAAATGTTTT
Organism: Canis aureus; assembly: GCF_053574225.1. Taxonomy (NCBI): domain Eukaryota; kingdom Metazoa; phylum Chordata; class Mammalia; order Carnivora; family Canidae; genus Canis; species Canis aureus. The sequence goes on along the minus strand of NC_135616.1, from coordinate 71,106,288 downwards.
CCTAAGGTATGAAGGGAGTTTCCTAAAGAAAGGGCTGGTCTCCTGTGTAACCATGGCAGACACCCAGGCCTCACACATAGGACTCCGCTCTCCAAGGGCTAGGCACCTGGCATTTAAAGCTCTGTGCTTGCAGCCTTGAAATTCTTTTTTTTTTTTTTTAGCCTTGAAATTCTTAATAATTGGATCTCTGTGTGTTTTTGTAAGTCAAGTCTGATGGGACAATGGCACAAAAACAGGGGCCTAGGCCACAGTTCATGCAAGGTCCTGCCTCCCACCACCAGGTCCTCCATCCCTCGGTGTACCTGGCTGTCTCCAGCTTTCCCTCCCTGCCCGGGCCCCAGGACCACTGCCACCCTCTGCTCCCAGAAGGGGCCTCCTGTGCCGCCGGGGCGAGGGAGAGGTAGGATTGGGGGCCTGTGGCCTGAGACAGCTGCCCCCCAATGCCCTTCTCCCCTCCTGAGCCAGCAGCCCCATGGCGTGGCCAGTGGACGACCAGCTGGAGGCCTTATCTTGACAGGAGCGATCCAGGAACCCTTATCCAGCACAAAGAAAATCCCAGCTTGGAGATAAAAGTACGGATCCTTAGGTGTGATCTACTTTAGGTTGCGGCAGTAGGCCTGAGGGGCAGATGCCAGGCTGGACTGCTCCAGCCTGACAGTATGTAGGTCTGGAGGCTGGAGGGACAAGGAAGTGGGCAGGCACCAGTCAGGGGTCCCCAGATGCCAGGCACAGGGATCTGTGTGCCTCTCTTATGCTCAGCTTGAGGCACCCTCCCGGATGAGCCACTAAATGTAGACTTAAGGTCCGTGATTCTACACAAGTGCTAAATGTGCTATTTGCATTTAAAACTGCCATGGTGAAAAAAAATAATAATTAAAAAAATAAAAATAATAAATAAAACTGCCATGGTACAATATAAAAGAGGAACACTAAAGTTCATGCTAATAATTTGAAATTTTTTTCCTTACTTAGAACATTAAATAGCAAACCACACAATAAGCAGAGATCTTGGAAGACAGGACGAGGCTTTTCAAGTACTTTTAATGGTACTTGTTTTCTGCTTTTAAAACAAAGAGCCCTACATTTTTGTTTTCCACTAGGCCCTGTGAATTATATTCAACATTTATATCAAAGTGGTCCTAATACCCACCATTTGCTTCAATGTGGATGGAACTGGAGGGTATTATGCTGAGTGAAGTAAGTCAGTCGGAGAAGGACAAACATTATATGTTCTCATTCATTTGGGGAATATAAATAATAGTGAAAGGGAATAGAGGGGAAGGGAGAAGAAATGGGTAGGAAATATCAGAAAGGGAGGCAGAACATAAAGACTCCTAACTCTGGGAAACGAACTAGGGGTGGTGGAAGTGGAGGAGGGCGGGGGGTTGGGGTGAATGGGTGACGGGCACTGAGGGGGGCACTTGATGGGATGAGCACTGGGTGTTATTCTGTATGTTAGTAAATTGAACACCAATAAAAAATAAATTTATTTAAAACAAAAACAAAAACAAAAACAAAAACAAAAAACAAAGTGGTCCTGTTAGGATTAATCTGTTGGGTATACCCTTCAGGGTGTGGAAATCAGTTTGTTTCGATAATATCATTTGTTTTTAATGGAACTACATTATAACTGTGTAATAAACCAGCAATAAAATAGCGAATAAAGGAGGCGTTTCTTCCCATTTGTTATTAACCCTTCACAATTCGGTCTTATTTCATTAAGCCGAAAAGATTAGCATTCCCAGGAAAACATCACACGCAACACGTGACGGACACGGCAACCCCTGCTAATTCATACCAGAAGTCAGACACATTAAAAAAAAAGAATCCCTCAAAACTACAGTAAGTTTCCTTCAAGGGTGGGGTATGTTCCAACAAGTTTTAGCCTAGATCAGATTTCTCAGGATGGCACTATTAAAAAAACAAGAGTGGCACTGTAAGACATTTCGGGGTGGACACAGTCCTGTGCGTGGTGGGCTATTCAGCAGCGCCCCTGGCCCCTGCCCACTAGATGCAAGTAGCACCCTCCCCGCCGGCATTACAATTGCTGTCTCCAGAGATTCCAAAATGTCCCCTGGGATGCAAAGTGGCCCCTAGTTAAGGACCACTGGCTTAGACAGGTTGATGAGATGGAGAGTGAAATACCATCACAGCTCTCATGAGCACCAGACTGCTATTCTCTATGAACCACAGACACCGACACCCTCACCGAAGTGACCAACAAATGCAGGAGACGATAAACACAGGAAAACTAAAGAATATTTATTTAGTGAGAAACAGGGGGTAAATGACAGCCAGCTCAGACTCTTAAATAGAATAAAAAGGGAAGAATATAGACATCACAGTGATGGATTTCACGCAAGGTGACAGATTTCCACTGCAGACCAGAGGGCTATTTCTAAGCAGGATGTCACAGTATTAGTGGCCAATTTGCATCCCATCAGGTTTTCTAAGCTCAAGTACATTTAAAACCTTAAATCTAGGCACAACAATTATAAGAACACCACTCAGTCGTTTCAACTAAGTGCTACATTTTTTCCCCTAACATTATTTCCGCCGCCCCCCGCCCCCCAACATTTAGAAGGTAATGTTTCATGTTCCAGTAGTAATCACACGCAGGATTCAGAAAGCCCAACCAACCACGAAAATGTCATTCTTTCTATAAAGAAAGAAAAATTAAAGGTGAGGACATTTGGTATAAGTGTTGCAGAAGAACAACCAAAGCAATCCCAAAATATCTCACTTGCTATACAAAAAGGCATGGCTCATGGAACCAAGTATGGTGAAGCTACAGCAGTTGAATATCAATCTTTAAAGGGTAGGTGATATACTGTACACAGCTCTGTGACTCTCTGCTAGGCTAGCGCATGCCCAGAATCTGTCTGCTTTTCAGCTGGTAATTTTTTTCGATATCTGACAAGGCTTGAGCGCGGAGCTGAGCAGCGTGAAGCCTTTTCTTCAGGTCTTTGCACTTGGATTTGGAGGTGAGCAGACTCTCAGAATTCTTACTCCTCATGACGTTCTCTTTGCTTTCCCCACTGAAATGAACTTTCTTCTTAATTATCGAGGATGGAAGGTCAAAAAGTTCTTGAGAAAGAGAAAGAGAAAGAGTTTTAAGTTCAACTCCTCCATACTTACCCGACTCCTCAAAAACACGTAATCTTTCAGTTCACATTAGTAATCTGGGGGTATAGGGGTACCTGTGTTATTTTCTCTGGGACAGGAGGCTAGGGGCATGATGCTGGCCAGGAGCAATCCATCTTTTAACCCACAGCACTGAAAAAAATCAGTCCTGGAATAGGCCAAGGGTCGTATTCTCTTAGCAATCAACTCTTCTTTAAAGGTTAAGTTCATTGGTGATTATGGGCCACAATGTAAAACTTCTGGAAATCTGCGTGACTTATCTGTGTTCTTGAAAACAATTGCTATTCTACCTAGAGCGTGTTACTTCCACAACAGTAAGGAAGCACAAGCTCTTTTTTACAGAGAGCACCTATAGTCTTGGTTAAATATTCAAGAACACTTATTTCACTGCAGCTTAATGGACCAGAAACTTGTTTTAGAAAGAACCTAAGCAAATTCGGCATGGAAAAGGTAATTCAAGTTAATGGTGTAGTGAAAAATGTTTTTTACATGAAGAAAAATGTCCATGAAGTGGCTACACTATTAGCTACTGACAGAACCATCCGGGAGTTGGGGACGTGCAGTTTTGAATTCCAGAAACTTTTTATTTTTCCTTTGTGTTCATTTAAAGGAAATATGTTCCAATATTTACTGAGCTCATTGTACGTGCCACTGTGGACCAAACAAAGGTCCCATTCTAGTAGGAGGAGCCAGACCAGAAACAAGTAAATGAGTACACATGCGGGAGTATCTGAGGTATATTGGGGGGAAATAACACTGAGAAAGGGAGACTGGGTGGTGTTTGCAGGGCTGAAAGCTGCATAAGGGGACTTTTGAGCAGAGACTTTATGCAAGTGAAGAAGTGAGAAGTCACGTACGTATGTGGCTCTCAGGAGGAGATGCTCTAGGCCAAGAAAATGGAAAGGCCCTGGGGTAGGGACAGGCTACACAGAGAAACTGCCTTCCAGTTGTCTTGGGACTTCCTATATCATACATTGGTCCTGTTCCTGCTACAAAGCAAACTTGACTACTTTTAGACCTTAACTCTACTCTTTTTTAAGATAACCACCTTTACCATCACAAATACCTCTGTATTTATACACTGACTATGTAAATTGTAAATCTTACAAATGGGGTGGTTTTATAAAAAAGAAGGGTTTAGAAAAAGAATTACTATTTTACTAAGTAGAAAATGAGTTTAACATTTCATTAAATAGATTAGGAGCATTTACAAAGATGCTGCTGCTTCCTGTGATGATTTTGATATATTATACTTTCCTCTGATCTGAATTGTATAGCCCGAGGGCGGGGAGAGGATATTTCCAACTGTCCTAGGTGCACAAGGGCACCCACTCACCCCTGCTTTGTTGCTTATGATTGACATGCTCAGAGCAGGTGCCATAAAATATCTCCTGGCCCTGGGGGATACTGGATTCCTGGTGCTCATTTTAAGTGTTTGTCATGATTCCCATCGACACAGATCCCTATACCTATTTTTTTTTTTTTTTAAAGATTTTATTTATTCATGAGAGACACAGAGAGAGAGAGAGGCAGAGACAGAGGCAGAGGGAGAAGCAGGCTCCATGCAGGGAGCCTGACATGGGACTTGATCCTGGGTCTCCAGGATCATGCCCTGGGCTTTAAGGCAGAGCTAAACCGCTGAGCCACCCGGGCTGCCCCCTATACCTATTTATATATCCTATATTGAAACACATCATCCTGCTCCAGCTCTTTTCAGCCTTTGTTCAAAGACTCTCAGGGCAAGATGTAAATAAGCCCATTCCCTGGAGGAGACCTAGCAGGACCTAGCAGGACCTTTGATGATTCTGGACAATGGGTTTGATGAGTGAAACTCACCCAGATCAAAACTTCTCCTTGCTCTACGACAGTGATCATAATTTCAGCCTATTTTGTGTTTATGGGTGGCAGAAGGAGAAGATACTGTCTCAATTTATTCCAGATGGAAATGACAGCAGCCTTCACAAATGCTGCCCTACACAGTAGACCGCCCAAGTTTCACTGGAAAATTCACTCAATTTTTTTTTTAAACTGTCACTATTTGCCAAAGACGTGATACTCTTTATTTTTTATTTTTTATTTTTTTTAGATTTTATTTATTTATTAGAGACACAGAGAGAGAGAGAGAGAGGCAGACACAGGCAGAGGGAGAAGCAGGCTCCATGCAGGGAGCCTGATGTGGGACTCAATCCCGGAACTCTGGGATCATGCCCTGGGCAGAAGGCAGTGCTAAACTGCTGAGCCACCCAGGCTGCCCAGACACTCAATTTTTAAAACCCAGAGAAACACTGTAAAAAATAAGTTGTGTCACAAAGAAATTTAGAGAAAAGAGGTTTAACACATCACATTTTCGATAAGCTTAAAGAGTCGATTAGGTTGGATGTGGGCATTCGGTGAAATGGAGAAGGCCCGTTAGAGCTGGCTCACTGGTTTATGCGCCCACCACGTCTCGGAGAGCAGAGCGAGGGCACAAGGCACACAAAGACAGGGCCCTGGGAAGGCTGACTGTCCACAAATGACACTCCGAGTAACGAGGATACACAGAGTGTTTGTAGATATCAACCAACCGAATTTTGATAAATACATGTTTCAGTTTGAAGGGGTCTTAGCAAAGATCCAAAAGTGATGCCTTATTCTACGGTCAGTTTATCACACCTCTTAAGTCGTACTTTCTATAAAGGAGATGGCACTTACTACTCTTGCTCCTGTGGCAAGAATAAAATGCTGGGATTTCTGCTTGAAAATGGAGAGAAATGTAAAGTTTTGATAATGAAGCCAGAGGAAAATCTGAAATGCACATTTTTAAAAAGGGCCTAGGGCAGCCCGGGTGGCTCAGAGGTTTAGCGATGCCTTCAGTCCAGGGCTTGATCCTGAGGACCCGGGATCAAGTCCCACGTCGGGCTCCCTGCATGGAGCCTGCTTCTCCCTCTGCCAGTGTCTCTGCCTCTCTCTCTCTCTCTCTCTCTCACTCACTCTGTGTCTCTCATGAATAAATAAATTAAATCTTTAAATAAAAAAATAAATAAATAAAAACTTAAAAAGGCCTAACTTTTAAAAACAAGTATCAAAAACTAAATAGGTAGTTCAATGTGGTAAATAAAATTGAAGACGAACCCATTAGGACTCATTGCCTCGGGTCTATGAACCCATTAAGTAAATCACTACTATCAAAGAATCATTATTTCCATTGAAATGCATATATTTCATTAACTCCATCTTAAAACGCTAGACTTGGGAGACTTAGGGCTACCAGGGCCCCATGGCAGCAACAGAGATGCCACTTCATCTATGGCGGCAGCTTCTGTCTACGGAGCTGATTCTCATACCTGGATCACTTGCCAGACACAGGAACTTCTGCTCCTTCAGCAGGCTGTAATTCTTCAACAGATTTTCTGCCCTAGCCAGCTTGTCCTCTGCCAGTCTCTCACGAACACAAAGCTCTCGTTCCTTCTCTTTAAAAAAGGCAGGGAAAAAAAAATAAAAAGGCAAGGGATAAGAAAGATGTCAACAAGGGGCTACAGGTATAAGACCTTTCACATCTGGTAATCTTTCCACCTTTCCTAATCACGAAGACCAGCACGCCTCACTGGTACCGTGAAAGTTTTCTTACCATAAACCCTGGTCAACCTATTGTGTTAGGTTTTAATCCAGCACTTCAGTATGTGGCGTATTGTCTTAGGTTTTCTCATAAGGACTGGTTTAAGCACAAACACAAAGTTAGCGTCAACCTTTGGTCATGCTGTCTGAGTGGAACCCATTTGGGAAAATAAACAACTAAAGCCATCTCTGCTTTCCACTGAAAACAGGCAACGGTCCATTTTCCGGGCATGACCTGACCTCACAGAGCAAACGCTCCTTCTGGGTGAGTGACAGCACCCAAATGGAGGGGAAAAAAAACCACAGCTAGGTTAGGAGGTACTTCTTTAGATAAGTAACAAAGGTCATTTTTAAATTCATGGCTCAGAATTCAGAAAGTTCAGGTTTCAGTTACTATATGAAACTACAGAACACTGGGGTAAGTTTTAATAAAAGGGTTGCTTGTTTTACAAATTATTTTGACAGAAGCATCCAGAAAAGATTTCTGGGTAAGCATAGGTTATCCTTCTGCAGAAAGCCTATCTCACAGCACACTATGCAACCACCATCAGGAAGTAATAAACAGTCATGAATGCATCGGATGCTTTCTAAGTTCATTTAAACAGAAACATGCCTATAGTCCACATTGTGCATGAAGCTACAGAAGCAAAATCAGGTGAGCCACGGGGATGGCAGGAGATGGTTGTAACTCTCTTTCTTTCTCTCTTCCCTTAATGTTTTTTTTTTTTTTTTTTTTAAAGATTTTATTTATTTATTTGAGAGAGAGAGAGAGAGCAAGCGAGAACATCTGTGGGGAGAGGCAGAGGGAAAAGTAGGCTCCCGGGGGAGCCCAATGCAGGACTTGATCCCAGGACCCTGGGATCATGACCTGAACCGAAGGCAGATGCTCAGCCACTGAGCCACCCAGGTGCCCCTAACGCTATCTTTTTGTAGTGGAGGAAACTGAGGCCCAGAGAGGGTCATCTCTTGACCAAGGTCACATAGCTTATAAGCAGTAAAACTGAGATTTAAAAAAAAATAGTGCTCTGTGCTACATGAAGCTGCCTCTTCTTCACCTACCTATACACAAGGCTCCCACAGGGACGGCGCAGGCCACTTCCCCAGTGTGATGTCCAAGACCTGGACCACCTAGTATTTCTTCACATCTGCTGAGGGGGCCTCAATCTGTCCTATCATGGCTTCTCTTCCACTGGACCATCACTCTTTACTGTAGTGCTCCTGCTCTTGCTACCCTGCATCATGCAAAAACCTGGGTAGCGGCTCATGCTTTAGTAGGGTAGACAGACTTTCAACATCAAGAACTAATTAGTATCTAATCAGTTAATACTCATCAGAGTGTTGATGGGCCTAAAACACCTGGTGCCCACATACTCTACTGAGTTGCCTGAACATATTGAATTCTGCATGCTACAATATTTTACACCTGCACTGTGCTGGATCAGCCATTTCAGAAAATGAAAGTGATGGTTTTTATTATGGAAGGCAGCCAATGCTAAAACCCTCTTTTACAATGGAAAAAAAAATTTAGGGTATAAACATATTAAGGAAGGGAAAGAAAAAGAGGCTCCGCAGTAAAGTATAACGGCTACTGCATTAGGGACATCACAGCTAGTAACAACAGTAAGAGCGACCAATCTCAGAAAAAGAGGCTCTATATGAAGGTGGCCAGCATGCTTCATATACTATTTTACAACCCATATTCTGGTTTCTCAAGCATTTATAGTATGTTCCAGCAGAACATACGAATATCAAATATTCCATTCCAATAGTTTTCATGCACATCAAAAAAAAAAAAAAAAAAAGATTTCATGCACATCAAAAGAACCTCCATAGCTCTCCCGTGTTTTGCCCCCACTTGGACTTACGCTCCAGCCTTTCTTCACGAGCTTTGAGGGCTCGCTCTCTCTCCTGTAGCTGCAGTTCCTTTAGTTTCAGCTCTCCCAAGACAGGGCTGGAATCCTGCAACTTCTCTGGTTCTAATCGCCGCCCTCTCCTCTCGGGATTTCTTCTTTGCTCTTCTGCAACCAAGTTTGCTATCAAGGGATTGTCAAGAATTTCTTCCACAGAAGGTCGGTGGTAATCCTGGGGGAAAGAAATGCTCAGTGTTATAATCAGATTTCATAACACAATGCTCGTCCTAACAGAGCAGGTACACTAAAAAACGGCATACATTTCCAAGACAAAAGAAAGGCCTCCTTTATGGATGGGTCTTAATTCAACACCAAGGTTAAGTTCACTGGTGGCTTTAACCCATGAGGTTCTGGGACCACAGTAATGTAGATGTTCACTTAACCTCCGTTCCCCCTTAACCTTTCTAAAAAAGTTTAATCCCTGAGCTGGTGGTTGGTAGCACTGCTCAGGTCTGTTTTAGGGAAAGTACTCTAATACTACTTTACTACTACTTTAAGCAAAATCCTCTCTCATTGACCTTCAGTCCTGTCAGGTCACCATTATCCTTCTTTGTAATTCTACAGCATTTCAACCTGACCCTAGGACATCTCTATCCCCATCCCACGGCCAGATTTTTTTTCCACCTCATCTTTATTTATTTCCCCTGGATTTTTTTTTTTTTTTTTTTTTTTTAAGCCAGCCCTCCCTTGCCCCATCTCTGATCTCTCAACTGGAGCAAGAGGCAGGGTAATGAAGTCTTATTTGTGACTCCTTCCCTTACCACCTGCCATGCTGAGGTAAGCAAAGGGAACTGCGGATTTGGAGGTTTTCTGCAATCTTGCTTTGCTATCAACCATCTGTTAGTATGGCAGAGAGAGAGAGAGGAGACCTAAAGAGAGCACAGAACGTAGGCTAGCAAGAACACACAATTTGCCAAATTTACATGTTTTCACTTGCATTAACAGAGTAGATTTACCTAAGGAAATATAGCTAGTGCTTCTTCAGTCTTATTGCTCCAAGAGAGAAAATATACTCCACGATGTAATTGAGAGATAGACACAGACAATATAATCTTACACTCTTTACCTTTAAATTTAACATCCTTGTAATAATATCATTCAATTCATCAGAGTAACGGTATGGAATTCGCCTGAATTTGCCTTCTCTAATCTTCCCTGCTAGTTCTTTCTGGTTGAAAGCTGTAAATGGAGGCCTGAGGGAGAAATGTTTTTAATGTAAAAATGAAAATATAGAATAGGAACCAAATCAAAAGCATAGTTTAAGCTCCAGTTTGTATTTATGCCTCTTCTGGGATTGTCTTCCACAGCTAAGTAGCCCAATCTTGGCATTAGACATTTAGAGTTATGTAATGTTTGTTAGGGGAGGCTAACCTGTGCATTGTAGTACATTTTGCAGCATTGCTGGCCTGTCTAATCATGAGATGCCAGTAGCTATCTCTAGCTGTGACATCCAAAAATGTCTCCAGACATTGTTAAATGTCCCTTAGAGGGTAAGATTGTTTCCCACTCCAGGGCTGAGAACTGCTGCTCTACAGAAGAGTTTAGAAGGAAAAGAATGGGAACACTTTCTTGTTCTCCAGACCCCCAGACCTCTCCCCTAGATTTTCGTTTCATGTCTTCCATAGGCCTGACCTCTGTGCTCTCCCCCTGAGCTAAGTATCAGTCTAGCAAGGGATGAATCTAACCAGGTTAAAAGTGTGAACCAGCCTCAGGGGTTACATTATTAATTTGCAAATAATTTTTTAATCTGTATGAGTCTTTCAGATTTGAATATGCCTGGATGCTCAAAAAGTTGAACCCAGTGAAAGGTGACAAGCCTCTATGACTGTATAAACTTCAGACCAGAAATCTGTCTTCATCATACTTACATTAATGCACACAATTCATACAGCAAACAACCTAGTGACCAGATATCCGATTTTTCATTGTAGGACATCCGATTCATTTGTTCCTAAAGGGGGTAATCAGGGTAAAAATGTAGGAGGAATCAAAAGTTTATCTTGTTTTAAAACTTACAAAATGACCCGAGACAAAAGTGGAATCTCTTTAAGTTTGGTAATACTGACTCAGAGGAAAAAAAAAAAAAAAAGGAAAACATTTTATATTACATTTTATATCTGTAACAAAAATATCAAATACAAAAGGCTCATTCAGCTTATGTCAATCTTGTATCATAATAACAAAAGATGGCACTTTGTATTTTATCTTCAAATTTATAATGGAAAAAAGGTAATCATTCTAATATATTTTGTCCCATATAATTCATGCACCTTTTTTTCTTGCATAAATGTTATTGTGTTACAATAGATCAGGTGCTGATAATTCAAACCTCTACCCACAAGGCATTCATAATCTAAAAATCCCAGTTTAAAAGAGCTTGAGGGAAAAAAGAACCAAAGAAATTTCAGAATAACTAAAACATTTATCTAGCCTACATTTAAGTGGATATAGACATAAATGGCTATCCATTTTAATGAATTATCCATTTATATATTTTTCCCTTAGTCCACAGTATAAGTCACAGTATGAATTATTCTCATTTTCTAGTTTAATCATTTGCGTTTCTCCCACACGTACAGTAATAGTCTACCATAGTTCTTATTCTCAACAAAGGGCACTGAAGCAAGTACCAAAGCCTTCAGAAAGCTTCTTGGTGTTTTAATCTCCCAACAGGTGAGTCTGATACCACTTCCTGACAATCAATGCCTTAGGGAAGACAGAACTGATCTAATTACAAGAGCAGGAGGGAAAAGGAACAAAAGAATTACACAGGTTTCAAATTTTCCAAGAACCACTTCTGGATAATTTTCCTTTATGTTTAAGGCTTTCTATTTGGAATCTGATCCAGTGAGAAAAATGGCTTGGTTCTGACAGTGTCTAAGCTTAGTCAAAAACAAAACTGTTAATTTACAAAGTTTTATACTATAGTCAGATTGGGGAAAATAACTAAAAAAGATTTGGAAAATCCTGGAAATGTTTGTGAATTGCTTTAAAAAAATGAATAAATCTCCATCTGTATCTGCTCAGATTTCATATACAACACATTGGTGATAGCATACTGCTTCAAGCTTATCAAGAGCCATTAGGTAGTATCTAGAGAGTCATAAACAGTTCATATTCTTTGACCTAGCAATTTCATTCTGAGAGCTACAGGCCAAGAAATAGCCAAAAAGGAAGACAGAACAATTCACACAAAGGTATGCAGAGCCTGGCTCCTTAGAAGCGTAAGAAATTTTGGAAACAAAATATCCAGGAACAGAGGGAAAGGATACATAATGTGAGTGGGCTGCAGCTCCCTGCAGGAAAAAGCAACAAAAAAAGAGCAAGTACAAGAAGCTAACACTGTAAAAACGTTATCTGGAGTGAATCTCCACCAAGAAGAATCATCTAGAGAGTGTGTTAAAAGGCAGAGTCCAAAATGAAAAGTGGAAGGGGGATGGGGGTGAAAGCAGAGTACAAGAACTGGTCCAGAGATCCAGACTCACTGGATTTGGGTTTGGGGTCCAGGACTCTGCATTTTAAACAAACACTCCAAAGAAGTCCAAGCTGAAGTACAGGACCCACGGCACTTTGGGAGATGTTGCTCTTGAGGCCAGAGACAAAACCTATTTCATCTTTGTAATCCTGGCACTTGGCACAGGACAGTCATTCAATAAAAGCTTCTCTTTAGGGATGCCTGGGTAGCTCAGTTGGGTAACTGTCCGACTCTTTTGCTTTTGGCTCAGGTCATGATCTCAGGGTCTGGGGATCCAGCCCCGAGTTGAGATCCACACTCAGCGGGGAGTCTGCTTGAGATTCTCTCCCTCACCCTCTGCTTCTCCCTCCACTCTTGCTCATGCTCTCTCTCAAATATATAAATAAATCTTAAAAAAAAAAAGCTTCACTTTAATTGCTGATATAGAGGAATTTAATAGTCTGGTGGTTCATTTGAAAAAAATACAAATTTAAAATGAACGTTATAGGGATCCCTGGGTGGCGCAGTGGTTTGGCGCCTGCCTTTGGGCCCAGGGCGCGATCCTGGAGACCCGGGATCGAATCCCACATCGGGTTCCCGGTGCATGGAGCCTGCTTCTCCCTCTGCCTGTGTCTCTGCCTCTCTCTCTCTCTCTGTGACTATCATAAATAAATAAAAATTTAAAAATAAATAAATAAATAAATAAATAAATAAATAAATAAATAAAATGAACGTTATAATTCTTGGCTATTGTGTATTACTAAGCAAACAAGTAAACAAAACCTCAATTTCCCTGCATTTGAATGCTTAGCATTAGGATGTTTAAAAAGTATTTAAATTCTGAAGTACTTACAGGAGACATGTAATAGGGTGTGCCAACAAATGTTTTTGCAAAACTTGTATCATGGTTTAATATCCTCGCTAGCCCAAAGTCCCCAAGCTTAACGTTTTGCTTGCCATCCAGGAAAACGTTGGCTGGTTTCAGATCACGATGCAGCACAGTATGACCACCATCGCTTCGTCTGTGACATTCCTTTAGGGCCAGAGTCAGCTGAGTCATCACTCGAAGAACAAACTCTTCCTCTAAATATTGTCTGAAACCAAAGCAGTTATACAGCATATAACTTATGAACAAAGCCATTTAAAAAATGGGATAACGTGAAGTCTCTAGTTTTCAGAATGTACAAATAGGGAAATAAACTCTTATTTTCAATATGAGATATGGGTGTTGATTCACCAGAGATTTTCTAAAGTGCTGTCAACCCATCAAACAAATACAAGAAGTCTTTCCCATTACTAAGTACTTCATCCCCAATCCTAAAACAGGATGCTTAACAAAAAAGAAAACTTGGCCCGTTTTTAGCTTAAGTTTAAAAGACGAATTTACCTTTCCTTTGTTCCCTTTGTAATTAGACTAGCCAGGTCCCCTCCTTCACAATATTCCATTACAATGTACAGTGTTGTGTTGGTTCGGTCAATAATTCGATCATAGTAACGGACAATGTTTGGATGCTTCAGTTCACGGAGCAAATTCACTTCAGAAACAAGCATCTGTTTCTCGGCTTCTGTCATGGAGCCATAGTCAAGTTCTTTCCAAACTAATACCTGAAGTAAGAATTTCCAAGGTATGAATGAACTCATTATACTCAAAGAACGAACATTCTAAAATTTAAAAAAAATTTTTTTTAAGATTTTATTTATTTATTCATGGGAGACAGAGAGAGAGGCAGAGACACAGGCAGAGGGAGAAGCAGGCAGGGAGCCTGATGCGGGGCTGGATCTCAGGACCCTGGGATCACGCTCTGAGCCAAAGGCAGATGCTCAACCACTGAGCCATCCAGGTGCCCCTAAAATTTAAAAATTTTAAAAGTCACTTCTTTATTAAATAGATCACATGGGATCCCTGGGTGGTGCAGTGGTTTAGCGCCTGCCTTTGGCCCAGGGCGCGATCCTGGAGACCTGGGATCGAATCCCACGTCGGGCTCCCGGTGCATGGAGCCTGCTTCTCCCTCTGCCTATGTCTCTGCCTCTCTCTCTCTCTCTGTGACTATCATAAATAAATAAATAAAATTAAAAAAAAAATAAAATAAATAGATCACATATTTGTTATCATCTAGTTTACTTCAATAAACTTAAGAACCCCTGCATTTATTTCTGTAACTTTGCCCTCAATTTCAAGCAGTAAAAGATGCAATGGGAGACAGGGGCATGAGGCACATATTCGGCCTCCCCCCAAACCGCTGCCTTCAGGTGCTTTGTGGTAGAAAAGTTACTTTCGGGAAAGTTACTTTCGTCAAAGCTGGAGCAGAGGTAATAGGGACACCTGGGTGGCTCAGTGGTTGAGCATCTGCCTTTCACTCAGGGTGTGATCCCGGAGTCCTGGGATCGAGTCCCACATCAGGCTCCCCGCAGAGAGCCTGCTTCTCCCTCTGCCTGTGTCTCTGCTTCTGTGTGTGTCTCTCACGAATAAATAAGTAAAATATTAAAAAAAAAAAAAGAGGTAATCAAAGCCCCTCATCATTCCAACCGGGCCCACTTTTCCAGGGTGAGAGACCTTGGGAAGAAAGATCCCTCCAGCCCCAGACAGGCAGGCAGTTTCCTCTCCATTGTTTCTTCCCGTATTAAGATCTACCTGCACACCCTGGGAAAGAAGAATCCAATAATCCGAAGAACGGGTATTTTTAAACGAGCTCTGACTGCAAGACAAAAAGCTCCAGGTCCCGGTGGTCCCTGCCTCTTTCCTATGTCCGAGGGGGCCGCTCTATTCTGGAAAGAGCTCAACACTCGAGCTACCTACCTGTCACTAATGGGAGGCCCTTAGCAAGTCAAAGCAGGAAAAAGGAGGGAAGGGGGAAAAAAATACAGATAGGAAGATCTCAAAAGATGCAGGCTGGATCCCCAGCCCCGGAGCAAGCCCGGACAGACGCAGACCTGGAAGGCGGGCCTCTCGCTCCCCCGCCAGCCACCCCAGGGGCCGAGGGCGCTCGCCGCGGGCGGGAGAAAGCGCTGCAGCGGCGGAGACAGGGAGGCGGCCCGCGCTCACCTTGCCGTCGCTCTTCCTCCGGATCTTCTGGCAGCGGCCGTAGGAGCCCGTGCCAATGGTGTGCAGCACCTCGTAGTCCTCCGCCCGCGTCGGCATGGCCCGGCCGCCGCAGGCCTCCCGCAGGCCGCTCCGCCGGCTCCGAGACCGCTCCGGGCCACCGCGCAGCCGCTCGGGTCTCCAGCCCGGTTTAACCGACGCGGGACCCGGCCTGGCAGCCTATTGGCCCGCGGGGAGGCCGCCTCGCCTCTCTGATTGGCTAAGAGAACACAACACCCTAGGCATCCTGGGAAAGGTGTGTTGCTAGGCAACCGCGTCGGCGTCCGCGTCCGCTTCCCCGCTTCGCGCCCCCGGAGGGAGAAAGGGGCGGGGCTAGGCCGCAGGGAGGCGGGGGGATTGGAAGCGGGTGTAGGCGGGTCTCCGCAACTCGGGAACCTCCCGCCCAGGCCTCCTGGGTGCTCGAAGTCCTGAGACCTCCCCTCGGGCTTCTTTGCACGCTGCCGCGCCCCCCCGCCTCCCCAACCAAAGGGCTGCCTGCTGACCTCGGCACCCTGACCCCTGCACTACCCACTCTCGTCTACACAGCGCGCCCTCCTCTTAGGTTCCTGAACCCCCGAGCCTGGGAGGCGTCGCACTGAAGTCGTGGCGGAAGCGGAGTGCGGAGATGCGGGGCTGCACCGTGCACAACCTCGCCGACCCGTGCCCGAACCGGGGCACGCCCGGCGGGGACTGCGCAGAGCGCTGTAACTGTGCGGTCTCGCTTGCTCCTCGACGCCAGCCTGTAATGCAGGAATTAGTATTCTTGCCCAGGACGAAGCCGAAGCACAGAAAAGTTAGATTGTTCGCTTTAGGTCCAACGGCCAGGAAGAGAAGAATCAGTTTGCAAACAGTGGATCCTCCTAGAAAGGATTTAAAGCTTACGCATGACTTTTGGGTGCGATCATCATAGAGTATATATATATGAATATATATAAGAATATATGTAAGAATATATGTAGGAATATATATAAGAATATATATATATATAAAGATTTTATTTATTTATTCATGATAGATACAGAGAGCGAGGCAGAGACACAGGCAGAGGGAGAAGCAGGCCCCATGCAGGGAGCCGGACGTAGGACTCGATCCCGGGACTCCAGGATCACATCCTGGGCCGAAGGCGGCGCTAAACCACTGAGCCACCCAGAGATCCCGAGAGACTATATTTTTGAACACTAAACGTACAGTCCTGTTTAACATGCACAGGATGTGTGCAAAACCGCAGTGTAGAATATGCAAGTCCTTGATATTTTGGAATACCCAGGAGAATATGGTGGCTCTAAGGCAGAGATAGTCTTTTATCTTTTAGACTCCTACAAATTTTTTTTTATTAGAGAAGACTACCACATAGGTTATCTGCGGTGCCAAACATAATTAATTGGCAGTGCTTCATAAGACATAGCTTCTTCGGGTGCCCAGCTCAGGTAATCAGATGGAGCAGTCCCATTTTTACCTGGGAGAAGGGGCCAGCCCTGGATGGAGGAAAAGTCCATTACCAGGAGACTAATCATTTGGCAGTACATAAATAGGTCAATTTTCTTTAAATATCTGTTCAGCATGGAGTTGAGAGGAACTGGATTTTCTATTAATAAGAATTACAAACCTCTTTACATTAAAAATAAGGAATTTCTTACATGCACTGAATATATAATTGGAATTGCCAGCCGGGAGAATTTTTAAAGTAACATGCAAGGACACGGTCTTACCTCAAGGGAATAGGGCCAATTTAGGTTTCAAAAGTTATGTAAGAAGCCACAAGTGTCTGAGTTAATTAGCATTGTATTTTTTTTTTTAATTTTAGACCTGTTAAAGATTGACACATATGGGGCTCTTTGGCTGTCCTGCCCTAAATCCAATCCTGCACCTTCTCTCTGGCCACCCACTGGCTCTCATGCTTTGTCCCAATTCCCCAAACCTGGCACACTTTCTCATTTCTCACCACCACCACCACCACTGCCACCATCACCTTTGTACCCCTTATTTCGTTTGCCTGGAATACTATCCTCCCTACTCCCCTAACCACTCCCTCACCCCCCATGTCTGTCCAGAGGACACAACTTGTCTTACAATATTCGGTGCCAACTTTCTATCCTGTACCCTAGGAAGCTTCTTCTAGCATGCTAAAACAAGCAGTTTTTCCATCTACACCGGTGTTCACAGACCACCTTGTACATAAACCAACACTTACCTTGTTATTTATCATTATTTGTTGACATGGGTCTGACAGTAGCTCAGCTCCAAGCTCCTGGCAGCCAAGAGAAGTCCTGTGAAAGGAGGCATGCAATACATTTTTGTTAAAGTATGAGGAAGTAGCTTATAATTGTGCAAGGGTCTGGAGTGAGCCCCAAAGTACTCTTGTTTCAAATGCCCCAACCCTATGGCAGAGAATATTGGGGAAAGGCCATCCTAGGAGTATGGAGAGTGGCTTCTAGATATATATGTTCACTCAACAAATATTTATTGAGCATTTACAGTGTGCCAGGTGTAATGATAGGCATTGGTATGCTAGGTGTTCATTATAGAAGAGACAGCGGAGTCATGTTCACGAGGACAAAGAAAAAAGCGACATAGAAAAAAACATGAGAAACCCTAACGCCCGGCCAGAGTTAGTCCATACCATTGAGTGGGAGTAAGGGGCAGGACAGCCCAGCAGAGCTCCCTAGACACTAGAGCAGAGACACTGGAGGCCAAGAAGCATGTGGAGGCCAATCAGGAGCACCTTACATGAAACACCTCATCCCCTGTCACTTCCTCTCTCTTTTCTCCATTTTCCACTAATTTTTTAAGATGCGATTGCACTCAGTTTCTTCCCTGAAAATTTCCCTGACTACCTGCAACCCACGGTGGTTGCCTAAACGAGGAATTAACTGTGATTTTTACTCATTCAGAATATGCCATATACTGGTCTACATCACTAGCTTCTCATGTATATTGTCTTACCTGACCCATTACAACAAAAACTCATCCTTCAACAGATAGAAATCGAGACCCTGCCTGGTGCCAGAGATACCACAGTGAGTAGGACTCACTCGCAGCCCTGGGGGTGGAGGCGGCAGATGTACTCATGGGTCTTGTGTACAGAGAAATTCAACCATTACACATTGTGGTAGGAATCAAGAAAACAGAACCGAGACAGAAACTGAGATAACATTTAAACAGAGAGCTCAGAGCCGAGCAGTTTCATGAGAGCGTGGCCAAGGCGAGAGCTTCTCTCTCACACCCAGGGCCTAATTCACTGTCTTCACAGTCCTCTTGCTCATGTGATCAGTTTTAACTTAAATGTGGTGAAATCCCAAATAAAGAGATTATCTGCATTATGTGTGTGTGTGTGTGTGTGTGTGTGTTCTGTTCACAAGTGCTCTACAGGTGTTCTCAGAGACACCAACTAAGTTTGAAGGGAAACTAGTTGGAAGACTTAGTGGGTATCTCTAACTTAGCATCTTCAAAACCAAGCTCCTGATTTTTGCCCCAAATGTGTCCTACTCGCTGTCTTCTTTGTCTTAAGTACCTAATACATAAGATTTTGTTGTTGTTTATTTTGTTCACTGCAGTATCTCCAGTACTTAAAACGTGCCTGGAACATATGTAGGTACTCCACTCGCATTTGTACATTGAATGAATGAATGAATTATTTAATTAATGAGTGAAGGAAGGAACAAATGAAGGGACGAACAAAAGAACAAAGCCATAAGTCAATACCCTCAGCGTCCCTTTTAATGTTACTTTGAAGACCCACTAGAGGGCTGTAAATCACTACGTAATAAATGAGGAGTCCCGCCAGCCAGTCCACCTGCAGGGGCCTGTCCTTACAGGAAACTCTGAGATTTGCATATTGAACATTTCAAATCGCAGACAAGAATTGCTTTGTGTGTTTTCTTTCCACAATCCCTGAAGTCAGGGATTATGGAAATTCTTTGAAGTGCTTGATAAAGATGTCTAGAAAGAAAAAAAAAAAGAGAGAGACTCTTTTTTAATAAAAATCAAAAGCCAAAATACAGAAAAAACATGCATGACACAGTATGTGCTAAGTAAATAACCGAGTTCTAGAAAAGAAGAATGAGGTATGATGGAGGCTGGCCCTAATATCGACACACCATTTGATATGAACAGAAGGGCAAGGATGCGAGCTAAGAACAGCTTTGGATAATGTCAGGCAGCTGCTGGAAGAATACGATGAGAAGCAAGTTGTCTTTGAAAATAGTGTTTAATTCTGAGCTCTACCACATGTTAAAGGGGGATAGTGTACCCAAGGCTGATCTGTGCTCAGTATAAGGCTAAGCTCTCGGACAAAGAGAGCCAAGCATACAATTTACATGGTTTTTCATGATACTTGTAAATTAAGGATATTCGTTATCTCTAAGAATATTGAGATTATAAATTGGTAAAGAAGACTGTTAAAACTAATCACAGATGCTGAGGACATAATGGTGTTTGTTTGTTTTCCCCACAATGGATTTCTAAGGGACTTTAGAGCTTCTAGAGAACACTCCCAATTTTCCCTTCAGGGGGCAGCAGAGTGAAAGTGTAAAAGCAGTGGGTTTGAGGTCTAGGAGTCCATTCTGTTCTGCAAGCTGTGGCGCCCAGGGAGTCCGGTTCACCTTTCTGGGCCCTGTCAAATTGAGTGTTAAATCAGATGGCCTTAAATGGCTCTTCCAGCTTTACATGCTATGATTCTATCTCGATTTCCAGAAAAGTCTCTGGAACGGCTGTCAGAGCCAGAACACTGCTTTGTTTAGCTCTTGGTTTGACCCCAGATGATGGTTTTTATTAAGCAGCTGTGTCTGCATTAGGATTCTCAACATCCCTTCTCTTCATCCTTTACTTTTACCAGCAGCATTTGTTGAACAACAGACACAGTGAGAGGTCCCCCCACCCCCCAGAAAGGTGGAGGTGGGTATAAATCAGCCAGCCCTATGCATTGTGATGATCACTCTCCAAGAGCTGTCCCTAAATGTTCAGGGAACCCAGAAGGGGGAGCCAGGATCTGATAAGGATGGCAGGGAGTGCCAGGCAGGGCAAGTGTTCCTAGAAGGGTGGCACAGAAACTACATGTAAAGGACGAGTGGGAATTAGGAGGAAAGGGACTGTGGGTGAAAGCTCGGAGGCGAGGGAGGGCTTGCAGGTTGAAGCAAAGGGTACATGTGGTTACCTGGTGGAACAGGTGGTCCGACGGGTGAGCGGGATGACCCTAGAGCTGAGGCAATCTTCTGAAGGTGATGGGGTCCCAGTGGGGACTTTAAGCAGACGTTCATTACTGGACAAAGGTCACTCTGGTAACGGTGTAGAGAACGAACATGGGGACGGGCATACCTGTGGGAGGCCACGGTAGTCAAACCCAGGGGATGATGATACAGAAGGAACTGAGGCAGTGGCTGTGGGAACGGAGAAGATGCAGGGAGGGAAACAGAGGCACAGCCATCCACCCTGTATGTATGGAGCGGGGCAGGGAGGACGACTCCCAGCTTGGGTGACAGATAGATGGTGGTGTCCTCACTGCAGGATGGAATGCCAGAGGAGGAGCAGGTTGGGGTGGGGGACACTGAGCTCATGTCCAGTGCTACCCCCCCCCATCTCTGGGGGAGCGGGTGATGGGAAGGCGGACACAAAGTTTCCACAGAGTGGTCTGGGCTGGGGACAGAGAGCTGAAGTAGGTGGCGACAGAAGCCAGGTGTGGGCATGAATATGCCCGAGAGTGGCAGGATGAGAAGGGAGATGGGAAGGGAGCCTGGAGGGCACCCTGGGCACCAGGAGGCAGAGAAGCCAGTGAGGGACACCAAGGAAAGTGACCGAAGAGATAGGAAGCAAGAGGGAAGTCACCTGTGGCCCAGCTTCCAACACGGGAGGTGGTCTTAACGATGCAGGCGTGGTGCGCAGGGCTGGGTATGCTCCAAAGAGCAAAGTAAGGGCAGGGGGCAGCCCGGGGGGCTCAGCGGTTAGCGCCGCCTTCGGCCCAGGGCGTGATCCTGGGGCCCCGGGATCGAGTCTCACGTCGGGCTCCCTGCATGGAGCCTGCTTCTCCCTGTGCCTGTGTCTCTGCCTCTCTCTCTCTCTCTCTCTCTCTGTCTCTTATGAATAAATTTTTTTTAAAAATCTTAAAAAAAAAAAAAAGAAAAAGTAAGGGCAGAAATGAAAACGCTGGGTTTGGTCATTCGGAGATCCTAAGTGACCCACCTAGGAGCTTTTTTTTTTTCTTTTTTCTTTTTTTTTTTTTTTAATTAGAGAGAGAGAGTGGGGTGGGGGGGAGCAGAGAGAGAGAGAGAGAGATACAGAATCTTAAGCAGACTCCATGCCCAGCACAGAGCCTGACTCGGGGCTCGATTTCATGACCCTGGGATCATGAGCAGAGCCAAAATCAAGAGTCAGAGGTGCCTGGTGGGCTCGGTGGGTTAAGCGTCTGCCTTGGGCTCAGGTCATGCATGATCCTGGAGTCCTGGGATCGAGTCCTGCATGGGGCTCCCTACTTAGAACCTGCTTCTCCCTCTCCCTCTGCCTGCTTGTGCTCACACTCTCTCTCTCTCTCTCTCTCTGCCAAATAAACAAAGTCTTAAAAAAAAGAACAAAACAAAATCAAGAGTCAGATACTCAACCCAGGTGCCCCCCTAGGAGCGTTTTCCAGCAGAGTGGTGTTGAAGCCAGCAGGCCCAGATGGTGTGGGCAGATAGTGCGTGTGAGTGCGTGTGTGTGCGTGTGTGTGTGTGTCCTGCGGGGCCCTGCCTTTCTGCCTCGCCCTGTCCCCAGAACCAATGGCACGAGCTCTCTCGTGGGCCCGCTCCTGGTCACAGGCCCCGAGGCTGCTGCAGGGCGCCCCCCCCCCCACGAGTTGGATGAGACCCGGCGGTTAGCCAGGCACCGGCCCTGTAGACAGGGGCCCCCGATGCCCCCTGGAAGGGTTCCACGGAGGGTTGGATGAGATACAGGCTGCAGCGTCTGACCTGCTGTGCTGTCACCACGTGGTAGCCACCGTGGCCTAGAGCACAAGTCTCTTGTCACAGAGGGAAACACCTCACTGGACGTGTGCTGACGCTGAGGCTCCTTGGCAGGCCTCCTTAACCTCCAGCCGCCCGGCCAGCGTGCCACACAGCACACCCTGCCCCTGCCCCTGCCGCCCGGCCCGTCACCTGGCCTCTGCTCGCCTGCCCCCAAGTGCCATGGTGCCATCCTGCCCTGGGCGTTCTCTACGTGCCGTCCCAGGGCATTCAAGACAAGGGGACGCAGGGCTGTTTTCAAGTTGGTTTTAAGTTCACTTCCCCATCGATGAGCTCCCAGGTGCCACCCACCCTTCTTTGGCTGTGCTACTTTCTCTTGTTTTCTTCTCTCCCCGGTGCCCTCACTCCCTGTCCAGCGTGGACAGGCTGCCAAGGGGAGCTGAGGAGAGGAGAGGCCCTGGTCCGTGGCCCTTCAGAGCTAATTCCCTCCCTCACAGGCCTTACATTCCAGAACCGGCCTCCCTCTGCTCTGAGACACGATGAAGAGACCTCACACTTCCTCTCTTATTTTTCAGGAAACATCTGGAAACTCCTCTGGGGAGATCTGCCACATGACCTCCAGTGAACTTTAGACGCCCGTATATTCTTTCGGAGTTCTTCGTTTGTTGGATGTTGTGAGAAATGACGTATACGTCTTTCTCCCAAATACATAAGTGGAACCCAAAGCACAATGCTCTTAGTTAAATCCCTGCTTCACGAGAACCCCACACATGAAATCAGAATTTACCACACCGGTAATTTAGGGAAGGGGCTTATTTGTGACACAAACCACTTGCTTCTGTTTTAAAGGCCGGTGTTCTAGAGTATTCTTAAGGCACGGTTTTAATTTGAACCGTATTCTTTGCACTTTCGTTTTCCTGGAACAATCTTGTGGTGCTCAGAGAGACTATGTAACTGGAGGACGTTTTGGTGACTGTCCCCGTATTACTCTTCAGGCCTGTGCCAGGCTGTTATGTCATCACGTTGCTATCCACACACTGTCCTCCACCCTGGACAACAGCGGAGGGCAGCCCTGGAGCATCCAGTGAACCGAGGCCCTAGTTGTACCTGGCATGACTGATGTGGCCCAGGGGGAGCCAGGAATGACAAATTAGGCCACTCACCCCTGCCACACCCTGGGCTACTCATTCCTCTTCACCCTTCACCACATACTCGTAACTGAAATGGTGTTTTATTCCCATTTTTTCAGGAAAGAATATTGAGGCCCAGAAAGGTTGAGCCTAAGACCTCAGACCACCATACCAGGTCTCATCTGGAGAAGAGAAAGCAGAAATGTGTTCACTCACCCTACAGATTCTTGGAGGTCTGGCTCCCTGATGTCTGAGGAAGGCCCCACGCCTCCCCAGACCACTCAGAAATGCCGTGACTGCTGCCAGGAGTCTAGAACAAGGGCCTACAGGGAGGACAAAGCCAGGGGCAGGGTGAGCCTGGTCCAGGCGCGGGATTGCCGTCACACTGGGCGGCCGCACGTGGGCAGGCATTTGTGTGCAGGTGTGTTTGTGTCACGGAGGCCAGGGTGCAGCTGGGGACGAGGCAGTTTCCTACAAACGGAAATGCTGTAGCCTCCTCACAGCCTCGTCACAGAAAAAGGGAAGTTCAAAACCTGAACAACTGGGCCGCAGCAAGCCCTGCCCCATGGGCGAGCCGGGGGGACTCCCTGCGAGGGGTGAGCAGGGCCGCCCCGGACAGGAGGGCCCATGCCTTAGCAGCAAGTGGCAAAATTTGACCCCTGTGGGGCACCCGGGTGGCTGGGGGGTTGATTGGCTGCCTTCGGCCCAGGGTGTGATCCTGGGGTCCCAGGATCGAGTCTTGCGTGGGGCTCCCTGCACGGACTCTGCTTCTCCCTCTGCCTGTGTCTCTGCCTCTGTGTGTGTGTGTGTGTGTCTCTCATGAATAAATAAATAAAATCTTAAAAAAAAAAAAAGGAATTTTACCTCTGTGCTAATGGTGAGCGAAGGGTTTGCTGTGCACGTCATCAGAGCAAGAAGGTTATGGAGAAGTGGGTTTTATAATCCCCATCAGCAGCTCTGCAACCTCCTAAGCCTGGTTTTTGCTTGGTGGGGGAAAAAAAAGGTCCACAGGACTTAAAATGGTCAAGGGCATCAAAAACAGGTCTTGTCTAAGAAATTTGCGGTCTAGAGGACCCTAAGGAGCCATGACAACTAAGGCATGGGGCATCATCCAGGAAAAGATCTTGAACAGAAAAAGGACGATAAGGTAAACAAACACACAAAGAAATGAACCTATAGCAATCAGGGTCAAGTATGGACACAGGCCCAAGTACGACTGTGTTCCCCAAAATTCTGTCTGCAGTCCTTGTAGCCAGAGCCTTCATGGAGCAGCAGCCTCAAAAGCCTTCCCAGGCTCTGCTAAATATTGGCGGGGCCCCAGGTCTCCAGGGTGCCTTCAGGCCCCTCAAGCCTCAGCTGACGCTGTGAGGGGAAGAGGATCGGTGACACTGACCCCCTTCCTGCCCAAGTCACAGGGCCCAAGTCACATGGCAGGGTGGAGACGGGCCTGAGCCCACCAGCAATGGCTACAGCCACTAGACCAGTGACAGTGTGACAGTGTCCAGAAGCCACCTGGGCAGGGAGGCCAGGGCAACTTATGTGCAGGACCTCATCAACTGCCATTGGCATGAGGGTAAGAAAGTGGCCTCTAAGACTTAGATACGGGCTTTTTGTACAAATATACCAGCACACACTTGAACGTGATTTTTTTTTTTAATTTAAAGAGTTCTTTTCTTAAAAGATTTTATTTATTTATTTGAGAGAAAGAGAGAGAGAAAGAGAGAGAGAGAGAGAGAGTTTGAGCAGGAGCAGGAGCGGGGGAGGGGAGGGACAGAGGGAGAAGCAAACTCCTCACTGAGCAAGGAGCCCGACTTGGGGCTCGATCCCGGGATCCCAGGATCATGACCTGAGCCAAAGGCAGACACTGAACCCACTGAGTCATGCAGGTGCCCCTTGAATGGGATTTTTAATGGTCTAGCATCTGACAACCGAGACCAAATGACATCTTGTGCAATCAAGGCCAATCCAAGCTGGCTCCTGCAGGAATGGGAGCCCTTCCCTGCACCCCGGCCTCGGGTCATTCTCATCCCCGTCCCTTCCCTCTCACCCCCGCTTCACTGTGACCGGGAGTCTAAGCTGCCTGCCCTCAGTGCTTTACCGTGTTTTATCTGTGCTGAAATCCACGTCTAACATCTTGCTGGTTACTTCGGAAGCATCCTGGAGTCTTTCCCAGGCAGCTAAGCTACTGCGCCGGGACACAGGCTGTGGGGCGGGCGGCCGGGCCTGCCTGGAGCTGACCAGCGTTGTCCCGCTGGAAGCCTCACGTCCCAGGACACCCCTTGGTCCCAGGCAAAATGGGACGGTCACCGTGGCTGTGGAGCCGCCTCTTTGCAAGCACGCCAACCAGCTCATAGCCAGAGCGCTGCTGTCTCTAAGCGGTACAGACCCTTGCATGTGTGTGGCCCTCGGACAGTGACAACGGCCTGTCTGGGAACTTGTTAGAAATGCAGACTCTCAGGCTGCACCCCAGATCTACCCTTTAGCCCAGAGCTCAGGTGACTCCCGAACAGGATCAAGTCGGGAACAGCAGCTCGAGAACAATGACTTCCAGGCTCGCTTTGCTCAGAAACAAGGTGGACAGCATCTGCTTCTGAGGCACCCTTCCCTGGGAGCCCCCAGTTAGAATGGAGTCCAAGTTTGGGAAGGCCAGGAAGGTGCTCGACCGATTTGAAAGCATCCCAGCGGTGAGCAGGTGGTCAGTGACATCTCTCAGGGAAGGTTCTGGCCGGGCCAGGAGCCTGCAGGACAGCGCGGCAGGCCTTTTCTCCCTGAGAACAGGGAAAGCAGAGTCGGAGAACTGGCCTCGCATCTGCTCTGACTTACACAGGGAAAAAGATGAACACGTCAGAATGTTAGCACCTTAACCAGGTATGATTAGCAGGAAGATATTTTCGACTCCTCGTGTCTGACCTCAATATCCTACGGCTCTTCACTTGGGTGTGGATCAGAAGCCCTATGGGGCCTGTTTTCTTAAAAATGAAAATGCCAGGACCACACCTGGGATGTGAACAGGGAGAAGCAGGCATCATCCCGGAAAAGATCTTGAACAGAAAAAGGATGATAAGGTAAACAAACACACAAAGAAATGAACCTATAGCAATCAGGGTCAAGTATGGACTTTAGTTAATAATGGAACCCCATTAATGGAAGCTGTCAACAGTAGGGGAACCCGGGCAGCAGGGTCTCTGGGGAGGGAGGGCCCCCCAGGTGGTGCTGAGGGGCATCCCTGGACCAGAACCACTAGGAGGAGAGCCTGTGTCCTGCTCAGCCCTGCCCTCTCCCTGCCATCCTGCCTGTCACCCGACGAGGGTGCCCTTCCCTCTCTCTAGAAGGCACTGAAGGGTGACAGGGACACCTGGCCCCTCACCTACATGGGCCAGCACTCTTTTGGGGGTAGGGGGCGGAGACGGGAAAGAAGGAGTGGATGGTAAAAGACTAGACTCTAGAGAACCCAAACCCTTGGGGTGCTCAGATGTACAGTGTCCGAATATAGAAACCTTGACCCCATTTCTGAAAGAGTAACAGCAAACTTCTGCTTTCTGGGGACAGACCTGTTCCTGACCATGTCTCAGGACCCGATTGACCCTTCAGCTGGGTTTTGAAGGTCAAGTAGGAGTTAGCCAGGGAGCTGAGGCCAGGGTGCGGGAACATAGGCATAGGGAACAGAGGGGCAGCCCTGAGTGTGTGCAAAATGCTACTGTAGCAAGAGGCTGACGCAAGCCTTAAAAGTTCCTGAATCTTGGGAGGTTGTGCTCCTTCCTGACGGTGACAGGGAGCCCCCGAAGGGTTCTCAGCAGAAGGATGGGGAGCATAATCAGATGTGCATTGACACGGATCACCTCGGGGTCGGAGAAAGATTTTACGCTCAGAGGCAGGGCATCCAAAGTAGAGGTTACGGTGGGATCCAGGGCATTTGAAGGCCCCTAAACCAAGGCAATGGCCACGGAGAGGAGAGGACACCATCTGGTCCCACTTAGAAGATAGAACGACTGGGACACCGTGACTCGAGTGTGTGCAGTAAATGGGAGGGAGGAGTGGAGACAGACAACCAGGTTCCTGGGTGAATGACGGTGCCGCGTGGACGTTGGCAGGAAGGAGGCACGGCCTGTGCAGGCGGAGGTCAGGCCCTCGCACTGGAGACTCCTTTGTGCAGAGGACAGACGGTCTGGGGAGGAGAGACATAGAGATGTGGAGTCAGCAGCAGGCATCTGACCGGGTGGAAGCCCGGGAGGGTGGAGCAGAAGGGCTGTCCCGGGCAGAGTGAGGTGAGCAGGGCTCACAGGCAGGTGGACACCAGCTACGGGTGGGTGGGAAGGGCCTGGCTATTTTCATGACTTTGGATTCTGCTGAATCCCGAACTGGTTACATTTTGCCTTCAATCACTAAGTTAGGAACTAGGAACGATGCCTGGGATCAAAAGCAGTTCTCCACTAGATGATTTGTCTTCCGGAATTATTGGTGGCTGCGTTCCTTAGGAGCTGTTGGTAAAAGCGTTAAAAAGGGCATTTACTGAGCCTGCTTGAATGAAAAAGGAAATTACAATACAGAAGCAAGTTAGAGGTGTCCCCTGTTCCCCGCGCCCTGTGCCATGATGGGTCTTTGCAGGAAGCAAAGGGTCTGGAATGAGGGCATGAGGAAAGGCCCAGAAGGGGTGGCACCGCAGGTGCTCAGCTGCCCCCCCTGGGTCCTTTCTTCCTGGGCCACAAGAGGAAGGGGGCAGGGAGGAGGGCAGTGTTGTAATTTGCACCCAGGACAGGAAGCGCCAGAGGGGAAGTCTGCAAGACCGGTAAGAGCTATTTGTTTCTGTGGCCACTTCGGCTCTGGCCAGGGGTGCAGGGGGCGGGCTCACGAGGAGCCTGCGGGAGGAGAGCGTGTCCAGCACGCAGCACCTGCAAGCTGGGACCGGTGCCCGGGGCCCCCTGGGGCCCCCAGCCCTCAGCCCTTATCTATCCACCCCAGGGAGCAGGTGCAGCTACAAAAGACTTCACACCCACTGCTGGGGGCCAAGCCCTGTGGGTCTTCCCACGGTCTCACTTTCACTTTTAATCTATTTTCCGCAGAGACTTAAAGGAGACACCAACTCTGCTGACACCCAGATCTTGGACCTCTGGCCTCCAGCACTGCTGGGACGGTTTCTTGATTCAGCCACCCAGTTTGTGCTATTTGGTTTTTACTTTTTCCTTCCTTCCTTCCTTCCTTCCTTCCTTCCTTCCTTCCTTCCTTCCTTCCTTCCTTCCTTCCTTCTCTTTCTTTTTCTTTCTTTCTTCTCTCTCTCTCTCTTTTTTTTTTTTAAGATTTCATTTATTTGTTCATGAGACACACACAGAGAGAGGCAGAGACACAGGCAGAGGGAGAAGCAGGCTCCACGCCGGGAGCCCGATGTGGGACTCGATCCCAGGACCCCAGGATCATGGGCCGGGCAGATGCTCAACGGCTGAGCCACCCAGGCCCCCAGTTTGTGCTGTCTGTACCGGCAGCCCCAGCGGACTACTACACCTCTGTCCGGATTCCTGTCCGGGCAGGCCGCGCCAGGCTACGCCTTTCAGCCCTGTGCAAAGGTGACCTCTTTCGAGAAGGCGGAAGGGGAGGCCGAGGGTCCCAGAACAGCTTTTCTTCTGCTTTATCTGTTTGGCCAAGTGGACATTCCAGCTTTTCAGCAAGTCGCAGGCATTCCTACTCCCCAGCCTGTCCACGATCTCTCAGTTTGTCCGGTCACTTATTCATGGGCTTATCCACTGTCCATCTGTTTACTTGGACATTCGGTTCATTTTTCTTGTCCAAGTTCCGTGAGCCAGTCACTGGGCACGCAGCAGGGAACGAGGCCAACAAAAGGCCTGTCTTCAGGGCATTTTGCTGCAGTGGGAGGCCAGGACAGTCGTCACACACAGCACTGAGGTCAGCATCAGTGATGTGCCAGATGCTGCAATGACGGCAACGAGGTGTCCATCCATCTCAGCATTGGGGACAGGCGTCCCAAGCAGTTCAGAAAAGCCAAGGGAGACGTGCACACGCACAGAGTTCATGCCCAGTATGTGCATTGCCTGCCCTGTCCCACTCCTCCTGGTGTCCCAGCGAGCCCTGACCCTGACCCAACTCCATCTGCTTCCATGTGAGCACGAAGACGGCTCAGGTATGTATAAACAGCCTTGTCAGCTGTCAAGTGTTTTGCTAGTCATGAAAAGTAGTTCATCTTGGGTATAGATGGGGACCTCGGTTTGTGCCTGGTCCCTTTGCAAGCCCTGTTTTTGGGAGAGGACAGAGGGACTCTCTGGCCCAGGTGGCATGGGTGTGTGATACCCGCAGGGACTGCATTTTCTAGATAAAGACCACAAGGTGACAACACCAGAGGGTTTTGAGAGCCTCAGGGGGTCTCTGCAGGAGGTTGGGTGTCCCAAGTGGAGTGCAGGGTAGTGCAGGTCAAAGCTTGCCTCCTGGGATCACCAGTGCCACCTGCGACCTTCTGAGAGATGCAAATTCAGGCCCCACCCCAGACCTACTGAATCAGGAACTCTGGGGTGGGGCTTCCTGGGAACTGAGAAACAGTAATCCTGGGGACAGGCATCACTCTGGAGACGAGCGGGGTGCAGTTTGAGAACTGGCCTTCTGCTTACTGATGTGTTGTCCTCTTATATTTAATAAGGGTATCTTTAAAAAGCACCTGGGGCACCTGGATGGCTCAGTGTTGAGTCATGATCCGGGGTCCTGGGATCGAGTTCCACATCAGGTTCCCCGCAGGGAGCCTGCTTCTCCCTCTGCCTGTGTCTCTGCCTCTCTCTCTGTGTCTCTCACGAATAAATAAATAAAAGCTTTTTTTTTTTTTTAAAGCACCTAACCTCTACCACTGACATCTAAAGTTGTGAATAGGATATTAGATCATGTGTGTGAGTGTGGGATCTGGTACAAAGACCGTAAACACTAGCTAGTTATTCTTTATCATAATTATTATTCTCCTATCTGGTTATGGAGAGCAGGTCTTCCTACCCGAAGCTTTGGAGCATCAGTAGCTTGTTAGAAACCCTCAGTGTGACTCATGCCTTCTCTTGAACTGGCGGCCTAGCTGGCTCGGTCTCTCTGTCACCCAGCAGAACTGGTGAGGCTGCCTTGCCCAGGGCTCTGTAGACCCGAGGGTTTATGAGCCAAGAGTTGTCAGGAATCTGGGCCCCGACTTGCTCCAGGAAGTGTGGCCTAAGATAAGTTTACACACGCACACCGTCATTACCCCATCAGACAGTGCAAACCCAGGGCCTCGGCAGGATCCAAACAAGGAAGCCTGGTGGCATTTTGGGGAGGAGAGGCTTTGGAGGGCAAGAGCAAGGTGACAAGTAGGTATGTGTATGAAGTCGGGGGAGCCATAAGGATTTCCTAGGCGGCCAGGCACTCCAGGGCTCCAGAGACCAGGGAGGGCCGGAGAACGATCCTCGGTGCTCCTGCTGCTGCACTGACTTCTTGATTATGTCGCTCCTTGAGCACCTCGACTTGTGACCCAGAGAGTAGGAGGTTGTATATAGCTTGGTGCTTGAACCAGCTTTACCACTGCTGGGGACAGGCGCCCCAAGCAGTTCAGAAGAGCCAAGGGAGTCATGCAAACGCACAGAGCTCATGCCCAGTATGTCCCTTTCCTGCCCTGTCCCCCTCCTCCAACAGGAAGTTTTAGCTGGGTGATGCTGGACGTGGGGGTGGGGGTGGGGGCATGGCATTAAGACTCCCAGGCCGGCTTACATGGTACAGCGGGGCCAGGGACAGCTCAGCCTCCTCTTGCACAGGGGCCGAGGTGGGGCCCACATGTCTCATGGGAGGACTGAGGCTTTTCCCTAGTTCCTTCCCAACATTCCCTGGGAGGTAATCCAATTGTTGGGCCAATATGTCAGGGTCATGAGGAGGCTGGGATAGAGTGGCCTCCCTGAGGGCCAAGGGCTTTGGCCCTGTCTGCACCAGTGACACCTCCCTGGTCTGCTTTCAACAGGTTTCCCGTCTGTGGTGGGCTCTGATCCCCTTCCCAGCTGTGATCCACCCCAAACCCCATACAGAGATAACCAGCAAGATTCCCCTCCGGGGTTCACAAAATGGGGTGGGAGCACTCACACCCCAGACAAAAGCTATGCCCAGCCATGGACAAATCAGAGAGAGAAAATAAAAGGTTATATATGTTGCTGTCAGCCTTACATTCAGATATATATTTTCCTCTGATCGTCCTTGTTTTTATTTTATTATTTCTATGTCTCTTTTATTATCTGAATTCTTAAAAACTGATCTAAAATTGTTTATGAAAAAGGCACTTTGAGGAATGCCTGGGTGGCTCAGTGGTTGAGCATCTGCCTTTGGCTCCTCCGGTCGTCATCCCAGGGTCCTGGGATCGAGTTCCACTTCGGGTTCCCCAAAGGGAGCTGGCTTCTCCCTCTGCCTGTGTCTCTGCCTCTCTCTGTGTTTCTCTTAAATAAATAAGATCTAAAAAAAAAAAAAAAAGACACTTGGAGTGGTAATCTACTTCTTATCTCAAAGGGGGATGGAATGTGGGGAAGAAACCCCCCCCCAAGTCATGGCACAGTCATGGCTAAGACACCTGGAGAGGGATGGAGGGGTCTGTGCTGAGTGGACCATTGTGTGCACCCAGGTCCTTGACACTCTCCCTCCCCGTGCCTGTCCCCTCTTCTCCTGTTCCCTCCCCGAGAAAGAGGGTCAGATGCCACTTGGGGAGACATGTCTCTCTGCTCCTCTGCTCCTTTGCTCCTCTGCTCCTCTGCTCCTCAGAGGTAAGGGAGGAGGTAAAGGCAGCAGGTGGCCGTCCTCCCCTAAGCCTCACCCAGGCCCCTCACTCAGTGTGTCTTCTTGGCACCCCCACCTTCACACAACCTCTCTCCCCAGCCTGTCCCCCTCATGGGTCACTTGGGGCCCCCCAGGCCTTCAGTTGTGAGCCCGCTAACCCTCCCCACACACTGTCTTCTGTCTTTTGTCTTCTGACTCCATTGCCCTCCAGCCTCTAATGCTGTCTCCCCCTGAAAGCCCGGGAGGACTGCCCATTGCTGCTCCAGCCAACCTCGAATCTCATGTCGATTGTCCTGGGAGGACTCGGGGCCTCAGGCTTGGTCTGGGTGATGTCTCTTCTGAGAGAGAGCGCATGTAGAGCACGGTGCAAGGGCCCGGACGCAGGAGCTCACCCCACTGGGTTGGGACTGCCATCTACTCTTGCCCTTGGGCACCTCTCACCTGTCACTGTTGCTATTGTGTTCTTTGTGGTAAAATACACACTTGCCATTTTAACTATTTCAGGGTATGCGGGTCAGTGGCGTGCAATACATTCATATTGCGGGGCAAGCCACCACCACCCAGCTCCAGAACTAAGCTTGCAAAACGGAAACTCTGGAAAATTCTGACACCGTAGAACACGGATGAATCTTGAAGACTGGAAGTCTTCCACAGAAGGACAAATACCGGATGATTCCACTTACATGAGGTACCTAGAGTTGTCCAGTTCGGAGACACAGAGAGTGGAATGCTGGTGGCCAGGGGCTGGGCAGAGGGGGAAGTGAAGTGGAGGTGTTTAAGGGGGACAGAGTTTCAGCTTTGCAAGATGAAAAGAGTTTTGGAGGTTGGTGCCGAACAATGTGAACAGCTAGTGAATCGCACACTTAAAAACAGCTAAGGAGGTAAATTTCATGTTATATGTGATTTATCAAAATTTTAAATGTAAAAATCTAACTAAATACATAAACTGGGAACTCTGTACCCTCACCCCAGCTCTATTTGCCCCAGTTTACTCTTTCATAATACAGGAGTAACCATACTACCCATCCCAGGGGGATGTTGTAAGGATCTGCTGGGGGATGTACACAAAGGGTTCCCATGGGTGCCTGGCCACCCCAGTGCCCTGCATCAGCTCCTACTCTCATTAGTGTTTCATGCTGAGTAGGGAGGGAAGGGCTGGGTTAGCAGATCTACTTTTCAGAGAAAGAGGACAGGGACGATGGGAAGAGGGTGGGGAAGTGTAAGGCAGGGGAGTCTATTCCAGGACCTTGGGAATCTACCCCCCAAGACGGAGGAATTCCTTAAGGCTTGTTGACCTGAACACCCGGGTCCCAGCAGAACTGCTGAAGTTTGCCAACCATGTGGACTCTGATCATTTTGAATTTGGAATCATTTATACACAGCAGGCTGGACTTTCTGAGTCTTTTACGTAGCAGAAGGCTGAGCTGAACTCCGTTTTGATATAAACCAGATTGGTCTAGTGCAGGGGAATTTCTGAATTTCTTAACAGAAGAAACTACCTCCAAGCCCTGCAGTGAGGTTTCTGGGAATGTGATTGCAAAAGGTCTTATCTTCTAGTTAGGTAGCAATTTTCTTAAAAAAAAAAAAAAAAGCCTTATGAAACTATAAATGTAATTACATGTAATAAGCAACCTAACAGAAAAATCGCATCCCCCCCCTTTTTTTTAGTTTTTTTATTTACTTATTCACGAGAGACACACAGAGAGAAGCAGAGACACAGGCAGAAGGAGAAGCAGGCTCCTGCAAGGAGCCGGATGTGGGACTCAATCCCGGGAATCCAGGATCCAGGATCCAGGATCCTTTGGTCCTGATCCAAAGGCAGACGCTCAACCGCTGGGCCCCCCAGGAGTCCCGAAAAATCGCATCCTTGAAAATCTGAGTATGGTCCAGTTATGTTGGGGTGTCATCAGAGTGAAGCCCGGGTCGCTGGACGCTCTCCTCCTCATAGCACCCCCTCTGAGACTGCAGGACAGCAACTGAGCAGAGCCCTCTCCCCCCATCCTGTGGAAAGATCCAGCTGCAGGTGGGCAGCAAACACTAATGAAACAAAAAAAAAGGAGATTACTCCAAGGGGTTTTTACAGCATCTGTTGTACCAAATGTTTTCTGACGTTTGTACTAATTCTCTCAGGATCTTGCTCTAAGGACTCTAATGACCTCATTCCCGGCTAACTTGGCCTTCCGGCCAGACTGTAAGCAAGTGCAGACAGTCTCCCGATGCAGGGGCTGAGAGGTGGGGACAGGGCGGCCTCCTGTCCCCAGGGTGTGTGTATGGGTGGGGGTGGGCTCGCTGGGACCCCTGTCCTGGGAGTGGGGCCTGTGGGACCCCTCAGCCTCTCGCCCCTTCTTCCCTCCATCCTCCATGGGGAGGCGGTGGCTGCAAGCACTAATGCTGGGAATGCAGGAGATAACAGTTTTTCTTTTCTGCTCCACAGCTTCATCGAGGTTTAATTGACATACAATACACTGCCCTTTGACGTGTGCACTTTGAGAACTTCTGACATGTGTACACACCCATGACACCATTACCAGGAGATACATGTCCAGCCCCCCCCCTCCACCCCTGTGCCCCTCCCAGGCAACCACTGGTCTGCTTTTTGCTGCTATGCATTCATTTCATTTACTAGAATTTTATGTAAATGGAAGGGAACGTTATGCCCTCTTTTGGTCCAGATTTGTTCGCTCTCCATAATTATTTTGAGATTCATCCATTGTCACGTGTATCACCTGTTCCTTTTCTTTTAATTCTGTAATTTGTGTATCCACTCAAGTGTGGATGGGCATTTGTGTGCAAGCCTTTGCGTGGACAGATGCTTTCATTTCTTCTGGGGAAGCACCTAGGCGTGGAATAGCAGGCTCACATGATACGTACGTGTTTATTTAAGAAATTACCTCACCATTTTCCAAAGTGGTTGAGCCATTTTACATTCCCACCAGCAGCACGTGAGAATTCCAGTTGCTCCGCATTCTTGCCAGCATTTGCCACTGAAGCCCTTTAATTTTGTACATTCTAATAGGGTGTCTTTACCCTAATACCCAACCACAGTAGTAGCTTGTGGTTTTGATTTGCATTTCCCCGACTAATGATTTTGAGCATCTTTTCATGTGCCTATTTGCCATCTGTATACCTTCTTTGGTGGCTTGTCGATTTGCATCTTTGTCTATTTTTAAGATTGAGTTGTTTTTTTTTTAATTATTGAGTTTTGAGAGTTTTATTTTATTTTTTTTTAAATTTTTATTTATTTATGATAGTCACACAGAGAGAGGGAGAGAGAGGCAGAGACACAGGCAGAGGGAGAAGCAGGCTCCATGCACCAGGAGCCCGATGTGGGATTCGATCCTGGGTCTCCAGGATCGTGCCCTGGGCCAAAGGCAGGCGCCAAACCGCTGCGCCACCCAGGGATCCCGAGTTTTGAGAGTTTTAAAACATATAACTAAATCCTTTATCAGATATACACACCACAGTCTGTGACTTGCCTTTCCATTCTCTTAACAGGGTCTTAGGAAGAGCACAGGATTTCTTTCTAAGAAGTTTAATTTATCAATATTTAATTTTATAGAGCGTGCTAAGAAATCTTTGCTTGCAAGAAGGTCACAAAGGTTTTCTCTTATGAATTCTTCCAGATATTTTACAGATTTGGTTTTACATTTAGATTGATGATCCATTTTGAGTTAATTTTTATATATGCTGAAAGGCATGAGTCCAAGTTTATTTATCTGCATATTTATATCCAACTGTTGCAGCACCATTTGTTGAAAAGACTGTTTTTTTCTTCACTGAATTACCTTTGCACCTTCGTAGAAAATCAGTTATATATTTATGTCCTAGGATTGCCTAATAAAATACCACAATCTGGGGTGCTTAAAACAACAGAAATGAATTATCTTACAGTTCTGGAGGTCCAGAGTCTGGAATCAAGGTGTTGGCAGGGAGCCCTCTCACCCACAACCCCAAGACCGTAGAGTGGAGAACTCTCTCTTATCTCTTCCAGCTTCTAGTGGCACCAGACATTCCTTGGTTGGTGGAAGCATAACCCCAATCTCTGCCCCTGTCTTTACTGGCCTCCTTCTCAGTATCTCTCAGGGTTTTCCCATTTATTTATTTATTTATTTATTTATTTATTTATTTATTTAGGGTTTTCCCTTCTTATAAGCATACCACCTGTCATTGGATTTAGGGACTATCCTAAACCCAGAACATTCTCATCTTAAGATCTTTAACTTAATTACATCTGCACAGACCCTTTTTCCAAATAAGATCACATTCATAGGTTCTGGGTGGACACATGCTCTAGGCAGAGGGGGGAACAGAAGTCAGCCCACTACATGCATCTATGTGTGGGTCTATTTGGCTACTACAGCTTTATAATAAGTTATGAAATCAAATAGCGTTAGTCTTCCAACTTTGTTCTTTTCCAAAGTTGTTTTGGCTATTCGAGTTCCTTTGTAATTCCACATGAATTTTTTATTTATTTATTTATTTATTTATTTATTTATTTATTTATTTATAAAATCTTTTTGAGAGAGAAAGAAAGAGGGAAGGGAGTGGGGCAGAAGGAGAAAGAGGATCTTTTTTTTTTTTTTTTTTTTTTTTTTGAGAAAGAGGATCTTCAAGCAGGCTCCACGCCCAGCATGGAGCCTGATGTGGGGCTCGATCCCAGGACCCTGAGACCATGACCTGAGCGGAAATCAAGATTTAGACACTTTACCAACTGAGCCACTCAGGCACCCCTCCATATGAATTTTAGAATTAGCATGTCAATTTCTACCAAAATGACTATTGGGATTTTTTTTTTTAAGATTGTGTTGTGTCTATTTGGGGAATATTAACATCTTAACAATATTGTGTCTTCCAAACTATAAATGAGGTATGTTTCTCCATTTACCTAGATCTTTAATTTCTTTCATTGGTGTTTTGTAGTTTTCAACATACGTGTCTTCATATCTATTGTCATGTTTATACCTTTTTGAGATATTTTGATACTATTGAAAAGGGTATTGCCATTTTAATATCAATTCTGATTGTTGATTGCTAGCATATAGAAGTGCAATTGTCTTGCAGATACTTACCTGTATCTTGCAATCTCACTAAACTCACTTATTAGTTTAATGCTTTTTTGTCGAGTCAACAACCTGATTTTCTTCATGTCATCTGAGAATAAAAGACAGTTTTATTTTTTTCTTTCCAATAGGGATTTATTTTCCTTGCCTTATGCATCTGCTGGAATCTCCAACACAATGAAACTGTTGAGAGCGGATGTTCTGGCATGCACCCAACCTCAGGGAAAAGACATTCAGTCTTTCACCATGAAGTATGATTATGATGTTAGTTGCAGGTGGAGTGACCAATCATCCCAGTTTTCCTGGGACCTAGGGGTTTCCTGGGCTGCACCACAATCACTGCTAAAACCAGGATAGTCTCCGGCAAACTAAGACAGTTGTCACCTGAATTGGGGGTTCTGGGCCAGTTTCAATGACCATTTTTCTTCTCATTTTCTTACGGATTATATTTTCCTGCTTCTTTGCATGCCTGGTAATTTTTTATTGGATGCCAGGCATTGTGAGTTTTACTTTGTTGGGTGCTAGATACTTTTTGTATTGTGATAAATATTCTTTTTTTAATCTTTATTTTTTAAGATTTTATTTATATATTCATGAAAAAACACAGAGAGAGAGGCAGAGACATAGGCAGAGGGAACAGCAGGCTCCATGCAGGAAGCCTGATGTGGGACTTGATCCTGGGACTCCAGGATCATGCCCTGAGCCAAAGGCAAAAGCTCAACCGTTGAGCCACCCAGGCATCCCTGTGATAAATATTCTTGAATTTGTTCTGGGATGCAGTAATTTTATCCCTTCACGCCTTTAAGACTTGTTAGGTGAGATGAAAGCAGTATTTAGTCTAGGGCTAATTAGGTTCCACTACTGAAGTAAGATCTTTGAGTACTCTACCCACAAATTATGAACATTTCCAGTCTGACTGGTGGGAATAGGGAGTATTCCTGGCCGTGGGTGAGCTCTGGGCATTCTTTCCTTCATCTGTTTGGATGGTTCTTTCCCCATCTGTGAGTAGATTCCTTACCCACCTATGCAGGTCAGCGCTCTGCTGAAAACTTGGAGATTTCCAGAGTTCTCTCTCCATGCAACTCTCTCCTCCTGGTGCTCTCTTGCGTACTGTAGCTGCCTGGGTCTCCCCAGACTTGCAGCTCCTTCTCCTCACTCACAAAATCTGCTGGTCTCATTCTCCGTTTCCCTTTCCATGGCTTAGAAATTCTCTCTAGGCAGTAAACTGAGGCAAGTGTAGGGCTTGCTTTGTTTGCTTCCTGCCTCTCGGGTGTCTGCGACCTTTGTTGCCTGACGTCCAGTATCTTGGAAGCCATCATTTCCTCATGCCACCATCGGGCTAGGAGCTCCCAGAAGGAAGAGGCTATGCTTGCTCCATCAGGCTGGGTGCTCCTCGAGAGCGGGCAAGACCTGGGCTTCCACCTTCCTCTTGATCCCTCCCTCAAGGCATGTTCTAACAGATACTTAAGTCCATGGCATTTTGCTGCATGATTATTCCCTCAAATACTTGTTTGCTTTCATGTGACACAGATTAAGCTGCAGCCCCTTGAGATTGTCCTTTCTTCTCTCAACGGTTCCCAAGACCTCACCTCTTCTAATAAGTCTTCCTGGGTGAAGTGAGGTAGATGATGTGTCTTCTCGCCACACCATCTACCCATAAGTTTATGAATCCTTTCCCCCAGTTTGCCCCTCTCCTGGTGACTCCTAGAACTTCTGTCCCTGATCCTGGGTTTCTCCAGGAAGGTTTTAACCAACCTTACCAGTCCTGTGGGAATATACGGGGGGCGGGGGGGGGGGGGCAATCGTTTAAATAAATCTTGCTAGCCATATCCCACTCATGGAGATTCACAGAGCATATTAAGATTTTCAAGGCGCTGATAATTATTGTAGTACAGGAAACTGTTTGCTTTGTTTACACATATTTTCTAGATGTATTTGATTCCAGGAACTTTTCTTTGATCTCAGAATCTCTGGACTATTTGTTGTTTTAGGAACACACATAAGAAACACAAACCCAAATCATCATGAACAAATGAGAGATTCTCCTCTTCGGTGCCTGTCTCTTCCTAGAGAACAGATGAATGTTTGCCAAACAAGTGATTCAAAGAAAGAATCCGAAATCACTCTCAACAACCCATTCTGACTTTATCCTCACAGACTAGACTGGTTTTCCAGAGGACTCTCCCAAGCCTCACTCACAGCATGTTCTCCTGTGTTCTTTGAACCTTGCTTTAGGCATTCTCTCCTATTTGGAACTGGATTGGGGTAACTTGAGTAAGGCTGGGGGCACAGACGGATAAAAACACAGATAAGAAGGGCAGGACCACACCACTGCACAACTTTCGGGGGTACCACTGTTCACACTGAATTCTATGTGATGGCACCCCCCTGGAGTCCTGCGACACCCTCGTCCTACAGAAGGCAGACACCGTGGGCTTTCTCACTTTTAGATCTCCGAACGTACCATCGCTCTGCGTAGAATGCTATTCGGCACATTCTCTTGTCAAAATTCTGCTCCAGTCCTAGCTAAGTGCCAGCTCAATGAAACCATCCTGGGTTCCTCGGGGGGCATTAGTGTCTCCTCTCTCTGTACTCCCACGATCTTATCAGAGTCTGCCTTTGAACATGATTAGTCGTGTCCAGGCCTTCCTCCCTGACTAGAGGGTGCGTTTCCTAAAAACGAGACTATGTCTTACTCATTTCTGTATCCCTGGCTCTTAACACAGGACCTGGCCTGGCAGCTCACAGATTGATTAAGGGGCTGCGATTCAGTGGAAGCTCCCAAGATCAGACACCCTCAGCCCTCCTGGGAAAGTTCTGGGTGTAGCGTACAAGGGTCCTCTGGGGACTCAGGGCAGGCTGGGAAGGGAGGACGGGAGTCTGAGACATTATGGTACATGTATCAGGTCTGGACAAAGCCAGGCAAGTGGTGAAACTCAGCTCGACGTCCAGCCAGCTGTGTTGATGTTGTCATGTTGCTGGACATTAAAACCTGGTAGATGAGTGCTCAGTGTCCTCAGTGGGGACCCTCCAGCACGCACGACTGGACACATTCACGTGTGCATGGGGACAACTTAAGGCAAACACGGGAATTATCACACGCGGTCACATCCACACAGAGATGTGCAGATGCACACTTGGACGGCTGGGCAGGTTGGTGCGGAGGCACACCAGAACATGCACCCGTACACAGGCTCGGGGATCTCTGCGATGCCCAGAAACACAGTGAGTGTGATAGCAGGTAGTCAAGAGTGGGGAAGTGAGAGCCCTCAGCAAACAGATGGGCTGTCTCTTGATAACCAAAACCAAAGAAAGCTTAGAAAGACCTAACACTGAACTCCTCCCCACCTTCCCTTCCTCTTTTCCGGGGAGGAGTCTGGGACTTAAGGCAACAAGCCAGCAAGATCCTTTCCCCTTGCCCTCTCGTAAGGAACCACAGTGTCTGAAATGCGGCAGCTGGAACCAGCCAGCATCCAACTAGTTTGGACCCTTCCTGGCACAGCTCTGCACCAGAGGGCAGGGAGGCCTGTGGGAAGGGGGCAACTTCAGCTAATCCCCTTCCCTGGGCCACCCCCCTGCAGTGGGCCAGCTTGTTCCAGCCTCCAGAACAATGCTTACACCTCGCCCGTGTCCTCTGACAGTTGCTGTCATTACAGCCACAGTGTGTGTGTGAGTGGGTGTGTGCATGTGCCCCTGTGTGTCCTCTGTGTGGCCAGGAGCTCCCAAGGGCTTCCCTCTCGAGCAAAGGCCATGCCTCCCTGGGCTCCTCCAGGGAGAAACAGGCAGTGCTTCCTCCCGACCCGCACACGTGCCTAGGGCCCCCGATGAGTATGGTTTCTGAGTCAGGCTGTTGCACTGTCTCCCCTCCAGATCCTGACTGCAGGGGCTTTTAACACGGGGCCCTGGTGAGCCTCCACACTTCAAGTTTCAATCTCTGGCAGGCTCAGAGGCCAAGGGCCAGGGAAGTGATCAACGGCACAATCCCAGCTGCGGCACCCCAAGGGCACAGGCCTCTCGGGTTTCTTGGCATATCTGACTCGCTCGGGGACTTGTCGAGGACCTGAGGTTTCCTCAATAATTTACATCCATGCTCCTCCCGTGACAGGATCACATGGCCCCGGACAAAGTCAGCAAACACTACCCCGGGGAACCTGATCTCCTGGGTCCAGTAACAACAACAAAGGGAACAAGGCCAAGGATGACCTGGAGCTCTGGCCAGCACCTGGGGGGTCTGGACCCAGCTGGTGGCCAGTGACCTGATACGGCCACTCGCGCTCAACAATGGCCTTCTGCTGGCTGGGAAGTGGAGGGTCATTGGAAAAAAGGCAGCCAAATGGTCTGGGAGCCTCAGCAAAGAGATGGAGGCTCTGTTTTGCCCAATCGCACGAGCCTGGGGGCTACCCACTGAGGTTACTGTGGCATGGCTGCTCCACCCTCTTCTTCTTCTCCGTCCTTGGCCCAACGGAGTGGAGTGTCTGCTGGGCATTATTGCTTCTGGTCCTCCCACCTGCCCTCCAGGCCTTTCCCCCCCGTCCCCCTTCACTCTCCCCACCCCCATTCCATGCCTTGGTTTTACTGTATCCTCATCCCTCTCTTCACTGGCTCCATTCTCTCAACATATAAACACTCAGAACTTTGGAATCTTTACACCACCCCCTTGCCCCTCCAGTCACCACCATCCTTTCCTCCTTGGATAAGCCCCCGGAGACAGACTGAGGGCCTTCCTCACTGCCTGTGGCCCACAGTCCATTGGCCTCCACCTGTTCCACTAAAGCAGTACCCCCTGACCCCCCCCCCATGACCAATATACCCACAAACACTCTTGGGCACCTGAAGTTTCCACAGACCAGCTCTGAACGTGTTATCTGTTCATCAAAAGCTTTTAAAATACCTTCTCTGTGCCAGGAATTGAGGTATAACGTGAAAACAATTAGGGCCAAGGAGCTTATAATTTGACAGTAAGCAGAAATATGAACCAACCAAACATATCTGATTTCTAAGGGATACAATTGATGTACGCCCAGAATGTTATGGGAACCCAAGGGAAGCGCATGGAACCAGGAGAGGAGGAGCAACTGGTCAGAGGAAACTTTCTGTCGGAATTGGGTTAGAGCTGATTTTTGAAGAATGTGCAGGAAGTGGATAGAAGAAATTAGGATTTGGGCTACAGGAGTCTTGCACATTTTTTTTTTTTTTAGAAGGGGAGGCGCAGTTGAAAGTTGGGATCCCTGGGTGGCGCAGCGGTTTGGCGCCTGCCTTTGGCCCAGGGCGCGATCCTGGAGACCCCAGATCGAATCCCACATCGGGCTCCCGGTGCATGGAGCCTGCTTCTCCCTCTGCCTGTGTCTCTGCCTCTCTCTCTCTCTCTCTCTCTCTCTCTCTGTCTCTGTGACTATCATAAATAAATAAAAATTAAAAAAAAATTAAAAAAAAAAAAAGAAGGGGAGGCGCAGAAGGAGAGGGAGAGAGAATCTTAATTTTTTTCCTGTTTTTATTTTTTTAAAGATTTTATTCATTAAAGACATAGATAAAGAGGCAGAGACACAGGGAGAGGGAGAAGCAGGCTCCATGCAGGGAGCCCGATGTGGGACTTGATCCCGGGACTCCAGGATCATGCCCTGGGCCAAAGGCAGACACTCAACTGCTGAGCCACCCAGGCGTCCCTGAGAGAGAGAATCTTAAGCAGGCTCCATGCTCTGCGTGAGCCCAATGCACGGCTCAATCTCATGACCTGAGCCAAAATCGAGAATCTGATGCTTAACTGACTGAGCCACCCAGGCACCCCTGAGTCCTTCAGTTTTAAAAGTGACAGGACAAACTTAAGCCAATTAGGGACCACTGGGGGATGCTGGCCTCAGAACTCACAAAGCATTCAGACTTCCGCTTTCCTCACATCTCTGTTGTGTCTTCCTCTGTGTGGAACTCATTCCCTCATCAGTTAAGCTTCCTGCATGTTTCAGGGACAAGACAGCCATGGCCACAGGAAGTCCTAGGCTCATATCACTTTGGTTGGCCCCAGAAGAAAGAAGAATGCTTCCAGCACTTATATATTTTTTAAAAATCCCAGAGGAGGGCTCTGATTGGCCCAGCTTGAGTCATGTGCCCATCCTGGGCCAATCATGGAAGGCTGGGATACTCTCTGCTTGACTAGGCCTGGCTCTCCTCCCACCCCTGGGGCCAGGGAGCAGGATGCTGTGATCAGCAGCTCCATCCAGGACCACATGGAATGAGACAGGAGAGGTAACCCAAAGGCGAGGCTACGGAGAACGCAAGCAACAGATGTTCATAACAGAGTACTTTCTTGCCAGAGAGAATCACATGAAACTATGCAACAGCCACGGAACGTGTCTCGGAATAACTAGGAGTTTTATATAGCTGTAGCTAAGGATGAACTTAGGGGAGTAATGAGAAATAAGCCTAGAGAAGAAGAAAGAATTTGGAGGGCCATGTGTGCTCAACAACGGAGTTTGAAGATTATCCTAAAAGATATGGAAAGTCTTTGGAAAATGTTATGTCAGATATTTACACGATCCAATTCCTACATTTGAGAAGAAAAACCTTTTTGCCCATGGTCCTATTCTTTTGCTTTCTTCCCTATTTCTGTCAATGACATCCTCATTCCACTAAGCTTCATGAGCTAGAAATCTGAGGGCAAGCGGGGGTCATCTCCCTCAGCCAAGTCCTTCCTGGGGCCTCTCCCCATTAGCCAATCCTTTCCTTTCTGTGACACTGCCTTAGTTCGGGCCTGAGTGTGTCCTTACCAGGACTGCTGTGGTGGGTCATTCTGACGTAGAGAAAGGAGGGGGGCCCTGTGCCCCAGCCCAGCTTGGGTTAGACCTGGTTCTCTCCGCTTCCATGGTGCTCACCGCTCTCATTGGGCTCATCCCACCGCATTGTAACTGTGTGCCTCTGGCTCTGACCTCATGCCATGGACATGAGCTCTGTGGAGGCCTCTGGAGCATGAGCCCTGCTTTTCATCCCTTACCCCAGCTGCATGGATAGGGCCCCATACACTGAGATACTGGGTAAATGTTTGTTAATTAATGAAAAGACAAAAGGATCAATGAACCCCACCTCCTGCCACTAAGATAGGCAAACAGAGATGTACCAATAGCTGAAAAAAGACAGAGCTCTAAGGCCTT
Organism: Canis aureus; assembly: GCF_053574225.1. Lineage (NCBI taxonomy): Eukaryota > Metazoa > Chordata > Mammalia > Carnivora > Canidae > Canis > Canis aureus. Next base: position 71,062,083 of record NC_135616.1, on the reverse strand, counting down.
GGTGAAGCCCTCTGAAACAAGGTTGTTTGTCTCATCAACTTGCAATGGTCTTATGTATTTTTTCTCTCCCCATAAGCTCCTTTCCACGTTCCCTCTCTCTATCCAGCTCTCTACTTTGTCCAGCCCTGCATGATATGGAGCTGAAATCTGTACTCTGCATGTGTGTGTGTGTGTGTGTGTGTGTGTGCACACAAAATGCTTTTTGTTATCTGTTTTAATTGTTTTGTTGTTATAAATTTTTCTTAAGTAGGCTCCACGTCCAGTGTGGTGCCCTGGGTAGGACTTGAACTCACAACCCTGAGATCAAGATCTGAGCTGAGATCAAGTGTTCAACCAACTGAGCCACTCCGGCACCCCTGAGTTTTGCTCAACCAGCTGAGCCACCTAGGTGGGGTGCTCAACCAACCGATGCTCAACCAGCTGAGCCACCCAGGTGTACCACCTGTTTTACCTTTTGTAAGTAAATAGTTTCCATTCCTTGGGACTTGAGGATTAATATCACTTCTTGTAACACATCCCACATCTGATCATGTGAAGAGTCTGAGTTTCCTCCTAGGAGCTCTTTGTCGAGGGTTGAATTGAAACAGAGGAAGGGTTCCTCTGTGGACACCCCAGCGAAGGACCCATGGCCAGCTAACACCAGGGTCAGGGACGCTCATAGAGCAGCCCTTCCCAGCCCTCCCTGAGGCTCTTTAGCTCCTTTGTCGAGGACTCACCTTCTCTGGAGAGTTTCTCAGACACAGCCTGCCCTGCTCCTGACACCCCTCCCTCTGGCCCCATCCTCACCGCCCCATCTCTTCACTGCTGGATCCACACGTACCTGCCTGCGCAGGAAGTCAGTTGGCCTCACGCTTTGGAAAGACTGCCAGTCCTTGCTTCACACTTTCCCATCTTTCCTTCCTTCCATCTAGGAACTTCCCGGGGGTGGTCAAGGAACATGCCACCTCCTTCCTCTGTCCACCTCCCCATTCCTGCACTGTCTGGGCTCAGCCACCCAACCTCACGGCTCACCGATGGTTGATGATCAGATTCTCTTTTATACCCTTCAGGATGCTGAGAGTAGGCTGCTGTCTGACCCTTCATTCGAGCTGTCTGGAGCATGTTTAGCTTCAATTTTGCTCTCTCCCAGGTGGAGTGGAAAGTGTGCTGTGACAAGAGTCAGAAACTCTGCTTACGCTATCAGACCTACCGCCATTAGCTCTGTGACCTTGGGAGGAGGGGTCATTTACACCCTCTGGCTGGTTTCCTCATTTATTAGAAAAGAGGGCAAGATCACTCGTCCTCTGGTCTTTTGTGACGACCAAGTAAGTCAAGTGCCTATAAAGGGCTGCGCAAACTGAGTTCCCTTCAGTGGCACGTATCAACCGCTGTTATCTTACCCCTGGTTCTCTTGTCAGTGGAACATTAGATTACAAGTGGCATCAACCATGAAGACATGCTTGTCTCACATGTCAAGAAGCCTGGAGGGAATTCCAAGATTCAGCAGCTTGACAATGTCCAGGCTCTGGCTTAGCTTCTGTACCAGGCTCTCGGCTTTCTTCTTACTGGATGCTGCAGCTGCTCCCAGGCTCAGCCTCTCACTCCAATCAATGGAAGATGTAGGCAATGGGGGTGAAGGGGGTGGGAGCTGGTTAGAAATGTGAACCAGCTATTATCCAGCTCAGCTACTGGCAGGTGGGACCAGACAGGCTTTGGCGAGGCCTTGTTGATCAGGAGAAGGGAAGGGTTCCCTTGTCTCTTTCTTTGTTTTTACCAAGGATGGAGAGCTTTCCCAGAAGCCCCCAATGGACTTTCCCTCAGATTCCACTGGGCAGGGCTGGGCCACACGAATAAGCTGACCAGTGGTATCTATTCTAAACCAACCATGGTTTGTCCATGGGGTTGGGACAGACAAGAGAAGTTGGGGTGTAGCCAGCATGGCAGATGGGGGAGCCCCTGCTGCAGCCCCCCACCCTGTCCTCCCTGCCTCATTCTGGGCTCTGTAAGCTGGGCCCCGCCTTGCTCTCTTTCTGGTTCCTGCCGTCCTTCCGAAGACATCTTGCCATTTTTGTCTTCCTTTCCCAGGACTCAAAGTTCACTCTCTTTCCTCCTGACCCACAGTACCTTCATGCAACAGCCCCATCACCGTAATGGGGACAGTGACCTGTGCCTCTGGCTAGTTAGAAGCTAAATCTTTCTCTTCCTGCGCCAACTTTCTTGGATGATCTGGAAAACATTTCAAGATTTTTTTTTTTTTTTTTTTTTTTTAACATTTCAGGATCTTGACTGTGCCTACAAGTTCACACTAGCCCTAATGGCTGGATGTGAGTTGTGGAATCAAGAAAGCTTTTTCTTCAATAATAATCCCCTATGTTTGCTCGGCCCCGAGCATTTAACTCACCCTTGCACAGAACCATGTAATCTGTCTTGACCCCTCGAGAGCCCAGGAGGCAGACAGGCGGGGCCGGCATCATAACCACCACGTGTCTGATAAACCACACAAGGCTCCAGGAAATCAAGGAGCTTGCCCAAAGCAGTGGGGCTCCTAGCAGTTGGGTCTGGAGTGGGGATTCCTGGCTCGGGCCCCGACTGAGGGCCTCTTCCATTGCCCTGCAACCTTGAGGCAACTCACAACTGGTCTCTTTAGATTCCAGGCAAGCAGGAGTTTGCCAAGCTCACGAGTTCCAAGCAACAAAGCCCCTGTGTGTGCCAGGAAGAGAGCGTAGGAATTGGCTCTAATGGGATGCCAGGCGCAGGGCAGCAAACAATGGTTATTATATGTTACATTGACATCAAACTCCGTTGGTTCAAAATTTCACTCACAGACATTTCATCTGGTGTCTCAGCCACCCTGTGAGGTGGCTGTGGCAAGGCAGGTTACTGCTGCCCATGGGGAAACTGAGGAAATGTGACCTCACTGGCTAGAGAGAGGCTGAGCTGTGACCTTAGTCTGAGATTTTCTATTTCCCAGGCCTGGATTTTCCCCGCTCGCAGGTGAGCAACTGTCATAAACCTGCCCCTCTGCTAGCAGGTTCAGGGGTTCTGGGCTGGTCAACTTGTCAACTAGTTTCTCAGAACAATGCAGAAGCCAGCTAGGGCCTAGAAAGTGTTTCGGGGAAAGGTGACCAAGGGGAGAGGGCCTTGGAGAGGAAGGAGCTGGCAGGAGGCTCAGAGTGGGCCTGCTGAGCCGGCAACCCTGGCGGAGCCCAGGCCAGCCTCAGGCAGGCAGCTGGTGCAGCCCCTGAGAGCCAGCGGGCAGAGGGGGATTCAGGAGCTGGGTGGCGGGGTCTCCAGGCTTCTCCAGCCAGCAGGGAAGCTTGACTCGGGATCCTTTCCTGGGCTTCGAGGCTCCTTGTCTAGAAGGTCTCTGGGGTTTATTCTCTCCCCTGAAGCCCTTCGTGGAGTGGCAGCCAATCTCTGGGATGCCATCCTGGGTGCATCAACATGCTACTCTGATGGGGACAGAGCCTGTGTCCTCCCGCCCGGGCCTACCGGCCAACCTCCTGTGCTCTGGGGCTGGGAAGGACGGTAGCTCCAAGAGTGAACACCTGCAGGCCGTGAGGAGGAGCCCAGAGATCCACAGGAGAATGCCAATGACCTTTTGTCCACAGATCTTGCCACCCCCTGCTCCCATATTCCACTGAGAGCTGGTCCCTAGCGTAATCTGTACAGATGTGTGGTTGTCCCCTCCCTTGGCCCGCTGTCCACAGCTGCCCTGGCGGTAGATGGCTCTGGTTCTCAGGGGACTTACACTCACCTTGGGCACATCCTGCCTCCAGCCCACTCCCTGAGTCTTTTTGCTTTTGGCCTCGGGGTTTCTCCAGTACCAGGGGAGCCTTGGGGTTTCTCCAGTGCAGGGACAGCCCAGAAGTTTGGGGAAGTTATAGGCCACAGGGGCAGCCCTTAATCAGTGGGGCACAGGAGGTGGTGGGTAGGAATGCCCAGCTTCCTGCAGAATTGAGCTTCCACTGCCCACATGGCAGAGTCAATAGTGTCCCCAATATTCACTTTTTCTTTCTCTATAAGCTCTCTGATCCTGGATTCATTCTAGGAATCATGTCCCAAATAAACTATCTGCACCCAAAGCCTTATCTTAGGCTTTGCTTTAGAGGGAACCCAGACTGGGGTGACTGTGTGGCTCAGTCAGGTAAGCATGCAAGTCTTTTTTTTTTTTTTTTTTTTTTTAGCATGCAAGTCTTGATTTGGGTTCAGGTCATGATCTCAGGGTCATGAGACAAAGCTCTGCATTGGGTTCTGCTACCGGGTGTGGAGTTTGCTTGGGATTCTCTCTCTCCCTCTCCTCCAGTCCCCCACCCCCACCCCAGCCCTTGCTTGTGAGTTTGCGCTCTCTCCCAAAAACAGGAAAAAAAAGAGGAGATTCAAACTAAGACACCTCTCACTTGGAGGTGCATGATCACCTCTGCCTACCTGGGCCGCTGTAGCTCCCAGTGACCTTGCCCCCTCCTAGATGGCTTTGAGCAATGAAGGAGAGGAGCCTGAGCATCCTGTACCAATTTTCCCTGCTACCGTTCCCTTCTCTGAGCCATTGTACAGAAGCCCCCTGGAAAAAGAGTAAATCACAGTAGCTAAGAGGACAGACCCCCTGACACCCTGCATCTGAATCCAGACTCTGCCATCATTCATGGGGTGATTTGGGGCAAGTCACCTAAACTCTAGGTGTCATTTCACACACCTGTAAAATAGTGATACTACCTGGCAGGGCTGTAGTAAAGGTGGTGAAGCGCTCAAAGTATCTCCTAGCACGTTGGAGGTGGTATGTGTGTTTGCTACCCTTATCTCCTCTTCCTAGGAGTCCCTTGTGCAGCGCCTTGGGAGGCGGAACAGAGCGGGGACACTGAGGCCCCCCAGAGGCCTGGCTCTTTCCCATTCCTCATTTCCTCCTTGGTGGTCCTGGTGGCAGGACTGACTCCATAAACGTGTGACCTACACCTGTTTTAATGCTCTGCAGTCACCATCTTGAAATTCTTCAAATTTTTGAACCAGGGGCTCTGCATTTTCATTTTGCCCTGGGTCCTGCAAACTGGGTAGCTGGTCCTGCCTGGTGGCTTACATCTGGGAGAGAGGCAGCTATGAGTGATGAGAGCCAAATGAACCCTGTCCTCTGGCCAAGCTGGACTCATGGTTTCTCCTCTGAGCGCAGCAGAAGATGCAGGCACAGTGGAGCTTTTATCAGAGTCCTTGTGACTGACAATGGCTCATGGCGGGGAAGGCTCTAGGGGCCAGCTGGTGGCTCTCCCACCCACCCCTGGCACAGGCTTACCCAGCTTCTTTGTGAATTCTGTCAGGGACAAGAAAGGATCCATTTCATTGTTGAATCTAACTGTAACCGTCCCTCATTCTTGTGGAGTGTTTGACGTTCTCTGAACCTTTTCATAAGGATTATCTCACTGCGTTGTCACCAACCCTCTGTGCGACAGGCATTTTCTAAGGAGTAGAAATTGAGGAAACGAGAACTTCCAGATTGGCAGCCCTCGCTGCCTCCACTCAGCCTCCCCCTTCCTTCGCTCAGGGATTGAAATCTGATGTCATCCAGGAAGTCCTTCAGCCGATCATAGGAGAAGGAAGAGCACCTTAATTCTTTGTACTAAATTATTTTTCCCCTGGGCTGTAGGTAATTTAACACCTTCTTTTCATATGTGCTTCATTTTGAATCACCGTCACAAGAAGGGCATGAACTAAACAGCCTTTGGATGGATCGAATCTGGTTTTAAATGTGTCCAACTTCTGTTTAAAGATGGATGAAGCAGAATCACAGAATCTCCCTCCCCTAGTGCCCAAAGGAATAATGCAGAAATTCAAAAATGAAACAGAAACACAACCACCTCAAATGAATCAATCACACAAGAACATTCACTTTAAAAAGTGCCAAAGGAAGCTTCTAGAACCATGGAACCATGCCAAATGGAAGCTTCTAGAACCATGTGGCTTTGTTCCACCCCTGATTGTGGAACTATGTCCATCAAGATAATCCTGAGCACTTCACCGATGCCTTCCCATCCGGAGTGCAGCCACTTGAGGGAATGGAACCGAGGGCAAGGAACCGAGGACCTGAGTGGGCAGGAAGGGCTATCCTTGGCTCGCCGTCTTCCTGGTGAGGTTTGGGGTTGACCAGAAGAGCGGGAGCCCACAGGAGGAGCAGCCCAGGTGGAGAAAGCCTGACAACGAGGACCTTCCGATTGCTAACCGGAGTGTGCTAAGTGCAACACACCTTGCTACCAGATGTCTGTGACTGAGTGTGTGACGGGTGCTCCTTGAAGGACACACTGTTGCCTCTCACTTGCCCAGTAGGCCTAGAGCTTTCCTACTTCTCCAGATTCTAAAAAGGAGATTTTCCATTCATTTCCTTCTTGTCTGTAGTATTCGGATTCTTGTACCTATGTTCGGTAGTCGCCACTACCACTCCTCCGCACCCCATCCCAACAATAAATATCATTTAGATGGAAAACCCATGGGGCGCTTTGCATGGGCTGGTGTCTCTGTTAGAATTCACCCCTGTGGTGAGACAGGTCACCACCAGTGGGGCTGGTAAGGTAGCCCCCTTGCTAATCCTTTCCGTCCTCTTTCAATGAGGAGTCCGTCTGAATCAGCAGTCCTCCTGACACACCAGGTTTTCCCGCCATTTAGACAGAACTCCAATCTCTTCCAATTACTATTCCTGATCTTACATGGAATAGACTCTGAAGGCTGAATAATTGGCTCTTCCATTTCTCTGCCCCCAAGGAGAAAATGCTTTATAAATTCCACATTCATTAACTCGTCCAGTCCCTTGCCTTTTGTAGCAAACCTTTAGGAAACCAAAGTCGGGTTACCTTCACTATAGGCCCGCCTAGGACTGCTGTGAATTCTGACCTGCGTGGGCAGGCACAGGTGCCTCTCCACGAGTCATTGTCCATGCCAGGCTTCTCAGTGGAAGATAGCTTTGGAGTATTTCCAGATCTCCTCCAGGAGATCTGTTCCACAATCTCACCTTTGCCCTTCATCCTGTCTCATGGAATTGCTACTTCCTGGTGTGGATAACCTGAAGAACTTCTCTGAATGTTGGTCGGACAACCTGATGGGTATCTTTCTCTTAGAGAAAGATCAGGCCTTGAAACATCCCCTTCCTATGACCTCCCACCCCCAACTCCCCTGGCTCAGACCCATGCCTGCTGTCCAAGCTCCACTCAGAGGTTCCTCTGTAGTCTACCACAATACCTCAATAACCAGAAGCAGCATTTGATTAGAATCTGCCCACTTCCTACTAGTACCTAAATTCTTAAGAACGGGGTATGTGGCACTTACAAATGGAAGAGAAAATGTCAGTTCTCAAGGTATAAATTTCAGAGTCTTCTGCAACTAGAAAGGAAAACATTTTCAAAATTGCTGTGGCTTCCTGAATCCTTAGGATGCCTTCAGTGCAGGCTTTTATATTTCGGGATCATATGAATTATACATAGAGAACGATGGGCTGGTGGCTAGCTTCCAACTACTAGAAATTATATTTCCCTCCCTTTTTGATAATTAGTTCAAGGTCTTCACCACAAGTGACATCATGTCTCCGAAGCAAAAATAGGTCTCGATGAAGACTGTGTAATGTCTTCTGTCTAGCAGATCCTATTTCCTCTTTATGCCCTACTCTCCTTACATTCCTAATTGACTCTCTGGACCTCAAAGCTTTTTGTTGCTGCTGTCGGGAGCCTTAAATAATTAGGAATAGTCTGACTAGGTGAGGTTCAGAGCTTCTGCTGACTACATTTCAGTTTACCTTAGAAATCCAAATGATGGGCACCTGGGTGGCTCAGTGGTTGGGCATCCACATTTGGCTCAGGTTATGATCCTGGGATGGAGTCCCACATTGGGCTCCCTGCAGGGAGTCTGTTCCTCTCTCTGTGTGTTTCTCATGAGTAAATAAAATCGTAAAAAAAAAAAAAAGAAAAAGAAAAAGAGACCCAAATGACCTAGGTATCTGGAAAATGGGATGGTAGGCATTATAGTCTGGGGGATAGTGATACAATCCAGTATGAAACAAATGGGCCATTTGGGCCTTTAGACACAGGTAAGGGTGGGGATGATTTACACACTCTGTTAAACCGGACTGGAGCGAGCTAAAGCAGCCTCCCTTACTGAGCATTCAATACAATGTGCTTCACAGGAAAGATCTCACGTGATACTGAAAAGACCTTAACACAAGAGTGAGGTTTAGAGGATAAGACGCTTATGAAAGGGGTTAGGATTCCAGCTTCCAGGCTGAGTTCCTGGGTGTTGCTGCCCTTGTGCGGGCTCTTCTTGGACAGGCCCTGGGCCCCAGCAGCTGCTGTGATGGAGGGAGGCCGTGGTGGCTCTGAGGTTACTACCTGCTGTCTGTGTCATTCCCCTGGAATGCAGAAATGAAAGGAGCTGTGATGAGACTGACATCTCGACCCGCTGCAGTCTGTAGTGAGGCATTCTCTTTATCTTCTACTGTATGGGGCAAAGATGAAAACAAAACACATTTCACTCCCGTATTCCAAAAGATGAAAAGCATAGATTTCAAACTTTCTTTAGTGGCTAATTGCATCTCTCCAACAGCTGAGGGGAAGAGTTATTAAAAAGAAAATAGCAATAATCTAGGGCTTGGGAACTACTGTGTTGACTTCAAAATTGAGGAAAAGGAAACTATAGAAGCTTTTAAGTCCATCACCCCCTTAAGAAGTATACTCAATCCTTTAGATCTAATTCTTAATTTAGTCAAAACAGAAACCCAAACAGAGGCAATCTGTTGTTTTGGGGAAAACATTTGAATGGGAATCAAGAGACCTGGTTCTGGTCTGTGCAGTTCTGTTAAGTAGTCATTTGATGCCACCAGCAAGGGACCAAAATTGTACCAGAATGAAATCCGCCGTCTCAAAACAAGGTGATTTCTAAAGTTCCTGCTGGCGAAGGGCCAGAGTTATGCATCAGTGTGGAAAATAATATAAAGATTACTCCCCAACAAAACCTCCATTCTTTTAAATATGGGTCCTTTTGATCAATGTGATTTATACGAATGAGTGATGGGACCAACAGACAGACCTAACCGTCTTATTCGGAAATTTAAAATATTTCCAACTAATTTCCAAATTACGGTCAAACTTCTAAAAGTGCAAGAATTTAGACCCATCTACTGTTGTTTGTTGCAATAACCGAGGAACCGTCTACCATGATAGGTGCTCTTCAAACATGTGTCCCCATGAGCCCTGCCTCCCGGCAGTATTTACACCCTCTTGTAGACCTCCCCACATTGAATCCGGACTGGCCCTGTGACTCACTTTCTCCAAAGTGGCATCGTGCCAGGACTGGGTGGGTCTAAAGCCAAAAGAAGTCTTGGTTGGCTTTTTTTGTGCTTTTTGGAGCCAAGCGGCCATTACTCTCACTGTCCCACACTGAATATATGAGAATTCAATGCATCCAATACAGACTGGCCCAGATGCCTCGTTTCCAATGCCATCCTTTGTCCTAATTGAAATGCGTACATTTCAGGGAAAGATAAAAGCCCTATTGTGGGCCCTAGATGCCGTGATGAAAAGAGGCTCCTTGTCACCAATATTTTGAATTGTCCCTTTGTTTAGCATCCTGGAGATGCCCAATGGCCCAGGGGCAAGCTTTTCTTCTGCCAAGAGGGCAGAGTGTCTGAAATGGCAGGTGGGATCCTCCACAGGTGAGTCCTCAAGATGGCAGTCTTAGAACAGAGTTCTCACAGAAGTGGATTTCCTCAAGATTAGTGTTGGAATACCTGCCAGGCTCCTCATGTATCAGGGGTGTGTGCACCTGCTTAGAGAGCAGCCTTTGTGCCCCCTTTGTCTTCTATCCCTCACGGGTTCCTCTTCCTAGTACTCTAAGCTCTTCTGATTTCTCCATTTCTAGGTCCCTACTTCCTTCCTTGTCCCTCAAATGTCCATCAGCTGATCCTGACATAGTCTTAAGTAATTGGTGAAAAACTGAAGATAAGACCCTTGTCAGGAAGTTTTGCATCAAAAATGAAACACAGGAATGAAGATGCAGCAATTCATAATTTGAGGAGGCATCCCAGCCCCATGATTTCTCAAAGACACCGTGAAGACACAGCTGCTATCATTACAAGGATGGCCCAGTGTTCTCTTGCCCACGGTGAGCGAGCAGTAAGAACGTTACCACCATCTCTAGAGCAAATCTCACACCCCAAAAGGCAGAAAGCACTCCAAGGACAAGCAACAGAAACCTTCTAGGAGGAAAATTCAGAAATGAGCTTTGTGATACACTCATGTCTTCTGGCCAAAAAAAACATTGTTCCAATTTCTTCCTTTGTAAAATGGATTTGACCAGACCTAATTAAGAGGATTTTTCTGATTATGAAAAGGGCCTGGCTCATTTCTAGTGGTTAGCCAACTCTCCACCCTTCCATTGGTGTGTCATTTATATGTGATCTGGATTATTGATCCTAACGTTTCTCATGCCTCTAGGAGTTAAGAACAAGGTTATACAAGTCCTGAGAGGTAAAAATTTATTGATTTATATATCAGCATGTTATGATATGGTCACACCTGCTCATACAGCTGACTTTTTCTTATAGCCAAAAGAGGATTTTTTTTCCTTTTAAAAATACATTTTTTTTTCCAGCAGGAAGAAACATTTTAAAAACAAACATTTTCATATTAAGTGGAAATTTAAAACAATGGCTTTTTTTCCCCCAACTCATGAGAAATAGGGCTGGTCAGCAATAGATCTCTGAGTGCTTCAGTGTTTTCAGTCTTCTGCCCCCGGGGTTTGCTCTTCGTCTTCGACAGAAACAATTCTAGGGGGAAACAATGATAACCTCAACTCAAGTCAGCAACCTGAATCCACATAGAAGAGGTAGACTGAACCTTAACGTTTTAACTTATTTGGTAGATTGTGTAAGATATTTTAATACATTTAAATTTTTTTCACTGGGATCAAACATATTCTACAAACAATGGCCTAAACAATTAATGTTTTACATGCTCACAACAAAATCTTAGAGAGGTCTACAGTCTACTTAGCTTTGAGACCTGAAAGCGTAGAATTGGCTTTAGAAATAGGCAAGCTTCCCATGCACTTCGGGAGAAGTTTGCTTTCGTCAGATTCTTCAAATGAAAAGCAAGCTCCGATGTTAATGCCTTCCCAACCTTTTAAAGCCCCCGAAAGGGTCAGTGATAGGAATTTCCTGAGAGCAGTGAGTAGCTTAACTGTGAGAAATTTATTCAGTACTAACAGGTAAACAGAAAAGACGGGGCAGTGGTATGCTGGAGAGAGCTCCGGCTGGCTCCTGACCCTAGGGCCAACTGTTAAATTTTAGAATTTTGCCAGCAGTTGTTAAACAGCTGTTATTAAAATTACATAAGCTTATCATTAGTGCCAAAGCTAAAAGTGGTTCCCTTTAATGAGTATAATTTGTACAAGGATAAGAAACAGTTTAGCCATAGATCATGTTATTAGATTGAGGGTCAATAAATAAATTGGAGAAACACGGGAATTAGTCTGTTATTTCATCTTTCAAATCATAGATTGGCTACAAGAGTTCAGCAAAGTCAATTAAAGCACCCTGGGAGAATCAGTTGGTCACATGGAATTTATAATATATTTTATTATTATCTATTAATTGTGTTATATATCCTTGCTATCAGGAAAATTTATAGCAAAGTTATGTACATTTGCACACGTTATTTTTTTTTTCCAGGAGAGCAGACTGTTGGAACATTTACCAGTATACAACCAGTATACCAGTATCTCCACCATACCATGGGGGAGAATGGGGAAGGAGCAGAGGAAAGAGAAACCAAAGAAGGAAGCACAGTGTTTTTTCATTTGGTTTTTCTGTTTGCCCTCAGCATCCAACCGCCATGGTGTGCTCTGAGTACATGTCCACAGAAGCTCATGCCAAAATATCTCCAGAAACACACAAACACCCCATCCCCACCACTAAGAAGTAAAAGCACTTTACTTGAAAAAAATCAACTTTATTTTTTCTAGGTTAAAAAAAAATAGAACCAGCTATTCATTTTGTTGTTGTTGTTGTTGTTGTTGAGAAAACGCTTCTTTTGGTGTTCACATCTAAATTTCTGAAAAGGTGATCTGGTTACTAAAATAATCCCATATGCATTCCTAAACCAGATCCACGTGTGACCAGCCCTTTACAAAAATTAATTACAGTTGACACAGCCTTTACATTCATTCTGAGCATACATTACAACATGCAGATAACAAAGAAAGAAAAACAGGTCGACAGCTGAAGTAAACATATGGCATCCAGAAAACTGAAACCCATCTGTATAAAATAAATACAACTTTGTAATAACTGTAAAGAAAATGAAAGCACTTAATGTAACAATGGCAGGTCCATGTGTACCTGTTTCATCACCCAGTCAAGAGAGAAGTTACTGTAAAATGCAGACCCCTCACATGTAGAACTTGGGCATCAGTCTTGTATGTTTGACAGTTTGACACAATAAAAATAAAGCCATTCAAAATATGTGTGCGTACTTTGCAACTAGAATACACTTAAAAATTTTTTGCTCTTTCAATTGTTTTAAAAAATATTAACTGTAAAAATCCTCAAATGGAGATTTTTGTGGAAAAACCCCTATTTTATCTTCCACATGGCTAGTCACCCTCCCCAGCAGTTCAGCACCCTCAGCGGATTCCCAGGGTCCAGTTCCTAATTGTTGAGGATCAATGCAAAATGATTGCAATAAAGCACCATCCAGCGACTGCTCCAGAGAACACTCGGCCCCTTTGTGATCTAGAAACGTTCAGTGTCGGTGGTTTTGGTCCCAAACATATTAGTCTCCATCCCCTCATAGAATAGAACCAGTATACCTGCTGCCCAGCGCTGCTTTCAACTTGACCTTTCACGTTAACAGTCGTAAGGTTCACAGCACTATGTAGCAAAAAATAAGACTAACCATTTTTATTCATCCCTGTGGACCAGAGCGGACCTGCTCGTGATGGTAACTCTGGAGTGAAGTCCTGTGTAATGAAGAAAATAACTAACTCTTCCTATTCGGCAGTGCAAATAAAATTTCCTTAAATATAAAAAGAATCCAATAAGACTGTCCATGATTAAAGACAACTATCTATGATTATAACCAGGTCCCGCTAGTTCAGAAGAGTCTTTAGGGAAGTGATTGTCAAAACGTCACTAAAGACAAATCCACAAGAAGTGAGTAACATGAACAAAGAATGAAGAGGCATTCTTAACAGTAATCCACATGATATTAACATGAAAGCGATGTTGTGAGGTTTGTATTAGGTGATTTCACATCTCATTTTCATTAAAGGCTTGAGTATAACTACAATACTGCCAACTCTTGATTATTCAGGGATTTCTTTTCTAGCTCATGGATTATATTTAGGCTTTTGTGTTCCCTCTTTCTGAAGTCGTGTCTTCCTAAATCTTTTCACTACTCATTAATACAGTCATAAGTACATAAGAGGACCTATAAATAAACAGTTGAAATCATTGTTTTAAAATCAGCCAACATCGCTAGAAGAACAAAAAAATTTGATGGGAAAAAAAACCCTCAAACTCATAATAAATACACATTAGATTTTTGGCTAACTATGACTTATTACTGGATATATTACCCGATAATCCCTAGTTCCTTTACTGTGGAAAATTAATGGTTGATTGCAATATTAAATACGACAGATCTGAATTCAGAGCTATCTTTTTAAAAAATCTACTTATACTCTCCATTAACTTGTTTGCCCACCCAAAATATCATTTTGCATTCTGTAATTTTTCTTTACCTTCCACTGGTGTATAGGTTTCTCCGTCCTATCTGTATATTTCAACACCAATAACAGTTTCTGAAGTTAAGGGTGAACTGCCAGTGTGGTCCCTTCTGTATTCAGTGCACCTGCCCTTGGCCTCTGGTGGAGTCGGTGCTCCATCACCCTTCTCTGCTGTGGGAATCCAGGCAGATCAGCTGAGACCAACAACTGCTGAGATTCTCACGCTTCTGGTACAAAACTGGCACAGTTTTAAGAAATGTATATTCTCTAAATCTCCTTTCATCTCACTTTGCAAAGAAAGTACAAACTAGGAATTTTTACGCAGTCCTGTACGGTGGCACACAGCTGCTTCCCTGATCTGCCATAGAAGAACACTGCTTCTCTCTCTACACGCCCTAGGGCAAGCAGCAGCACTCCAGTAATTGGTAAGGAGAGCACCATCGATGCTCTCAAATGTATTTGCAACAGAAAAGAGAGAACATGTTGATAAACAATCGGAGAAGGATAGGCAGATCAGTGACACATCTATTTACAACTCACAGGTCTATTTTCAAAAATTGACTCATATATCTATTGGTATTTGTCACTCTATAGACTGTTGAAATGACTCTGCATTTGAAAAGTAAAGCGTCTTACAGAATAGTTGGTTTAATGTGTACAGTATATTAACAACATCATGTTCCTTTGGAGCACAGCGATGGCAAGTGGCCCTGAACCACATTTATGTATACATGTATGCATCTCTCTCTCTCTCTCTCTCTTTTTTGATAGGAGAACTGGCCACTCCTACCTGTGACTTGCTTTAGCAATCAGGAAATTCTCTATGGCTAGGACTGTGCATGCCATACTTGACAGTGAGCAACTTATCCCCCAGATGGCTGACTAATCTCTCAAATGAACAATTTCAATTCATCCTGTAATCCAGCAGTGTTTGCTGGACCTCAAACAGAAGCATCGTTAAGCTTCTCTTTGGCTTCCTATCATCATCTATGCCTCTTAATCAAGATCGGTTTCACCTACTCACTATCCCTGTAAAACACACAATAAAATGCTTTGACTTAAAAAAAAAATTGCATCTTATAACAACCCCTACCAAAGCATACACATTAACACTGTCCTCTGCATTTTACCAGTAGTAGCATAATATGCAATGAGGTATTTCATTAACACATTATCCTTTTTCATATATGCACGGAATTAACCTAAAGCTGAAGCTGCTGTGGGCTTTTATTTGGTGTTGCTTTACCGTTTCCACATAACTGGGAGAAAATTCACATCTTTTCAGTTTTGTTGTTGTTGTTGTTGTTTTTGGTTTATTTAAAAATAGAAAACATTCGCCTTTACCATTATTAGTTTCTGGCCTACTTCTCAAAATTGCCATTTGTAAGATTAGTGACAACAGGGGAATCTACAACACTCATCTCACAGAAAACTGCCACTGACTTAGTAGGATCTTTATAGTCTTACCATCCAAACCCAAACTCCACCTCTGTCTCAGCACGAGGAGTGCAGGTGAGGGATGGACGCGGCCCCAGCACTTTCTGAGAAGAGCCTGCTTCTACTGTGAGGTAAATCACGTGAACATAGTGGAAAAAAAATGGATGGTCTCTAGAAATAGAAACTTGACTTTATCTTCTTTTTAAAAAGCACTTGGAAGAGACTGGGAAGGTTTTTGTGCTGGTCTGTCTCCTGGTTGCACCACCCTGGCATGGGCAGCAACTTGATGTGATGACGGAATACAGGTTTGGGGGTGCCAGGTGAGAACTGTTCACCATTTGAAGCCCATGTCTGGCTCTCTCATTTTTCTAATAAAACCCCTATTTCACTTCAAACCAGTCATTTAAATGTTTTACAGTAATTTGTTTCAGTCACCCCCCAATACATTTGGCGCTAATAAGCCAAAACAGGGTGGGGGTGGCAGGAAGCCTCACGTAGATAGAAGCCTCACGTCAGTGTGGCGCTCAGTGCAGGGGGGGTCGCTGCAGAGCATCAGCGCCCTGGTACCAACGCAGAGACAAGACAGCCTCTCAAGAATCCCACTCACTGATTATGCTTACGTTTGTTTTCAGGCTTATATTACTAATCCTTTGCTATATATGCATCTGACAAAAGTGCATTTTGTAAGATAATTATCAATCTATGATATGCCTCTACACAAAAAAGAAATCAAGTGACACCCCTCACATAAGGGAAAGCACTAGCGCATGTAAACACAATGTTGGGACCGAGCTAGCCTTTTTTAGGAACACATTCTAGTACCGCAATGTGTCCAGGGGACACTGTTTCCCACCCCCCGAGCATGACTGACACTGGAGTGTCACTGTGAAGCCCAGGGGAACAGTTCTGGAGGGTGTGGACCAGCTAGCTCTTCTAGAGGCTCCTAGTGACACAGCAAGCACTGGTGAAAGGAGGGCGCTCGCTCTACACAGTTCTGCCCTAAAGAGACTACTAGCTAAGAGGAACAAATACAACTTTCCGAGTTTGAACTAGATTATCACGTGTATCTGGTGACAACAGAGTTTCTCTCAGATAGTCTTCTAGGATGATTTTTATGATTTCCTCTTCTCCGAATGTGATGTCTGCTTAGATGTATGGTAGAGTGTATCTTTTTAAAATGTGAAAGTCCTTAAAACAGATTAGCAGGTCATTATATTACTGATCCTCATTTTAGTAGAGTTTTTAAAATATCCCAAAGGGGGATAAATATCAATCCATCCATTGAATTTCCTTTGCTTTTTTTTTATATATATTCTGAGATTTGCACATGTAAAATAATGCACACTTATGAAAGTCTGAACTCCTATGGTGACCTTGATAAGTCCAAGTCAATTCCTAAAATAGGCAATGGTAAAAATACTGGATGATGTTATACCACATATAGCCTGACAAGAATGCAAAAGACTGTATGAGAAATATCCACATATTGCTGAGGGTCATCTCCCTGGAAACAGCTTCCTTACGCCCCTTGGGAGGTGGAAAAGCCCCTAAAAGACAAGATAGAAATATTAATTCATCTTACTGTGGTGGTAAGGTCTCCTGGAATAAAAGTTGAATATTAGTTTAACTAGAATTTTTGTTGTTTGCTTTTTAAAGCATCTTCTGTGACTTCCCATTGTTCCTGAAGAGAGATCTCATTTGAAATACAATTTTCAAACCACCGAACCCTTTCTTGCCTCTGAACTTTTGCATTTATTCTTCTTGACTGAGCTGGTTCTCCTCATCTCAGTGAATGGCAGCCTCATCTGCATTCTTCCAATATCAGAAAAAATACCATCCACCTTCCCATCTCAAGTCAGTCACATTCATCACCATCTTTATTTCACCTCTTGGCACTTGTCACTATCTGTAATGATCCAGATCTATCTTTTTTTCTACAGACTTGTTCACCATCTCCTTCTGGAATATAAACTGCATGAGGGCAGGCACTCTCTCTGCCTTGTTGCCACTGTAACCCTAGAAATTTCCTCAGTGGCCAGGACATGGGATGTGTGAAATTGTTATTAAATAACTTCTGAAGTGAGATAGCTTACACTAATCACTCTCTTTACAAGTTAAATGTTTTTGCCAGCAAAAAGGTGATGGTTAATCACTGATGCTCTTTTCAAAAGGCAATATTATCTATGAAATATATCTTAGTAATTAAAAAGAGAAACACAAAGTGAACAAATGTCCTTAAATTCTTTTCTAGAAGGGAAAGCTAGACCACTTCAGAGCAATATTACCTAAGGTCATCTTGATAACACTTGAGCATTTCAAACAGTCTTTGTCCTTGCTGATAATCCCTTTGGGTAAGCTGATTCATGTGGGGATTTGCTTCTCACAAGCAATTTACAGAGAACACTTTCAAGTTTCAAGGTCTATTTTACAAATAGCTTTCTTAAAAAGAGACTTCCATTATTGTTGCTACAATTTTGGCTAAATATCATAAAGCAAGAGATGAAGACTGGAAAAGGAGAGATCCTATTGACTCTTAACCACCTCGTGCCGTCTTACATATCTATCCTGTTTTATCTTTAAAGAAATGTTGAGCGTAAGACCAAGGACTGCACATGGTAGGGAGGGGCATCTTGTTCAATGCGTCTTACTAAGAATTCTAGACACGTGTACAGTGTCCAACCCCTGCCATATGGGTATGCACTAGTCCACAGCCCCCGGGTCGGAACATTAGGATCAGGAGGGAATCCTGTTGTGGGTAATGTGAAACAATCCTAAACATAAAAACAAAAGCATTAAAGGTAACAAACAGTATCAGCCTTTGCTCACCATCAGGTCTTTGACAGTCTGATTTAACATGAATGTGAATTTTAAATAAAAAAAAAAAATCTAAGTGGGAAGAAAATAGCACTTTCTGTTCATCCAAAATCTCATAGCCTCATCAGGCCCAAAACAACTCCCCCGCCCCCCCTTTTTTTACTGTAGGTTCTTGAAAATAAGCCTACAAAATAGTTATTTGTGAAAGCACTTTGGTAATGCCTGGCATTATACTAACGCTAATTTCCTTCTTTCTTAACTTCCTTTCTTCCTCCCTCTCTCCTCCCCCTTTCCAATGTCTGTTTCACTGCATTGCAGTTTTCATAGAAGGTAGAGAATATTAAGTATAGATAAGGGACCTTCGGGTAAATTGACTTTTTTCTCCCGAGGAGAAAAGTATAAGTTATATCCATGAAAACTTAAAAAGTAAGCTTTATCCTTATATGTAAAGAAAAGAATTAAGCATGTAAAAATGCAGTTCAAAATGATCTCAAATGGGGATCCCTGGGTGGCGCAGCGGTTTGGCGCCTGCCTTTGGCCCAGGGCGTGATCCTGGAGACCCGGGATCGAATCCCACGTCGGGCTCCCGGTGCATGGAGCCTGCTTCTCCCTCTGCCTGTGTCTCTGCCTCTCTCTCTCTCAATCTGTGACTATCATAAATAAATAAAAATTTAAAAAAAAATTTAAAAAAATGATCTCAAATGACTGCAAGATGATGGTATTATTTAAACAATTAAGTACAATGTCAAATCATAAATGTTATTTGCTAATTCATAAAATAGCCCATGTAACTGTACACATACGATTTCTACTACACTCTGTGTGCTGTTTTGCATCAGTTCTATTTGTACAACAGTTTACTCATCATTTGATCTTGCACACTGGCTGATGAAGTAAGAGCCTGTATAAATTTAACATTAACCTTGTCCTTATGAATATTCTAAGCTGAAACTCTTAAATACAGAAATACTTTGATTCCTTTAGGGCGGGCAGCCCCGGTGGCACAGCAGTTTAGCACTGCCTGCAGCCCAGGGTGTGATCCTGGAGACCCAGGACTGAGTCCCATGTCAGGCTCCCTGCATGGAGCCTGCTTATCCCTCTGCCTGTGTCTCTGCCTCTCTTTCTGTGTGTTGCTCATGAACTAAAAAAAAAAAAAAAAAAAGATTCCTTTAGGGCATCTGAAGAATGTAAAAATGGTTATCTCCTCTAAAGTACATCTTTGGGACTATCACTAACTTCGGACACATATGTAATAGGATACTGTGTACCTGTTTCATAAAAATGTGATAAGAGTTCCTCTTTTTCAATAAAACGTTGATAGAGCCAATCAGCAAGGTCATCGGTCTCCAGGGGTACATCTTTAATTGGAAAGATCCTATGAAGAGTTAGAAAAAAAAACAAAAACTACTTACTTCAATTCAGAAATCAACATAATTCAGAAACACAATTTAGCTTTGGTGACTGAAAAGCTGAACAAAGCAATAGAATCACCTCTGACTTTTGCAAGGGTTCATTTCTGCAGCTTCTCAGATCATCTTGGTTTTTAAAAAATTGCTGGTTATACAGCAGAGTTCATTTATTCATCACTTATTCAAACATTTCCCAGCCTATTATATGTTAGGTCCAGTGCCCAATGATGAAAGACTATTAATAAATTGTCCTGTATCTACAAATAATACTGAGACATAACTGTCTTCCCATGTTTGTGGGTTTAAGAAGAAACGGTGTTCAGAACAGATGAAGTTTTTAAAATTTAAATTCAATTTGCCAACATATAGTATAACACCCAGTGCTCATCCCATCAAGTGCCCTCCTTAGTGCCCGTCACCCAGTCACCCCATCCCCCCGCCCACCTCCCCTTCTGCAACTCCTGTTTGTTTCCCAGAGTTAGGAGTCTCTCTCATGGTTTTTCTTCCTCTCTAATTTTTCCCCACAGAACAGATGAAGTTTTAAAATGCAGGTACTGGGGCACTTGGGTGGCTTAGTCGGTTGAGCATCTGACTCGGTTCCAGCTCTGGTCAGGGTCTCCCAGTAGGAAGATGGAGCTGGGATGGACTCTGTGCTCAGCAGGGAGTCTGTTTCCCCTCTTTACCCTCCCCCCATCCCCACCTGCACATGTGTGTGTGCTCTCTCTCAATTAAATACATAAAACTTTAAAAAATAAGGTAAAATAAAATGTAGCCACTTTAGGACATATTCAGAGTAGTCGGATGCTAGACCAAATAAATGCATCTTAACAATGTTCTTTTGGAGAAATGTCCATGAACCAGATAGAATCTTTCTAATTTGTATCAGAGATACAGGTTTCCTGAGCAGGGCCGCCTCTTCTTAGAGCTCGAATGTGCAGATTCTGTGAACACGTCCAACTCACCAGGAAACAGACTGGGATGATTGGTGATACATATCTGCTGGACATGAGGGCAGGAAAGGGCAACTTGTGACCATACTATGTATTTGCTGACGCTGAAAAGAATTTCTTTTTTTGTTTTCTAGTTTTGTGGGGAGTTTTCTTAATTTCATTTTAATTGAAGGTATAAAGGGACACAGTTTTAAAAGCCTGCAAAAGATTCAAATGAAAAACAGTGGTCCCTGTCTCTCTGCCCGTTGTTTCTCTCTCCCCAGAGGAATCAATTTTTTACCTCTTTTGATTAAGTATCTTGATATTTATTGACATGTTTCCTCTTCAGTTTTAGGGCCAACCTACTGACTTCCCAGTGTGGAAGACAGAGAGTAAACTCCTTCGGCCTTTTCCCACCACACATTCACATCCTTCCCATCTTCCCAATGCAGTTCTATGGTAATTTTTAATGAGCGGAGTATTAGGCATGGACATAGATTCAAAGCTAAGCCACATAGTAAATCAAGGCTATGATTTCTTTCCTTCTCCCTGAAATGAGCAGTTGAATTGTTTTCTCTGTATACATAACTAATTTACCCATAAACTCTGGTCTGTCAAGAGTCAATTCCTTAAAACCCATCTACAAACTTTTTTTTTAAAGGGCAAGAAAGAAAATATTTGGAGTTTGCAGGCCTTATGGTACCTGTCGCAACTATTCAACTTGGCTTTGTAGTGTGAAAGCAGCCTTAGACCTTGTATAAATACATGGGTAGAGTTATATTCAAATGCCATTTTATTTAAAAAGCAGGCAGTAAGCGAGTCTGACCTGTGCTCTAGATCTTCTCTCAAGGCATTTGTGTGCATCAGGCATTCTTTTAATTTCGTTTTCCTGAATAAATTTCGCCCACACTGTGGACTTGTGGCCTGTAGTTTTCATCATGCAAAGGCCTCTTATTTTGTCCTGGTGATTCTCTGCATTCCTAAAATGCATTTAGTATTTCCTACCTCTCACGTCTTCCTTTTTCTGTATCTATTCTACATTCTGATGGAGCACAGCCTCCAGTGGTTTCTGGGGAAAGGGTACTCGAAGTCTGGCATTTCTGCCAATGTCTTTTTTCTGTCCTCACACCTGGTCGATAATTTGACTAGATACAGCATTCATTTCGGCCTGATTAGATCTCAATTCTGCAGTAAGAGAATCTCTAGAGCCCCTTTATGCTTTTCTCTGGAGCCACCAGTCATTTTATGATTGTACTTCTGAATTGTATCTCCGACATGGTATTTAAATCTACATCCAGCAAGACTGTGGCAGACAGCATTACTTCTGGTTCTTTCTTTTATGGTGAATTCTTCCTTCTAGTCATTTTGTCCACTGCAGAATGGCTTGTCAGGAGCAATCACTTTTCTCTCTGTAGCATTCCAGCTGTTCTCTCTTTACATCTTGGGTTGAATTTGTAGGTGTTCAGGATGTTTTGAAAGTTATCTAGGTAAGTTTGTAGGACCAGATGAATTGAGGACCCCTACTCTTCCACCATCTTGCCTAGGTTTCCTAGATACAGGATTCAGGGTTGCCACTCATTTTCTTCCATCTCTGCCTTTGTGTCTTCCTTTCTAGGAGAGTTATTTAATTTCTAAACTTTTTTTTTAATTTCTAAATTTTTTTAATGGAGTTTTTATTCCTTTTTTCATATTTGTAATTTCTAAGAGCTCTCTGAATGTCCTTTTTTTTATAGTATACTGTTGTTTTCTTGTTGCAATATCGTATCTCTATGAGAATCTTATCTCTGTGAGAATTAGAAGATGAAAGCAGAGAAGAGGGTTAACAAACTCTCAGGATTTTTTGGCAGCTGGGATTTCCTTGAATCATTACTCCTTGAATCATTACTCCAAGTCAGTTTCTTATGTTTGTTTTAGTCTCTATCACAGTAGAGGCCCATCAGATGACAAGTTATCTGGTGAGTCTTTGTTGTTCACCCACATGTATAGATGTGGGATTAAACAGCTGACTGAAGGCTCTCAGCCCATGAGTGCAGTTTGTTGACTGGGAACTTCATGGAGGATTATCTGGTTGGGCCATTGAAGTTGGGTCTTTCTTCCTGAACTTGCCATTTCTCCAGAGGAAGATCCTCTGATTTCCTGCCTAGAGAATGAAGGCCTCCCTTTTGGCTTTCTGGTAGCAGAGTGAGACATCAGGGCTGAGGTGGGGGAGGAGGAGTGTCTCAGCACTGGGTGCCCTGACATCACTTAGCCATTCTGTGTTTTCATTATGGGACCTCTGCCTCAGCTGTGATAGGTACCCTTGAGTCTAGAGAGCCTCTAGATACTCCTCCAGAAGAAGCCTCCAGTTCCTGCCACAGCAGGGAATGAATAATCCCCCAGCTGTGCGATGGAGGGGAGGGGTTTTGGAGAGTGGAGTTCTTCAGCAGATTTCAACCAGAACCCCCAAAGGCAGCAACCCTTTTAACCTCATGTCCACGGGCTCTGATCCTTGCCAATTTTTCAGTTCTGTGGCGTAAGTCAGGTTGATTCCTGGCTTAGGGTTCTATTGGGTTATTGACTGTTCTGTTTTCTAATTTCCTGACTTTTGCTACTATTGCCTTTCCTACTGCTTTTCCTCATCCTCATGGGTAAACACCTTAAAGAAACTCTTCAGTGTCATTCTACTAGAGTTTTGGAAGGGCATGAAAGTTGATATGAATCCGAGCTACCATTTTCTCTAAGAAGCTATCCTGTTATTTCTGAAAAGTCTAAGATGATTTTCTATCTTTGACCACTGTCTACTGCTTGCCTTTCTACAAAGGGGTGTTATTATTTCAAGCTAAGTCAAGGAGCACAAAGCATTCCAAATTACCAGAATGCCCATGCTCAGACTTCTTCAAAGGCTTCTTAAAATGACTCATGTAACATGGTCATTTGCATACAAAAACAATCAGAAGGAACATATTGACGAATTGCATTATAATCAGATCCTTTTGTTATTTAAACACTTAAATACCAGATTTGGTGTATTTTAGCACCCCAATTTAAGTATCTGTAGATAGGAAAAGAAGAGAGGAAATGAAGGAAAAGTATGATATGAAAAAACATCTATTAAAAATCGACTTCAGTGGGGATCCCTGGGTGGCGCAATGGTTTAGCGCCTGCCTTTGGCCCAGGGCGTGATCCTGGAGACCAGGGATCGAATCCCACATCGGACTCCGGGTGAATGGAGCCTGTTTCTCCCTCTACCTGTGTCTCTGCCTCTCTCTCTCTCTCTCTCTCTCCCCGTGTGACTATCATAAATAAATAAAAATTAAAAAAAAATAAAAATCGACTTCAGGAAAGCACAGTTTTGTTTTTTAAAGATTTTATTTATTTATTCATGATAGACACACAGAGAGAGGCAGAGACACAGGCAGAGGGAGAAGCAGGCTTCCTCTGGGGAGCTAGATGAGGACTCGATCCTGGCACTTTGGGATCATGCCTTGAACTGAATGAAGGCAGACGCTCAAACACTAAGCCACCCAAGAGCCCCAGGAAAGCACAGTTTTGATTACAAATTCTACTTTCAAAAATTGGAAAAGGATGAAAGGTAAGCAAAATAGAGTTTTATTTACACAGAAAATAGCTTTCTTAATGCTAGTCACCATTCTATTCCCCTAAATAAAGTACTACGTTGCTCTAAAGCAGTAATAGAGAAGTGTTTTGGTTTATTAAATATTTTAATGGGGTAGGAGATCCTAAAGTCCAGAAACTTTAAGTTTCAGCTACCATAAAATCCCCTACCAGAATTAGGTTTTCTTTTGCTTTGAAAGAGCTAATAACAAAAAGAGGAATTAAAGGACATCACGACTTTTAAAGAGAAGAAATACTTGAAATGCTTACACTACATAAAATCATCTCATCAGCTAGTATTTCTTAGCCCTTTTAATGCCTATACTCCTAAGTAACCGAAAGATCTCTTTCAAACTAAAAATTTTACCTCTGCACTCTCTCATGTTCTCATACGCCTCACTAAAGTGAGAGTGGGACTTCACGGTTGAAATTCCCTTCCACAAGCAGTAGAATTTTGGTTTGGGGTAGTTTTGTTGTTGTTGTTTTTTAATATGTGGATCCACGGTCTTTGCTTTTTAGGCACAATTAAAATAATCCCAGAAGGTAGTGTGGCATAGTGATTAAGAGTACAGACTCTGAGACAGACTGCCTGGGGTTGAATTCTGGCTCTAGAGCACTTGCCAACTATGTGACCAGGGGAAAATGGTTTTATCCTCTGTACAACTTAAACTAGTTCCCTCATCTGTAAAATGGGTTAATAATATTATTTACCTTATAAAGTCATTCTATATGTATACTACTGGGCAGAAGGTAGTGGCCTGACTTGGCATCAGTAGTGACGGTGGCAGTTGTTAAATGCCAGATCGCTCATGGCAAGTATCGTGCTTTCAAGTTTTCTGGGTTCAGCAACAGCTGTAGTGACTAGACTGGACCTGAAGCTGTTGTAAGGGTTTGACAATCCACGACTATTTTCATACAGTATTCTATTCTATACAGATAGTGTGTGTGTATTTCTATACCAGTGAGGCAACAATGTAGTCAGCCTCAAGACCAGTCATATAAATAGATAAATGTTGTTACCAAGTATTACAAAGGTGAATTCCTGACAGAGATTTTCAAGACTCTTATTATCAATATTGATATAATAAGAGGAGCAGGGACATGGAGATAAAATTTCAAATGAGGAGGCCCTGGGCTATTTAAACAAGTTTGTCTTTCCATTCCTTCAAAGTGTAACTTTCTACTCTGAATTATAAAGAACCCTCAAATTAGAAATAATATTCCAAGAATTTTATTGTCTCTTCTTTTTTCTCTCCCCATTTTAACTAAGAATGATGCAGATCCCTACAGGGGAAAATTACACAGGATACACAAGCTCCTAAGGCTGTTTCCACAGACTATTTCACCTGTAGTGGGCATGGAATCCTACAGAATTTAGCCATTAGGCAAACACATTTCTATGGAAAAATATTCTCAGTGTTCACCACACAACACTAAGCTCACATCTCTTCATCTGTTACATCTTTGTCCTTGGCTGCAAAAGGCCAAACTCCCTGTCTCAAGCCACCATCTCACTTAAAGTGGGTTTCAAAGGGAGATGAGTTATTTATTTTTTTGAAGTAGCTTTTCCTAGCCTTTTCCCTTGTCTGAGAAGTCTCTTCAGGTACCTACTTGTATGAAATAGCCATTACATTAGAATTGTGAAGACGGCATGTCCATGTCCGCCAAGCAATCCTCTAACCTTAATCTACAGGTAGGAAGATGAATTAACACAAATAATGACGATTTTGTTTTTACCTTTTCTATATTTACAGTTGACTCCTTTTTTCTTGTCACATTGCCTGATCCAGATAATACTGAATAGAAGTGGTAGTAACGAGCTCCCTTGTCTCTCATTTCTCATCTTTCAGGGAGAAACATTCAATAGTTCACCATTAAGTCTGATATCTACTGTAGATTTTTTTGGTAGATACCATCAATATGATTTTAAAAATCCCCTTCTATTCCTAGTTTGCTAAGTGTTTTCTTTGCTATCATGAGTGGGAGTTAACACTTTATTGATTTTTCCCCATCTATTACATGCTTATGTAATTTCTTTCTTTATTCTGTTAATGTGATGAATTCAATTGACTGATTTTGAATGTTAAACCAAACTTTCATACCTGGAATATATATTCTCAGTATATAATCTGATGTGTTTTTTATATATACCTGGGTTAGTCTGGCATCGATAATCATGTAAGAGATTTGCCTGTAAATTTTCCTTTCTTACAATACCCTTGGTTCAGATTTTGCTGGTCTCATAAAACAAGCTCAGAAGTATCTCCTCTTAAAAAAAAAAAAAAAAAAGAAGTATCTCCTCTTTTCTATGCTCTGGAAGACTTATACTTAATGTCTTTTACTGTCTTTTTAATGACTAGAGAAACTGTAGTAATGTCCCCCTTTACATTCCTGATATTGGCAATTTCGATTTCCATTAAAAAATTATCCTTTATAATTCCCTGCATTTTACTATCTTTGTATTTAATTTGCATTTTCCCCCTAAATTCTTGAGGTAGACATTTAGATCACTGATTTTGTTTTTTTCTTTTCTCACAGAAGCTTTTTAAGGGTACAAATTTTCCTCTAAATACAGATTATGTTATATCCCATGAATTTTTATAGATTATATTTTCCTTTTCATTCTGTTAAAATTTCCTAATTTCATTGTAATGTCTTAATACACACTAAACATGAAATTCCTCTTATTCCCTAATGATGGACAGTTTCTTATCTTTTGTTATTCTAAACGTGTAGTGATGAATAACATTATGCAAAAGTCCATTCTTATGTGTTTATCTACAGGATAAAATCCCAAAAGTGATATTGCTAAATCAAGATTGAATGCATTAGTAATCTTGAAAAATGTTGCCAAATTGTCTTTATAAAGATTATACCAATTTACATTCCCACTAGCAATTTATGAGAATGTCTCTCATGGAAAGATTTATTTTTTAAGATTTATTTATTTTGAAAGAGAGAAAAAGGGAGAGTGAGCACGTATAGGGGGTAGAGTGGAGGGAGAGAGAATCTCAAGCAGACTCCCTGCTGAGTGCAGAGCTCACGTGGGGCTGGCTCCATCTCAGACCCTGGGATCACAACCTGAGCCGAAACCTAGAGACAGACACCCAACCAACTGAGCCACGCAGGCACCCTCATGGAAAGATTTTTAAACTGGAGAGTATCATAGTCAGAGAGGCTCTGCTTTAGAGGATAGCTAGCAGTATTTCACAATTGGGATATGCAAATTTGGGGACATATTCTTGGGGATCCATCCATGAGTTCTCTTTAAGTATACAGAGATCTCGTGTTTTCATTTCAATATTTATCTTAATAGAAATATTCTGAATTATACAGATAAACATCCTTTAAAAATTTTTTTTTTAATTAATAAAAAAGTTTTAGGTAGGTTCCACACCCAGCATGGAGCCCCATGTGGGGCTTGAAATCCTGACCCTGCTACCCTACCATTAAGACCTCAGCCGAGATCAAGAGTCAAGAGTCAGATGCTTTACCGACTGAGCCACCCAGGTGCCCCCAGATAAACGTCCTTTAACTAAGTACCACCACATGACTTCAGTGCCTATGTTTACAGTCACTTTGGCGCAATGCTGTACTACTTTAAAAGGCCAGAAGAGTGAACAGGGGCATACTCGAGGGCAAAATCTATTCTTTTACCCATTAAAATTTGAGATTTAGTTGTAACTCTCCCTGTGATTTATAATATCTATTAAAATAAGTGGTGAGTTCTGCTTTTCATAAGCTCAGAGTAGTTCACAGGTTAACAGTTACAAATTCAGGACGAAACACAAAAAGGAATTAGTGGAATGCATTGGGGAGGGACTAGAGACAGGTCAACACCAGAGGAATGTCAACACTGGGAAGACAGGAATGGCACTGGGAGAGTCTTCCATTTTTTCCAGCTTTTTACCTGAGAATAATTTCTAATTAGCGCCACCCAGGGAGACCTAAAATTTACATGAGAATATGTAGTCTTACTGGTTGAAGAAAGAGAGGACAGAGATTAGGATGACCATAGCAGCTGGAAAGACAGGAATCCCAGAAAGAAACAGACTCAGAGGGGGAGTCACGACTTCAAACCACTGACTGAGCCCTGCACTGTGTGACAGGGCAGACTCCAGGCAGAAGAAGGCCTCATGATCCGTAGCCAGCACAAGAGAGGTGTGCCCAGAGCCACCCAGGAAACTTAACTCTTCAGGAAATATAATCGTTTCTTTCTTTTTGTTTCCTCCAAATTAGATATCCTTAAAGAGTTGAGGTTTTTAGGAAAGTCTGTTAAACTTCATCCTGATACTAGAAGAATTTTTTTAAAACTAAAAAGTTAAATTAAAAAATTGGATTTTAGGGATGCCTGGGTGGCTCAGCAGTTGAGTGTCTGCCTTCAGCTCAGTGCATGATCCTGGAATCCCGGGATCGAGTTCTGAATCGGGCTTCCTGCATGGAGCTTGCTTCTTCCTCTGCCTGTGTCTCTGCCTCTCTCTGTATGTCTCTCATGAATAAATAAATAAAATCTTTTAAAAAATGGATTTTATTTTTAAGTGGATGGCATTACAAATTACTTTTTACTTTTAGATAATTTCATACTATCTTAACACAGTTTTGCAATATAGGTAGCACTCTTTAAACTACTCCCTTCTACTACATTGAATAGTAGCCAAATGGTTTGGGAAATTAATTGTATTACTTTTTGACTTATACAAATATACTATTTCTATATACATAAAATCAGGCCTAATCAACCTAAGGATAACTTAGCAGGAGCCACAGGGCTAGAGAATATCTTAAAATAGTATTTAAAACATCTTTATAAGGAGAAAAGTGACTAAAAATATGGCTGAATTAAAAAGAGAAAGTTGGGTTTACCATCTGAACTCCTGAAAGAACATGGTAAGGTTGGTGAGGAATATATTGCTTTAAATGGTGGTGAGTGTGGGAATGGGGCTGTGTTTTAACAGAAAGCCTTCCCTACCATCTGCCTAGAAGAGCCTGGACACTCTCTTGCCTTAGGAAATGGCCAGGGTTGCAGACCAAATGCTCCCTCAAGAGCAATCTACTTTTATTACTCTGTTTGATCACCATGGGATTAAAATATTAAAACAACTAATCCCCTGATATGGCAAAGTATCAAATGCACTCAATACTAGTCCTCTTGGAATCAAATAAAAGGCATTCTTATGGGATATAAAGAAGTAAACAAATAAATAAAAGAAATACATCTTCCCAATACCAGTAGTTATCCAAATGAGAAACCAGCTTCTAATTTTCAAGAAACAAAAACTCTAATTATCAGTAATCCAGAATGTACTCTTGAATACAGAGTATTCTACCAAAATCCACTGAATCAGATTTAAGAGCACTAGATAAATTACACTTGCAAAAAAAAAAAAAGATATAAATAATGCTTAGCAGCTGGCACCTCTATATATTTGAGTTAGAACATTTGAATTTTCATGTTACCAAGAATCCAAAATGGGAGCTAACAAACAACATGGCTAAATCCTCAAAGTGAGTTATGCCAACTACAAGTAAAGGACTTAATAAGCATGCAGGAAAATTTTGAGATGGACAGTTCCTGCCTTCAAAATCCTAATGATGTAGCAGAGGGAAAAGAACAGTAAACACATCCTCTAAAACTAGATATGGTAAATGTTGCGTAAGGAGTTTAAAGAACTTCTGTGTTAAGTTTAAAGGAAGGGGTGTGTGTGCCTACTTATAGCACAGGATACATGGAAATGGTATCACTTGCGTTGGTCTAAAAGAGGAAGTAGGATTTAAAAATCTTTTTAAATAAAGTAACACATTGCATCCAGTTTTCAAGAGTCAGAGTACTACAAGGTTCACAATGAAGAGTAATGACCCTGTATTTTCCCTCCTAGACACCTGTTTTCCAGATACAACTCCTTCCATTTTCTTTTGCTATTTACCTCCATATTGCTTACAAACAACCTACTACCACTATTTCTGGATTATCCGGTTTCATATGTATTCATTGACTAGTTGCTATGGAAGATCAGGATTTGGGTCTCTTACCCTTCTCCTTTCAGTTTCCTCCTCCTCTTCTCCTACAGTTAGTATTTCCCTTCTCAATGCCAACTCTGTCCTTTGGAGCTATGCTTACTAGTTGATGTTCTATTCATTTTCTCACGTGTCTATTCCCTCTATCGGGCTGTGCTGTCCTCAACATTGCATACCCAGTGTGTATATCAGTGCTTAATCCTTCATGGGAACTCAAGTTTGCTGAACGGAACTAAAATGAAAGTAACCTGCTGGCGTAAAACTTAGGAGGTGCCATCTGTAGACAGCCATCAGTACCATGGGAATAGTTAAGTGACACCACCAGGGTTAGTGTGATAAGAATAACTCAGAAATGCAGAAACTACTTGCCTCCAAAAACAGATTTATGGACAAGAACAGATACTGTCAAATTTAACATATCGGAATATCTCCCAGCATTCAAGTCCCAGAAGTCTTGCTCTGAGCCACCGTCTTGAGGTAAGCTGCTCAAGGCTTCATCCTCAACATAATGAAATGTAATATTTATAGCTTCCCCCAATCCACTAGCAAGGCTTAAGAAGGAAAAAAAAAAAAAAAAAAAAAAGCCCACTTAGTTATCTGAAAATAGATTTCAGCAACTCAGATAGAAGCTTTTACCTACTTCAACCCAGGGACAAACCAAGGATCTAAGGCAGCAAACCCAGGGTCGTAGAGAATTCTGAGTGCCTTGAACACTGATGGAGAAAGGGAGAAGGCAGGCAGCACCTTGGCCACCGCTTCCTTGCACAGCTGGGAAAGTTCAGCCTGGGGCCCCTATCCCTTGAGCCCAGCTCCTGCTCCTTGTGATCGTCAAAATTGTAGTAAATCCACATGTCACACGAGGGTATAAACAACGAGGGGGCATTGTTCAGACCTCAAGCTTATTTATTACGTCTTTATTAGTGTTCTATATTGAGACACAATAAGATATTTAACAAATAAATGCTTGCTGAAGGAAGTAAATTGTCAAGCAAAATACAGCACTATGATATTTACTTAAGAGAATCACTATTACACTTTCCTTGAGTCTAACGACTTTTAGAAATTTTTTGTTAAGACTATTTTGGGGGGCAGTTTAAGGTTCCCAGCAAAACTGAGGGGAAGACACACAGAATTCTCCCTATATGCCTAATGACTTTTGAAAACTTTTTAAGATAATTTCACGTTCAAAGAAAAGTTGTAAAAATAGTATAGAGAACTCACATTCACATATATGCTTCACCCAGATTCCCCAAATATAAATATTCTCCATATTTGTTACCATTTTTTCTCCCCATATGCATATATATGTGTGTATATATGATTTTTCGACTTTTGAGAGGAAGTTACAGAGAGTGTTCCCTAAGTCCTTCCATGTGTATTTTCTAAATACAAAGACAGTCTCTAACGTAACCACAGTGGAAGGATCAAAATCAGGTAATTTCAAATTAACACTGATATAATACTATTATCTAATCTATAAACTATGGAAAAAGAAAAAAAGAAGGTATCATGCTTTAGGAAGAGGAATACAGCAGTAAAATAAACAATGACTGAAGACAGAACCAATATTAATTAAGGGAATATTTAATAAGCAAATATATTCCAGGTAAAAGGTAATGAGGTATGAGCTAGGCTGTGGCATTTAGATTAAAAGAACAACAACAACAACAAAGGGGTAGAAACATACATTACAGAGGTTTCCTTCATAGGAACTGGTAGCTGAATTTGAGAGAGAGAATTAAACTAAAAGGTGAAAGAGTCAAAGGAACTCCAAAATGTTCATTCTGGGTGAGTGCAGAATGGTGTTAACATAAACCCCGACTGGACAGCCAGGAGAGACAAGTTTATGTGAAGAAAAATGAGTTCAGTTTTAGAAATACTAGGCTTGCAGAAGCAACAGGCGATCCCAGTGGAGGAAAGGAAGTAAAATGAGGATCTGGAACTTGGGAGAAGGCTGGGGAACTAGAGGTATGTCTCTTCGGGAGCTGTTTCTGTTTACTCTCCTACTATGAACTCACACCTCCACAGACAAAAGAGGCTAAAAACAGACTCCTGGAGAAGTCTATATTTAAGCAATCTGTCATAGTGTGTGTGTGTGTGTGTGTGTGTGTGTGTGTGTGTGTGTATGAGATCCTGTATTAAATGAAAGGTTAGACAAAAAGACCTAGCTAGCCCTGCCACTTCTCAGATTCAATTCAACAACTGCAAGTAACTAAAAGATAGGGATAGTAGTCAGTGACAGTTATACTTAACCATTATTCATTTCAAAATTAAAAGCTAAGAATTTTTTATTTGGGGGGACATATTTCCAACAACATTAAGTTAGAAAACAAAAAGTTTTTGAGTATCAATGACAGTCATTGTGATTAACCTTGAAGAGACATGAAAGTGCAAAGAACATGGTGAAACCCACGGGGCCAGGAGGTGGGGAGAGAGTGCTTCATTTCCAAAGCTTGTCACAGTTCTCCATATCACATTATATCCAGATTCATATACCGAAAACAACTTAGCAAATTAGGTTGTGGTCTTTGTTCTCGACTATGTTAACATATGTTAACAAGTACAAAATTTCTTGCATGTTTAACTTTCTATAAATATTTGGAAGGAAATGATGTTACGTCGGGGCCCCTGTGTGGCTCAGTCAGTTGGGCAGCTGACTCTCGATTTCGGCTAAGGTCATGATCCCAGGGTCCTGAGATAGAGCCCTGCGTCAGGCTCTGCACTCCCTTTGCTCCTCTTCCTGCTCACGCGCTCTCTCTCTCTCTCTATATATATATCTTTCTAAAACAAATAAAAAATGACATCTTAAAATAAAAGAAATGAAGTCTGTCTTCTAAGTAAAAGATGAAGTTTATCTCACTTGAAATGATGGTTCACCTCTTTCAAATTTCAACTTCATTACAGAAACACAGAATTCAACCCACAAACTCAGTCAAACTTCAATTAAGGCCAGTAATTCAATGCCTCCAGCATCCTGAATGGTGACAAACTAAAATGTTTTCTTTTCTTAAAGGAAAGGGGAGGAAAAAACTGCTGGCGCAAAAAAAAAGAAAGAACTTGTGGGTGGTGAGCATTAATAAAAACAGCCAAGCATAACTAAAAACCTGAAGATTAAACTTAAATGTGTAGCTTTCCATTTTCCAACTAGAAGCTCCAAATAGTGACCTCTGACTAAAATGTCCAGCCTTTTCCAGGGAAAAGCTACGATATGGAGGCAAAGCAGCAGAAAACAAGAGATGATAAGAAAAGGAGACAGAAAGAAGAGAATTACCAGAAACAGCAAAAATAGGGGTGAAGTGAGCAATAATTCTAAGCAGGGATACAGAAAAGCCCTAGCATAAGAAAAACTAAAGATAGGACATTGTTTTCTTCTGCTAGGAAAAAAAGAAAGCCACTTTTAGCTCCAGAGGCAAGCTTAGTACCTCCCTCCCAGGTGGGTAATTTTGGGGCTGGGGTGGAGGGTGGTAAACCTCTAAGCATGCATCATTAGTGTCTAAATGTGTGTGTCACTCAAGGGTGAACTACTGTAGAGTTATTCACAGTTCCTGGGAAAAGGTGACCTGAAATTTGGTCCCCATTAAGTTAAATAACTGATTTTCACTATATTAATTTTATTCTCCTTTATTCCAACTTCTACACCAAAAAAGTATTATAGACATTTAAGCCCCTTAAAGTTCACTTTTAATTATGGATAAAGCACTAGAATATGAAAATCTAGACTAGAATTTCAATATGCTGGACACAAAGGGGTAAAATCTATGTGGTGTCTATTAAATGATATTTATTTTATTTATTTTTATTTTTAAAGATTTTTATTTATTTGAGACAGAGCAAGAGCGAGAGAGAGATCACTGAGGGAAAGGGAAAAGCAAGCTCTCCAGCTGAGCAGAGAGCCAGACGTGGGGCTCGATTCCCAGGACCCTGGGATGGTGATCTGAGCTAAAGGCAGATGCTTAATATACTGAGCCACCCAGGTGCCCTGAATGGTATTTTATTTTTTTAAAGATTTTATTTATTCATGACAGACACAGAGAGAGAGAGAGGCAGAGACACAGACGGAGAAGCAGGCTCCATGCAGGGAGCCCAACGTGGGACGTGATCCCGGGTCTCCAGGATCACATCCTGGGCTGAAGGCGCTAAACTGCTGGGCCACCGGGGCTGCCCCTGAATGTTATTTTAAATGTGAATTTATTACATTCTTAAAACTACCTGATGAAAATGCTTTTGTTTCAATTATGGATTATTAGACCAAAATTCTAAGTTCTGCAGGCAATTTCTTTTTTCCATTAGTTTTTTAAATTGAAAAATTAATACATTCACGTTGTAAAAAACAAACAAACTCAAATAGTATAGTGAGAAGTCCCACCCCACCAGAGGTATTCACTATTAACAGAGAATCACTGTGCTATATAGAACCAATGGTCCTAAACCACTTCATTTGTTGAATAGTCTTTGTTCCACTGATATGTGATACTTACTTAATCATACACAAGTCCCCAAGTCTGGATTTTCTAATCTTTCCATTGGTCTGGTCCTGCCCTCATACTACACTGTTTTAATTACAGTAAGCCTTGACATTTGGTAGGATGTTTCTTTCATTTTCAAACTGTCTTTGCTATATTCACAGTTATCTTTACTCTCTCGAATTTTAGAACCATTTCATCAAGTTTTGAGAAAAACCCTCCTAGATTGCAATTATGTAATTGCCATTATGTTAAATTTATAGATTAATTCGGGAGAACTGACATCTTTGTAATTTTGAGTCTTCCCCTCTATAAGCACAGTCTCTCCAACTATTTAGTTCTTTTATGTTCAATGAAGCTTTTATATTTTTTCTTCATAAAAGTCTTACACACTTTTTGTTACATCTTACTGTGAGGTACTTTATAGTCTTCTTGCTTCTGAGAATAGCATTTTTCTTTAAAGATTGTATTTCCTATTTATTGCCAGGATACGGGATACCATTGATTTTTCTGTAGTGATTTTATATCAAGCACTGGGTGTTACATGTACTAATGAATTATTGAACTCTATATCTGAAACTAATGATGTCAAGTAATATGTTGAGTAACTCAATTTAAATAAAAAGATTGATGAACGCTATAAATAGACGGTCAATTCAGTTTCTTGGATTATCTATGTAGACTACTGGGATGGTTAAAACTATATTTGTCAACTTGACTGGGCTATGGAACGCTCAGATAGCTGGGAAACATTATTTCTAGGTATATCTAGCAGAGACTAACATTTGAATCAGTAGATTAAGAAGACTGCCCCCACCAATGCAGGCGGGCACCATTCAATCCACTGAGGGCCTGAACAGAACAAAAAGTACGAGAAGGGTGAATCCACTCTCTGCTTGAGCTAAGATATCCATCTTCTCCTGACTTAGGGACATCAGTGTACCTGCTTCTTGGGCTTTTAGACTCAGATAAGGACTGGATAGATGTCATCCTCTCCTACCCTCCCATTTGCAAACTTTGGGACTCAGACTGAATTTACCACTGGCTTCCCTGGTTCTTCAGCTTGCAAACAACAGATTATGAGACTTCTCAGCCTCCATAATCATGAAAACCAATTCCTAAATTGAATCTTCTCTTATATATCACTCTATATACCCTCTCGGTTCTATTTCTCTGAAGAAACCTTGACTAAAACAACTATCAGTCATCCCAGTGGATGATTTAGGGTTCATTTTTCAATAACGTTTAGAACATTTCCAAACCTTTACAGTTTGGACCACGGGGAAAAATGCTTTCTAATGGCTCACGAAATAAGACTATGGACCTCCTTATATGATCACAAGGAGGGTTTTCAGGCGAAACTGATCCTCATTATGTGTTATGTGCCAGAAGAGGCCTCAATTCTGAACTGAAAGTCCTGACATCATTGTTTGGGATTAAAGGGATGGAATGAGGAAGTATCATTTTTCCCTCAAAGCATAGGATATATTTATTTGAAATTTATTTATTTTATTTATTTTTTAAGTAGGCTCCTCACTCAGCATAGAGCCTGATGGGGGACTTGAAACTCAGGACCCTGAAATCAAGGCCTGAGCTGAGATCAAGAGGTAGATGCTTAACTGACTGGGCCACCTAGGCGCCCAGTTTTGAGATTTTTAACTAAAAACAGCATTCAAAAACTACTTCTGACAGAAAACCAGATATGATATGCCTCCTGATGGAAGTAAACATCACCATTTATGACGTATTTCTAGTCAAGCAAATTCAAACTTCAATCTGATGAAGTTTTAGTATCTGCCTCCCAATTAATAGAAAATAGAGTAGCCAGAGGAATACACAGGATAAAATAAGCAAAATCAAAATCATAGCAAATTCTACAGGGCATATAATCTCGTATCCTAAAAAAAAAAAAAAAAAAAAAATACTATAAGGAAAAGAAAAGAGGGGGGAATCTGTAAATAAAAAGAAATATAAGAGATATATTAACCAACTGCAATCTAACTGAATCCAAACTTTTAAAAAAATAATTTATGAGAGAATTCAGAAAATTTGATAACTACCTAGATATTTGATGGTCTTAATGAACTGTTATTGATGCTTTAAAAATATGGTAATATGGAATTTCTTTACAAAAGAATTATTGTATTTTAGAGAATATGTAATGAAATATTTACAAATGAAATGACATGCTGAGACTTGCTTCAGAATAATCCAGTAGGATCTCGGAAATAGCACAGGGAAACAACATTTCACATAAAAGTAAGATAGGTACATGGGCTGAATTTATAGGTTTGGTATTTTTCATAATAAAAATTTTGGAGGAAAAACTATTTCTGCAATTATAGCCTCTAAAACTCATAAAAACTTGTGACTTTTTAATTTTGTTGTTTTAGAAAGTAAGGGGAAAAAAACAGAAAGGAGAACCAAAATGATGCATTAATCACAAATATATGAGGTTTATGCATAAAATTACTAAAATATTAGATTGTTTTTAAGTTTTGGTAATTTTTCTCATAAATAAGTTTTTCCTTCATCTCTTGACAATAACTCTCCCTATTCAGATATCATTTTAATAACACTCTACAAGCTAATATCAGAAATAACAGGTTAAAAATATCTATTATAAAGGAATCTAAAACATGGGGTGGAGGGAACTATAGGTAAGTACTAATATATTCAGCATGGTGTTATTAAAAGTCAAAACATGACAAGTCTATGGCTAATAAGGAAATGGTTCATTAGATGTATACACTAAGTAGGATTTTGGAAAGCCACTAAAAATGTAAAGATTCTGTAACAATATTTTAAAATACTTATAAAATTTGTAATCTTAATACCTAGTATAGGAAGAATGGGTATAATTTCATTAAAATGTTCATATGGGATAAAATAGAATATAAATAACTTTTATGCATATTATAGCTATAGCTACATTAAAAATATACATAAGAACTAATGTTAAAAAGAAATGTACAGGAATTTTATGTCAGCAGGTTGGAAAAATGTTTACCTTCTATGAAATATTTTCCAAAGTTGCGTTCTTTTATTTTTGAAAATAAACTTAATATTTTACAAAGTATATAATGGACTTAATAATTTACAAAGTATATAATGGAGGACATCTAACAACATTAAAGAAATATAATCCTTTAATCCCTGCCAAATCCAAAATATTATCATTTCAACATGTCATCAAGAAAAATTACATTCCTTTTTCCTACTAGTTGTTGAAATCCACTGTGTATTTTACATTTACAAAACATCTCAAATCAGACTAGCCACATTTTAGATGCTCAATAGCCACATGTGACTAGTGGCTGTCTACTGGCTAGTGCATGTCTAGACAGCATAAGCTTTAGCCTTCATACATTCATAAATACTGTATTCCTACTATATGTCAGCACTGCTCTGGGAATTGTGAACAAGACAAAGTATCTGCTCTCATGGAGGTTATGTTCTAGATGGGGAAGACAGACAGCAATGAGTAAACCAGTAAGATTTCTAACAGTGATTGAATACTTAGATAAAGATGCTAGTAGCTTCCTCCCAATCTTACGTTTCATGGTAGTGTATTTTACTATCAGATTGCAGAATTATTACACTCATCTCATAAATATGAAACGCGAGGCCTAAATAATGATATAATATTTCAAATGTATTACATTTGCAAAAATTAAAGGTGATGACTCTGACAAACATATTGGAAGAGGTGATCTCATATATTGCTAATGAGATTGTAATCTGATGTGACTACTTTGAGAACTACTTGACTAGCGCTCCCATGCTGGGCACATACATACCCTACTTTAACTCTAGCATATGAGTGAAACAGGTATAAAAAATGTTCATTGTGACATTGTTTATTATAATACCAAAAATATGAGAGAACAGGTATCCAACAATAGGAGAAGGAATTGATAATGTGACAATCAGGTCATGGGAACAGAACAGTTAAATAGTGTGAATAGTTCAAATGAATGAACGTAAAAATGAAAAATCTAGAAAATAATGCAGAGTGGAAAAATATATGTTGTAAAATGATAAATCACCTATGATTACATACATTTTAAAAGACATACAGGATAATATTATATATTATAAACATATCTATATAATAAAAATATTAGGACAGGAAGGCTACACACCAAGTTATGACACTAGTGGCTTCCGTGGAAGAAAGGAAGGGATGGAATTAGGAGGGGAAATAAGGGCAACTTAACTAAAGAATCCTTTTCTGAATTAACTTTCTCTGAAATTGAAAATAAGTTCTTGCTCAAAGTCCCTAGTTAGATGCCTTCTCCAAAGTCACCAAAACTCCAGTCAAATAAGACATGAAAGTAGCACCTCTGTATTTTGTAATCTATCTATGCTATTACACTCAAGGTTTTATCTTTCTTTTTTTTTTAAGATTTAAAAAATAAAAATATAAGCTACTTCCACCCAAGAGGACCATTTTTCAAACTCACTGTCCTAATTTGGCGTGAAACAGACATTTATATTAAGGACACCAATTGCTTTTTTTTTTTTTTTTTTAAGATTTTATTTATTTATTCATGAGAGACAGAGAGACACAGGCAGAGGGAGAAGCAGGCTCCATGCAGGGAGCCTGACGTGGGACTCGATCCTGGGTCTTTAGGATCAGGCCGTGGGCTGAAGGCGGTGCTAACCCACTGGGCCACCCGGCTGCCCTACTTTTGCTTTTATCCTTATAAACATTCTATTCCTGTAGTTAAAATCTAATGCTTAATTTTCCTATTAAGCCCTTAACAGCAGCACGCTGTGCCCATTACTTCTTTAATAGGAAGAAGCTGTCTTCCAGTGTGACAATAATAAAAGGGAAAGTGGGAGGAAAAGTTGTTCCCTCAAATGTTTCTTATAATTAAGGCTTATTAGTTCCTTTTTTAAAACAAGCACTATTTTTGAAAAAAATATCAATAATGTGGTTGTATGCGTCCTAATAAAAAATATTCTCCTAGTTAAACAATACATAATATTGGGAAATAAGGAGTAAGAAAGGACATCTTTTCTCTCTTTTTTTTTTAATTTTATTTATTTATGATAGTCACAGAGAGAGAGAGAGAGAGAGGCAGAGACACAGGCAGAGGGAGAAGCAGGCTCCATGCACCGGGAGCCCGACGTGGGATTCGATCCCGGGTCTCCAGGATCGCGCCCTGGGCCAAAGGCAGGCGCTAAACCGCTGCGCCACCCAGGGATCCCTTTTCTCTTAAAATAATAAGTGGCTTGGGGCACCTGAGTGGCTCAGTTAGTTAAGCATCTGCCTTCCGCTCAGGTCATGATCTCGGGGTCCTGGGATTGAGCCCCACATCGGGCTCCCTGCTCAGTGGGAAGCCTGCTTCTCCCTTTCCCTCTGCCTGCTGCTTCCCCTGCTTGTGTTTCCTGTGTCAAACAAATAAATAAAAATTTAAAACTTTCTTTCTAAAAAAGAAAAAATGGCTTAAGATTAATCTGTGGGGAATGCTAATTTACTAACACTGGATTTATCAATAATCCACACACTTTACATATCTTACTAATAGTACTTTATTTTTAAGTTGCTTTGTGGTTTTCAAAAAAAAATTTTTATCAGTGTATCATTTGATGCTCAAATAATGCATTCACTGAAGCTGGGGCAACCTCTAGCCAGGAAGGTCCTCAGATGGGCTGCCTGAGGAGTTACATATGCATTGAGTTTAATTAGCAAAATGGGCTGGGTACCGAATTACCACTTACTGCAAGTTTTCCAAAGAATAAGCTCCAAACATTTGCCTTAAAAGTTTGACTTTTGACAGATAACAACATTATCTATTTGTAAGGTATGATCTAGTAATATAACCATGTCACAAATGTTTGTTCTCTCATTTTGTGGTATTTTAGAAAAGTATTCTATAGCAATATAGTAACATATATATTTAGGGCTTATCTCTTTCAGAAATCCCAAAAATCAACATATAAACCCAAGAAGTAAGAAGTGAATGGACAATGCAGAGAACGGCTATTGGGGGGGAAATTGCTTACTTCAGAAATTTGAAATAAGCTATTGCATTCTTATGCTTTTTCCTAAGCATCAATACAGAAACTTAAAATCTAGAAGAATACTCTGCTGTACATTCTGGTAATCCACAGTCTTATTTAAATAAAGACCAAATTTTTTAAAGCATTTTAGTTTTTTTTAACACATTATAATTGGGATCACTCTATAGGGGAAAGTGCCTTTAAAAAAAAAAAAGTTTTATTGATTTAAGTCATCTCTTCACCCAGTGTGGGGCTTGAACTCATGACCTCGAGATCAAGAGTCACATGCCCCCAGAAATGCCATTTTTGCTCAGAAATCTCCATACATCTGTCACAGTATTCTGATGAGGTACAGAACAGGTAGTAGGATTTACCTGGCAGCCTTGACAATGATTTCCAAGAAAAGAAATGTATTATAAAAATAAAAAATGGCCCAACTGCAGATTAATGTTAAATAATGTTAAATGATGACAACTGTATTGTTTAAGTACATTCTGATGGTCAAGAATGTTACAGTGTTCTAAGAGCACTCTTAGCCACCCAGAGGCACAGATGCATCACACAGGAAAGGACAGTTACTGCCCTCCATGAAATTTACCTAAAATATGATCAAAGTACTTCATACATAGAGACTTAAATTTTTCCTTAACCTATTTATATTTTCAACTTGGAATTTCCCTTAGAATTGCATCATTTAATTATTATCATCTCCAAATTTGCTTTGATTTGATCTCAAATAGTCTTTTAAGTGGTACTAGTGTTCTAGGATTTATATATATATTAGGTATTTTCATAGGCTTCTACTAGCTGTTTTATGTCTTTTAAAATAGAGAATTTAAAATACATGCAGTATTCTAAGTGGGATCTGATAAATACTGAGCAGAAAGCATAATTAATTTTTGACTTTCACATGTATACTTCTCTAGATTATACTAAAAAAAAAAAAAAACTAGCAACAGTACCAACTTGCCCAGCTACACCATAATCACCAAGTAATCATTTCACACTAAATTCTCTAAGAATGAGGGGGTGCTTAAAAAAAAAAAAAAGCCAGTGGGGCTCAAAAGAAAAATACTTTCTACATAGTATGAAATAAAATTGGCTTGTACTATATGGCTAAATAGAAAGGTCCTGGATAAATTATGCTTAATTGCAGGAAAAAACATACATTCATTAATTATTTTTAAAAATCTGCCTATGGATGAAGATAAGCAAGGCAACATTAAGCAAAAGCACCTTTTCCCTTCTCTCGGAGCACCTATTCCCTGCTCTAACCAGTCAAAGCTGTTTAGTTTTTCTTGTCAGCATCCCCACATTGAAAGAGATTTAACCTCAGTTATTTATATTATTCACATTTGTATATATATGATTTTCAATGTTGCATTTTAAATCTCTTATTCTAATTGAAAACATATCATCCTTGTTTAAAATTTTAAAAATATAACCAAACAACTGGAGAGTTTGAACAAAAACCAATCTCTCTGAGAACAGAAAAAAAATGGGTAAGGAATACCATTTTTGTTTAAATTTATTTTAACTTCAATGGTGTTATTCCTACCAGGAAAAATCCAAGATAAGCAATAAATTTTATTTTGGAATTGAGAAAACTAGAGGTGGAGGGAAGGCCCTCAAAACGCCAACCAAACCAAAATACAATCCTTTTTTCCCCTATTTCCCAGGGTATCCAGATGGACTAAAACAATATGGGAGGCAACCTAGTCAACCTGTGGGTGATAAGAGATTCATCCCTGAGAGCTGTCACGTACACAGCCCACATCCCTTTCTCACGAGGTTCTTGCAAACCCTCAAAGGGATCCTGATGCCAAAACATCTCTCTCTCTGGCCCCTTTAATTTCCCCTCCTTTTTCGATCTGAACAAAAGTCCTTCCCTTTTCCTAACATTGGTTAGACAATAAACTCTTTTTATTAAATTTCTGTAAACAGTTTATCTACCTGTTCTAAGACTCCTAGGATGTGTATGTTTGTGTGTGTGAATATGCATATATAAACAAATAACTGGGCAAAATGTGTACTATAATATTTTAGGATATGATTCTATATCATGATTTAATCTCTGCCAATCTAATATTTTAGAATTTTCCTTATTATTTCTATGTCTGATAATAAAGTTTTTATAATCAAATATATCTCTGAGAAGCTTCAATTTTAGCAATAGAAGTATTTTTCCGTATCAAGCTAACCATTCTGCATTTTATCTACTATTTGGTTTTTATCTCTAAATTAGGAATCCTTAATCTTTTTAAAATCCTTAATCTATTTTGAGACTAGATCGAAAGCTGTGAAACTACTCTGCAGAAAACTGCAGACATACGAAACACTTTGCACAGACACTAAGTTAAAAAATTCTCAGAAGTTAGGTAATAGCTATACTTGTGGTGAGCATAATGTATGGAGAAACTGAATCACTATGTTGTACACCTGAAGCTAACGTAACACTGTGTCCACTATGCTCAAATAAAAAAAATTATTTTAAATTAAAGTAATATCTAATTTTGAAGGCAAAAAAAAAATTCTCAGGTCTATGCAAGTTAAGAACCTCTGCTTCAAGTGAATTTAAGTACATTAAACTTTTATTAAAATAATTTTGTGAAAAATGGACATTTCTTCAGTTCCTTAGATCTCTTATGATTCCATTCATTTTTTTAATCTATAAACTAAAATTTTCTTTTTATTGGTTAAAAAAGAAAGCAGAGTCAACTATAATAGTGTGCTTATATAATTAATGTTTTCTTCCTTGCCTCAGTTCAGGGTACGATGTGTTAGGAAGATCTACATATATCCAATGTACGTACAATCTACATGTGTCCAAAACATATACATAAGAGTCATGTAATTTGGGTTTGGGCACCAGAATTGAGTTTCATTTATAGACTACAATTTAATAATTTACTGAAGGCTAGATAAGTTTCATATATATGAAAATCAAACTTCCTGGAGAAATTCAAGGTCT
This sequence comes from Canis aureus, assembly GCF_053574225.1. Lineage (NCBI taxonomy): Eukaryota > Metazoa > Chordata > Mammalia > Carnivora > Canidae > Canis > Canis aureus. The sequence continues at coordinate 71,018,711 of NC_135616.1, read as the reverse complement.
AACACACTGCATTATATACAGTGCTCAGGACGACATACATGGAATGGAGTCAGGAAGGTTACCAAGAATTGCTTTCTGATCTTACACATGAACTTCACAATTTGGCAATTTAAGTCACACAGTAAAATCAACTGTAATTTTATGGTCATCTCTTACATACCAAAAACCCAAATTGCAACATTTAAGTTTTAAAATTTTAGTTTCAAATTATTCCAACTTTGTACTTCTATTTGTAAAACTATGATGGCTTATACATATGAAAACATGTACCTATTTACTTTTAATGAGTATGTAATTTGAGTAGTTTTCCTCTTATAATGAATGAGGGCTTTTGTGGCAATTGTGATCTTCTGGGGTACCAACTACTCACTTTGTAACTTGGTTGCCATGGGTGAGATCTTTGACCAGAAAATTGAGTAAAGATAAATGGCTTATAAAGTGGTCACATCTATGCAGGCCTCATCAGCATCATGCTTTAATACAAATAGCTTTCAAAAAAGCAATCTACATTAAAAAAATCTCAAGAAGCTGGTGCAGAATATTCAATAAATGTTTTTGCTGTTTATGCAAATGACATGTTAAAATGTTAAATATTAAAACATTAAAAATTGTAAAGTATAAGTTTTAGCTAAATTTCCAATTTAATCATTTAAAGAAGTCTTATGTGATGTAGTGATTTAAAAACAAATCCCCATTTCTATTAACATAAATCTACTTAGCCCAAATGAGTATACATTTATGCTTGATGTTTGCCTCTAATTACTTTTGCTCAGAGTTTCAGGCAATCAAGTAATCATAGTGCCACCAGAATGCATTTATAGAGACTTTTATCACCCAGTGAAATAAATACTTCAAATGTATTTTCATATTAAAAAGTCAGCATTAAGGGATCCCTGGGTGGCGCAGCGGTTTGGCGCCTGCCTTTGGCCCGGGGCGCGATCCTGGAGACCCGGGATCAAATCCCACATCAGGCTCCCGGTGCATGGAGCCTGCTTCTCCCTCTGCCTGTGTCTCTGCCTCTCTCTCTCTCTCTCTCTCTGTGACCATCATAAATAAATTAAAAAAATTTTTAAAAAAAGTCAGCATTAAGAATGATATTGAGCCAACTATTTTCACTAATAATTAAAAATGTAATACTAAAACACTGTCTTGAGATAGTACTTTTATGTTGGATATATGCTGAGTACTAACACAAAATTCTTACCTGTAATGTACATGTGTGACTGTTGGTTTCCTGTACCCAAGGATCCAGGTTTGAATATCTATGGGTTCAGCTTTGGGATAAGCTATAGTTGTATCTATTATCCACTGGAGACCTTTAGATTTGCTCTCTGAGGACAAAGCAAAGAACAACTTAAAATTGGATCAATTTTTATATTATTTAAAATAATATAGTATAAAGCATGTTGATGTATCTTTTGCTTTATGAAAATATGATGAACTTTGATGTTACTGTTTCACATAATACACTTAAGATGATACCAAGCATTTCCTATATGAAATGGCTGAATCTCAAACAAATGAACAAATAACAGAGCACTATTAATTACTGGACATGCACATTCAAGCATTCAATAAGGATGCACTATCAAGGTCTAATTTATATTTTATCACTCATAAAAACTGACTTATGAAAAAGTCAGAAGCTAAAGTATCAAGCCACAAAAGTAAAAAAACAGACCTCAAAATAAAACAAGTCCATTCACCAAATACAATCTAAACACCAAGATTTGTGATACTTGGAAGACATTAATAAATACTTGGAATAGGCCCCAAATTAAGCATTTTATTGATACATGATTGTCAGCTGCTGTTCTTATTTAACACAAATTTTAAAAACTCCCATTTTAGTAAGAGTTCTATGCAAATAAAGCAGTAAAACTGTCCACTCTTTGGTAGGTACAACAGGTAACATTGTAGTGAGAGGGGGTGGGAATGTTCTGTTTGCTTTGGTTGTTTGGCACACTGCTTTTATTCCCAGCATGGAGTACAAAGCTGAGCAAGAGGTGAGAGGGGAATCCTCCCAGAGAATGCAGATAGCCGGACTTGGGTGATAGTCTGTCCTTTATTTGGTATTTAAGAGAGCTCTAAAAAAATGAAACTTACTCTCAAACATAAGTCAAATGTGTACTAAGAATCAATGATATTTTATTTTTGTATATCAAATCACTAGAAGGTGACTTTAAGCTTTAAAAAAATTTAAACAATATTCTGAAGGGGACAAAATACCATAAAAATAGGTTAAGAAAATAGTAATGTTTAAATAACTTATTGTTAAAGGAACAGAGTTTAAGTAAAGAAACACATTTTAACAAGCTATCAGTGATGTACATGCTAAAATGTTTAGTATTTGGATCATATCGTTATTATTATTATTATTTTTTGGATCATATATTAAAACAGACATGAAGACATGTTCTCTATTTATATGGAGCAAAACACTAAAAAGTAAATATTAACATTAGAGAAAATAAAACACAAAATATCAAAACACAGAAGAAAATGGTAAAAGTAAAACTAGTTTTGGAGTATATAACTTTCTAGAATTTCTTATAATTTTTCCCATTCCTATTTTAGCTAGAATAAAATTTTAACCAAGGTAAGATAAATAATAAGCTATTTGATTTTCATTATAAAAAGAAATTGTTTCTCTCCAAGAGAAAAAACATTTTCTTCATGATTGTGGGATCAGTATGACAATAGCCCCTACCCTTGTGATCTAGAACACCACAGGGTATTATTGACTGGGCAAAACTATTTAAAAAACAGCAGTCTTTATTAGTGCAACTAATCCTATTTGGAAGACCTTTGCCTTCAAGCTTTGGCTTGGCTGACATTGCCACCCTGTCTGTCTGAAGCTATTCTGAACTTTCCTTTTCTATTAAAAGACTCTTTCAATTTGTCTTTTTAATAGACGATGAAAGATTAAGAGAGCTGACTGCCAAGCAACTGCTTAAAAAAAAAAAAAAAACAAATGAAAACTCAGTGCAGTCTTATAGGCATTATCTCTATGTCTGGTCCTAACCATCATTAAAAACATAAATTTCTGAGGGCAAATCATTTCCATTTTTATTTTTTCTAAAGAGCATTTTCTTATTTTTTTAAAAGATTTATTTATTTGAGAGAAAGAGAGAGAGAGAGAGAGGGAGAGGGAGAAGGAGCACAAGCACAGGGAGGGGCAGAGGGAAAAGCAGACTCCCCAGGGAGCAGGGAGCCCACTGGGAGGCTAGATCCCAGGCCCTAGGGACCATGACTCCAGCCAAAGGCAGATGTTTCACCAACTGAGCTACCCAGGCACCCCTAAATTTTTCTTAAATTGCAAAATATTACTAGGAAACAGGCCTAGTGTATTTCTTTTAGTTTTTTAATTTATCATTTATCACTAGGTTTCATAGTGTCTTGGATAAACTTGTTTATTAAAACAGTCTTGGGCATCCCGGGTGGCTCAGCAGTTTAGTGCTGCCTTCGGCCCAGGGCGTGATCCTGGAGACCTGGGATCGAGTCTCGCGTCGGGCTCCCTGCATGGAGCCTGCTTCTCCCTCTGCCTGTGTCTCTGCCTCTCTCTCTCTCTCTCTCTCTGTGTCTCTCATGAATAAATAAATAAAATCTTTAAACATTTAAATTAAATAAAATAAAAAAATAAAACAGTCTTCACACTGTTGGCACAAATTCTTCTGCAAACCTTCACAGTTCATCAGGCTATCTCCAAAACAGTTGTATCTTTGGGTATGGTTTGCTGGCCATAAAAGTTATACATACTCATTATTAAAAAAAAAAAAATCAGTAAACTATTCAGAAATGAAGGGAGATCACCCATAATGTTACAAGTCAGAGAGGCAATCACTGCTAACATTTGGAATCTTTCCTTTCACTCATTTTTCATTGCTTATTGTTGACATATTTGAGATCACAATGGTTTCACAAGAGTTGTATGTTCCTCCCACTTCATTAACATGATAGAGGACAGGCTCCTTCCAAAGCCAGAAAAACTCTATAAAAATCATCTGTAATGGCTGTGTTATACTGCGTTGGATGGATATTTGATAATTACTTGTCTGTTCTCTCTTCTATTTCCAATTTTTTGCTATTAAAATTAATGCTGTGATAAATAGAAAAGAAAGAAAGAAAGAAAGAAAGAAAGAAAGAAAGAAAGAAAGAAGAAAGAAAGCAAGCCATAATAACCTTCTTTGCCAGTATGCTAGATTATTTCCTTTTGGTATTATTTGTAGTGGAATAATGGAGTCATTTATCAACACTTTAAGGATCTTAATAAACACCATCAAACTACACTAAGTTCATATTCTGTATCAAAAACAAACCAAAAAAACTTTCTAAATTTGATAAATGAAAAAATATACATTATTACAATTTCTATTTGATATCTCTAATTCGTTTTTCAAATTAGTGATTTCTATTCCTGTACCTTTAACCTAGCAATTCCACTTCTAGGAATCTATACTAGAGACTATATTTCCACAAATATATAATAAGATATTTATAAGGAATGTTTACTGCAGCAGTGGGAATGGCCAGGAGTATGGGAGTTGGGGTAAGAGAACGATATCTTTGACTTTATGCATTTTATATCATTTGAATAAATTATTGTAAGCATGAACTATCTTCTGTAAATAAAAACAATAAAAAATTAAATTTGCATCTTCTCCCTGAGTATTACTTCTATTTGACAAAAATTATAAATATAGAAGAGAACAACAATGTTATCTTCTGGGACTTCAGATAATCCCTGAACTCCAACAAAAGAAAAAGTGCTAAAAACCATCATACCTAATTCTTTAGCATCTCCTCCTGCTGGACTTCCATTTTCCTGTCGTGCTACAAGTGCACTCAAGATAATGTTTGTTGCCCCAATCCTTGGCAGAGTGACATGTGTAAGAAATGGCAAGTTATTTTTCTTGGCATACGCTTGACTTGTTTCTCGTCTCTTCCTGAGGAAGCCCCCTTCTGGAAACAAAACAATCCATTTTCGATCTCTGCTCCTGTAATTATTTTCTAGGTGCTTTTTAAGAAGCAGCAGCTGCTGGTCACGATGAGATTTTCCCTAAGGAGGCAGACACACACATAATAAGTATAGGTACATTTGAAATTAAAACTCCATCAAATTAAACAGTAATAACAGCTTCTTTTTTTTTTTTTTTGCCTTTTCCTATTTTATTTATTTTTTTTTATTGGTGTTCAATTTACTAACATACAGAATAACCCCCAGTGCCTGTCACCCATTCACTCCCATCCCCCGCCCTCCTCCCCTTCCAACACCCCCAGCTCGTTTCCCAGAGTTAGCAGTCTTTACGTTCTGTCTCCCTTTCTGATATTTCCCACACATTTCTTCTAGATTAGAAGAGTGATTTTCCCCCACTTACTTCCCCGTTTGACCACGGTGGTAAAAAGAAGTGATTAACACTTACATTGCATTAGCACTCTAGAGGCAAAAAAAGTACTCTAAATGCCCCTGAAGAGTTCACTCATTCATCAGCTTAGTGACTATTTACTGAGTGCCTACTACGTGGCAGGTGTCATCCTACACACTGGAGATAGAGAAGTAAGTAAGTAAAACCCTCATGGAGCTTACTTGAGTGGAAAAGATAGAAAACTAAAATGTATAAATTCAGCTGGTGATGTGTTAGGAAGAAACAGAGTAAGAGGATAGAGAAGGTCAACAAGGTCAGGGAAAACAGCTCCAAGGAGGTGAAGTTGGAGCAAATGGGCTGGTAATGTGAGGGAACCAGTCAAGTGGAGAGGAGAGGCAGAGGACGCCGGGTGCCAAGAACAAGAAGGACAAAGGCCCTGAGGTGGGAACAAGTGCTGCATGTTCAAAGAGCATTGCCAAGGCCCACGTAGCTGATGTGTAGCTGATGTGTGATGAGTGAGTAAGATAGTGTGGTAGGAGAGGAACTGCAGAGAGAGGTGAGGACAGAGAAGGGCCTTGAGTTTGGTAAATAGTTTAGGATGAGAAGTCAATGGGTGATTTTGAACAAGGGAGGGTTATGATCTTATTTACATTAAAAAAAAAAACAAAAAAACTGCTGGCTCCAGGGACAGAAAGACTCCAAGAGATAAGCCTGAAGACTATTGTAGTAGTACTGGCAAGGGGGTGTGATGAGATTTGACTACGGTGTATTAATGAGAAGTGGATATGTTCAGGAAAAAGTTTAAAAGAGCAAACAGGGCGTTCTAATGGACTGGACCTTAGCATGAGGGAAAGAGAAGAAAGAGGATGGCTTATGAGACTTCAAAGAGGAATCCAGAAAAATTTGTAGGAAAGCCCAAAACCCACAGACAAATATTACAAGAGTTCTTCCTTTCAGTATGGTTAATTCACTAATAATTTTCCAGCCAACACTATTAAAGAAGGCCCCAAAATAACGTGTATGCTTACAGACTTTAAATTACTTCAAAGGCAAAACAGGTAAGACATTTTCTTATTTTACTGAATTGAATGATCATGATTCAACTTTATTAAGTTCCCAAGACTGCACGTAAAATATTCTTAATATTCTTGGAAACATCTATTAGTAAAATCCAAGAGACTTTCTTTACCAATAATACTTTTTCTTTCTCCCCTCCCTCCATGCTACAGACTTTTATTACTATCTATTGGTGGGGGCGGGTGCGAGGGGAGAAAATGTTGCTCTTTAGAAATGAACTTGCAGTATCTCTGATAAATTTGAAATACAATCCTTAAGTATGTAAAACTTTACATTGTAATATAAAGGAAAATGCTTTGGAGTACATTATTTTCACTTTTTTTTTTAAATTAATTAATTAATTAATTTATTTATTTATTTATTTATGATAGTCACAGAGAGAGAGAGAGAGAGAGAGAGAGGCAGAGACACAGGCAGAGGGAGAAGCAGGCTCCATGCACCGGGAGCCCGACGTGGGATTCGATCCCGGGTCTCCAGGATCGCGCCCTGGGTCAAAGGCAGGCGCCAAACCGCTGCGCCACCCAGGGATCCCTATTTTCACTTTTATATCCTCAAAGTACACTGACCATTTAGTATAATCTAATGAAGCCTGGGATTATCAACAGGGTCTACAGTATAACCGTGATAATTTCCTCACTCTCATGATGGAAAGGGCTCTGTATTCACCTAGACTGCTAAGCTTCAATGGTTGCTTCTGCTTCTTTCCCTCGTGGTACTCTAAATATTAGGCTAGTTTCCCTTGTTAAGTTGTTCTAATCACTGCTTATTCTGTCTCAAGCTTTTGGCCAATCCCCATTGCTGCTTCCTCCTGAGGTTCCAGTGAAATGCTTTCATTCATCTTTCTGCTCAGAAGAACCAAAAGTGTTTCCAGAAGAAACTAGATCATTGCATAGCATGTGAAAAACCAAATGTTCTGTATATAAAAGTGTCTAGAGTAAAGCATTTGTGTTTTGTGACACCTATAGTCCCCTTAGAAGTTTACACACTTCCAGCCTATTTCTGAATTTGTGGTTCTCTGATGAGGCTTAATCAGATTCATCAGTTATTCATGAAGTACTTATTATGTGCAAGGCTAAAGCTGCTAAATATATGAATACCAGATAAATGTGGCATTACTATACATAAAAACTCTTATATATTTCAATTTTTGAGAAAACAAAGCATGTGATACTAGTAGTATACAAGGGAAATAAATACCATAATGTAGTGCTGAGATGATAAGAGGGTATGATTTTTTCTTCTATACTAACTAAACTTATACCTGATGCTTGGGACTCATTTTCAATATATCTTCCTCTATCAAACTCACTGTTACTCTTTAGATTTGTGCCTAATATCATCATCTTCTCTAAAGTTTTTCTGAATTCATAAAAACTGATGAATTCACTTTTCCTACAATGAATTTCCAAAATATTTTTTTATCTACCTACTGGTTTTAGATACTTTCTCTATCATATAATAGTGACTTGTCAATAAAAATAATTGTGAAAACACAGATGATGATAGTGATAATCCTGATAAAAATGATGACAAAGGGAGCAGGCACTGTTCTGAGTGTATTACTGTATTACTTCATTTAACTCCCACAACCACCCTATGAGGGCAATACCTACTATTTTCATCTGAAAAATGAGGAAACTTGAGAACTTAAATAACTTGCCTGATTCACAAAGCTAAGAAGCAGAAGAGCTGAGACTGTGGCTGGGGCTTGATAAATCTTTACTAAACATTGCACTGTTTAGATGTGAGGAGAAAGGTAGAGATTAGAATATTTGGAATGTCACCATTTTACGGCTTGAGCATATTCAAAATCAGATCAAAATAAATGTTTCAGAGAACAAAGATTCAGAGGAAGAGCCCCCTGACATACTAGAGCCCACTCTATCTAATGTAATTGGTTTGGGTATGCCTATGTTTGCAATAAAGAATCATTCTGATCAGGCTATCATTGTGAAAAAGGGAATGCTCATTACTCACCTGTCTTATAAAGAAGTCTCCATGAATTAGAGAAACAATTCCAAAGTTTGTGTACTTAAAAATATGATCCATCAACCACATCATTTGTGCAACAACCTAAAAGAAATAATTACACGTTAAATAGAAGAAACCTGCCACAGTGCAGCCAGCTCTCTAAATTTTAAATATAATCATCCAAGCATATACTCTTAATTAACCTAATATCTTAAATCTAGTGTTCATTTCTACAATTAAGGAACAAAGTCTCCAAGAAAAATAATAGTCCTGATTCCAAGTCTTGAGATCCCAGGTCCATGTATATACACATATTACTACCTAACAAATAAAGCTGAATTAACTTCTTAAGTTTGGACTTCATGATTTCAAATTTGTTCTACCATAAACAAAGTCTCTGATAATTCTTATTTAACTTGTAAAATTATTTTGAAACAATAAAATGAAGTCATCAAAATAAGGGTTATAAGTTTAATTAATAAGCACTAAAGCTTTATAAAATATGACTTTATCTAAATGGCTAAAATTTTAAGTTATAAATTATGAATGTATAAATGTAAAATTATAAAATTTTATAAAAGTACTAAAATGTCCAAAATAAAAGAACATTCAAAATTCATGTCATATAATGATTTATACATTCTACTGTTAAAAAGAATATTTGTTAGTTTATGCAAGGCTATACTCTTTATCAGCACAAAAATATTATAGCATCTCAGTTCTTAAGCATAGAAATATCCTTTGCTGATAAGAGTCAATACTCATATTAAGAGCAAATGACTTTATTTCAAACAAATTTCAAAATTAAATATAAGTGTAAACAGGGGTCTAATTAATAAACTAGTTAACTGTTCCTCTCTGCTGAAGAAATGGCATTCCTTGTTATAATCTTTAAATAAATTCATTAAAAGCTACAGTCTCAATCAAGAATGCAATAGAGCTCTACTTTGGTTTCTAAGGGAATAATATATGTAAAACTTCAACTCAAAGCACCAAATTATATGAATTTATATATTAGGAAAAAAATTAGCATTGACACTCCCACACTGCTTTTACAGAAACATTATAAAACCTGACAAATAATGTAACATTCAAGCTTCTGCCTTAATTTTTCACCATCACTAAATAGTTCAATTACAAAACTCCTATCCCATCAGCTTTCCTATGTTAAATCACTTTGAAAAAAAAATAAAGATACATGGCCAGTAAAGAACTGATTCCCCAAGTCAACTAATACAGAATAAAGTGATTGCCAACATCTCATTTTTCAGTCTTGTTTTGCTTTGTAATGACTTTGTTTAAATAGATTGAGATTTGAACTAAATGGAATTTGCTGAAAAGCGCTCCAAAGAACAAACCAAAAACAAGTGGTTTCAATCTATAAAATACTTGAGTTTTATACACAATATGAAGTTTAGTGGCAATTTATTGATTTCTGGGTTTAAAATACCAACGCTAAAGCAACAAGCTTTTATATTTAACCTTACATTTACAGTGGATTTATTTCTTCAATTAGAATGGTCATCTAAAACAAATCAATTCAATAAAATAGCCAAGCTATCTTCTGAGATTTGTATGGATAATTCTGTCCTAATTTGTATGGATAATTCTGTCCTTATTTTAGAGGAAATGTTACAAATCAATAAATGTTTATTACATGTCTAATAAAGTTCTTTTGATAGAAATAAAAATTCTTGTGGTGCCCGGGTGGATTAGTTGGTTAAAAGTCTGCCTTCAGCTCAAGTCATGATTCTGGGGTCCTGCATTGGACTCCCTTCTCAGTGGGGAGTCTGCTTCTCCCGCTCACTCTACCCTCCCCCCATTCATGCTCTTTCTCTCTCTTCTCTCTCTCTTGCTCTCACTCTTGCTCAGTCTCTCTCTCAAATAAATAAATAAAACCTTTAAAAAAAAGAAAGAAAGAAAAATTCTTAGTTTTGTCATCGTTTACCATAAAAGGGCATGGCTCAATTCACAGATACCATTTAAAAGGCACCAGCACATTTAGAAAATACAATTAATTCTTCGTTTTATAGTCCTCGAATGAAGGTCAGTAAATACCAGTTGCCTGAAGCAACTCTTCAAATGTCAATGTTTCATAGGCCTGTCACTCAGAACAGAATTAGTCCACATCAATTATTCTTTATCTGGAAGCATGGGTGTTCTAAATATAGAAAACATCTAGAGAGGCTTACATGAAGGACTCCATCCTTTATACCCTTCTAAATTATAGTAAACTGAATGGTTGTCCTGTTTAGAAATTTGTAGGGATAATTTTGGTTGTCACAATGACTAGGGAGTGCTACCAGCATTTAGTGGGTAGCAGTCAGGTATGGAAAACATACAGCAACGCCCAAGACAGTTCAGTACAACAGTGCTGTCCTACCAAAATGCCAACAGAAATCCGGATGAGTGACATTAACAGGTAGTACAAGAAGTCTCCTACTAAATTTTAAAAGCTTTGTTACAATAACATTGCTTTTAAACACATTTTTTAATTGGCCCACAATTCAGCATTAGCCTTCTTTTTTTGTTTTTGTTTTTTTAAAGATTTTATTTATTCATTCATGATAGACATAGAGAGAGAGAGGCAGAGACACAGATAGAGGGAGAAGCAGGCTCCATGCCAGAAGCCCGACGCAGGACTCAATCCCAGGACTCCAGGATCGCGCCCTGAACCAAAGGCAGGCACCAAACCACTGAGCCACCCAGGGATCCCCATAGCCTTCTTTTTTTGAATGTACCCACAGAGTATGCCATAAGCCAAGTCAACATTTGTATTGGTAAGTGTAAATTAATATTGCCCTATGCTTATCTAGGCAGGAGGGAGAGATTATGATGCTTCCAGCTTTTTATTTCTCAATTACTCCTTTATGAAAGAAGATAAAAAATTCCTCAAGATTTCAAGTTATTTGCTAATATCAGATCATAATAAAAATGTTTGGTATAACTAATCTGAAAATAAAAATAAAATTACTCTGGACAGAAAAATGAACCTAAGTCAAACTACAAAAGCAAACAAGTGAGACAAATTTTCCTTTGTCTGCATAATTAGTGAATTTCAGATTACCTACTATTCTAGTTAATATAGTTATTATCCATGACAAACTGGGGTGAGAATAATAAAGTTAGGTGTATTTATACTGACCATTATAATCATTCTTTGAAATTAAAAAACCAATTAAGGACACTGTAAGGCCTCAGAATAATTACCATGTCATTAAGAATAAAAATGTTAATTGGGGATTCTCTTTGATGAAAAGCCAAATACACTAGTCATTACAAAATTTTAACATCACAAGTAATAAATATTATTATAAGTGCAAACCTATTTATACAGTGATATTCTCTTAACAGTTCAAGATTCTGAATATAAGAAAGGTTTGAATTTATTCCACATTCCAGCAAGATTATGCCTCTGCTTTCCAGATAAACAGATTCTATAATAACCAAACATATTTTCCTTTACTCTCACCTCATTTTCTGACTCTCCTACCCATCCTGAGCTACTGCATCAAAATCTCTGGGACCTAAACACACTACGCTAGTCTTGCCTTGGTGCTCTGGCCAATACTGTTTCACTAAGGAAGAAGGCACTTGCTTCATCACTCTAACTATGCCAAGTTTATGTCCTCTCCCCTCTACAAAGTTTTCTATACCTGTTGTAGATGGGGGGCTCACCCTCCACTAAATAACTTTCACTTTGCAATTCAGTATTGGTCATTATACTTTCCCTCCACTTGCGCTGAACTCTTAGATCCTTTAGGACAGCGTTTTACAGGATGGTGTTCTATTACAGTCACTGACCATGAATATGAAGCACTTAATAAACTCTATTCATTTGTTTCTTTACTATTAGGATAAATATTAACTCCCTTAATTTATACACTCTCTATTTATTTAGTTTTCTATGAACGCAACCTCTTTAACTTCTAAGGTGACAATTCTTTTAATGCTAAAGACTGAATTTATTTTATACCCGCTCAGTTGATAGATGGATTTTAGTTATCAATATAAGCCATATAAAAACGATGGTTCATACATACCTAGCAACACTTAATAAAATGGGCCTAATATCTTTTCTTTCAATCCAAAATATTTACCTTTATTTCTTGGGGTACACATCCCCAAGATCACCTAATTCACTGACCAACTTAGCCTCTTTCATCTTAAACAATACTGCTTTTTGTGTCTGTATTGTTCAAGCCAGTGATTCACCACTTCACCTCAAGACAGCCCTCAATCTGATTATCTTAACTGTTTTTACCTCATCTATCTTTTAAAAAATAGCTTTATGGAGATATCATTTACATTACTTTCCAGTTACTTTTTTGAAAGTCTCCACATCCCTGTCCTAGATTTAGAATTATATTTAGAATTATAGATGAGAATTCTAATTATAGTTAGAATTACCTAGAATTGTATATATTTTTCTTTTTAAAATTTTCTCAATTTTCAGGAAAAGTATAGATATTAAAGTTAATGTTCTAAACCATAGTAAGACACTTGAATTGATTCTTTGTTAATCTCTCCCTTCTGCTGTCTATCTCTGCCTTCAGGATGGCTTACCAGTCCTTTGTCTTGGAGGCACATCATCAGAGTGCACACATCTCCTGTTGCCTGATGATTCACCAACATTACTGCTTCATCTTTTGAAACTGCTTTAATATCGTCCCCCCATTCCATCACTGTAAGAATAAAAAAGCCATGACTTTAAAGAGTTTACATTACCAGTAACCTTATGTTAGAAAAACTGCTGTACATCAATGATGATACATCACCTAGCTAAAACTTCTCAAAGTTGCAACTAAGTTTACTTCCTCTAAACATCAAGATATAAAATTTTATAAAGCCCCAAAATACCCATTAAAATGTAAAATGGTCATCCTTTGATCTAGAAGTTCTATTTCTTAGAATTTATCCTGTACAAACATCTGTACAAATAGGCAAAGATATATGCATAAGGGATGTTTATTGGAACTTAAATGTTCACCAATAAGGGAGTGAAAAGAAAGTAATAATATAAGGGAAGAGTATAAATCCACTGAAAGTATAGAGGGTATCTCTCTATACACTAACACTTGACTTGTTATCAAGGAAACAAAGCAAATCACAAAACAGTACATATAGCATGATTCCACCTTTTTAGAGAAGGAATAAAATTTATGTTATTTGATACAGTGAAAAATATCTTGGGGAATGAAATCCAAACTATTGATACTGATCATGATTAGGACAAGGTTTCCAGAGCCCTTCAAATTCTACTTCATAATAAAATGTGAAACATTACAAATATATGCAAGTATTTTCATTTTAAAATAAGAAAACTAGTAAATATGTTACATTTATTAAAAATCTCTAGACAAAAAGTCATTGGACCTAAACCTATATGTACACTCTAAGGAAAACAGTGGTGTCCCCTTATAGTTATGTTTCATTTTACAGTAAATCTACTTCACAGAAAAAAATATAATCGAGCCTCAGTTCTGAACATCAGGATTCTACAAGACAAAGTTTCTAAGGTTCCTCAAATGTTTGACATAAATTATGAGAGGCTGATTATGCATTAGTATTCACGCATCTCACACATGCTAAAGGAAAAGAAATCAAGCCACCTGTGTGTAATAATTCTGGATGAAATAGGCATGGGGAGATGTGGAGCACACCTGCTTTGCCTCTTCCAGCTCCACTCCTTCTCCAGACACCATTCACTGTCACCCCAACATTAGTGGAACTCCTCATAGGAGTTCATGTGAGAAAAGGGATCTAATTTTTTCTTTCTTTTAAAACTCACTTAAGCAAGGCATGTATTTATTGATTTTAAAGACCTTAAAATTTTGTACTAAGGAAATTTCAGCTGAGCTAAACATACAGTATTAAGTTATGTGACCTCCTTGCAAAGTGAGATATTCCAATCATTCTATCAGATATTATTGCCAACACTCAAATAGCTTATATTGTATAGGAAAATTTTTAATTTTTTTTAACTGAATGCAGCATAAAACTACATTAAAAGGATGTCAAGGGATGCCTGGGTGGCTCAGTGGTTGGGCAGCTGTCTTCAGCTCAGGTCGTTATCCAAGGATCCGGGACCAAGTCCCACATCGGGCTCCTGCGAAGAGCCTGGTTCTCCCTCTGCCTATGTCTCTCTCTCTCTCATGAATAAATAAATAAATCTTAAAAAAAAAAAAAAAAAGGATGTCAAATAATCCTTAAGAAATAGAGGCAGAATACTGGGAGAGAGCCCAGATCCTTGAAAAATGCAGCAGTACTTTCCTTCCAGTGGCCTTTCCTTCCCCAAGTTCTAATTCAGCTCAGCTGACAAGCTAACTACCAAAACATATTTAAACAGCTGCTGTATCAAACATTGCTGTGGGGAGTATGAATTGGTACAACAGTTTGGGAAGTCAATTTGGCAATATATATCAAAACTGAGAAATGCAGAAAGCTTTTTACTCAGAAATTATACTTCTAGGAATTCAACTTACAGATATATTTATTTATGTGCAGAATGACATATGAAATACTAGTTACTACAGCTCTGTAAGAACAAAGAGGAAGGGGTGCCTTGGTGATGCAGTTGGTTAAGCAGCTGACTCTTGGTTTTGGCTTGGGTTGTGATCTCATGGTCTTGAGATCGAGCCCCACATAGGGCTCCATGCTCAGCTTGGAGTCTGCTTGAGATTCTCTCTCCCTTTCACTGTGGCCCTCCTCCCTCTCATGTGCTCTCTCTCTTTCTCTCAAATAAATAAATCTTAGAAAAAAATAAAGAGGAAAGAGAGACTAGCAAGGGAGACTAGCTCAAATTCATAGAAATTGAAAAAAATAATGGTTGCCAGGAAGGAGAAATGTGAAGGTGTTGTTCAATTCAGAGAGAGCTTCAGTCTTGCAAGATGAAAAAGTTCTATAGATTGGTTACACAATAATGTGAATATACTTAACAATGCTGAACTGTACACTTAAAAATAGTTAAGATGGGGGTGCCTGGATGGCTCAGTTGAGCAATTTTGGTTTCAGCTGAGGTCAGGATCTCATGGGTTGTGGGATCAAGGCCTGCCCACATCATGTGGCTCCACACTTGTGTGGAGTTGGCTCAAGATTCTCTCTCCCCCGCTTCCTTTGCTCCTCCGCCTGCTTGTGAGCTCTCTCTAAAATAAATATTTTTAAAATCTTTTTTAAAAAATATTTATTTATTTATTCATTCATTCATAGATACACAAAGAGAGAGAGAGAGGCAAAGACACAGGCAGAGGGAGAAGCAGGCTCCACACAGGGAGCCCAATGCGGGACTCAATCCCCGGTCTCCAGGATCACACCCCAGGCTGCAGGCGGTACTAAACCGCTGCGCCACCGGGGCTGCCCTAAAAAATCTTTTAAAAAATGGTTAAGATGATAAATTTTGCTATGTATATTTCATCACAATTAAAAATTTAAAAGGGAAACTAAATTATAAGTAAAGGAATATTATATAATCATAGCATTTATATACTATTATGAAATGATATACTATAAGTAATAACAGCAAAATGCAGAACAGTGTATCAGGAAAGCCATTAGTTGGGTTTTAAAAAGGATGGTGGGAGGAGTGTCTGGGTAGCTCAGTTGGTTAAGCATCCAACTCTCGATTTTGGCTCAGATCAAGATTTCAGGGTCATGAGATTGAGCCCCATGTTGGGCTTGTGCTGGGCATATAGCTTGCTTAAGATGCTCTCCTTCCCTCTCCTTCTGACCTTCCCCCCATCCTGCTTACATGCATATAAACACACTCAAAAAATAAAATATAAAGGAGGGAGAGGAATATATTTGCTAAATAAAAATTCCCCCATCATGCCTCTGCTGACAACCCTTCAACAGACAGACAGACACACACACACACACACACACACACACACACACACACACTTTAATTCATTCCTCATTCAATAAATCAGCATCAGGCACTATTAGGTGTTGTGAATATAAAATAAAAAGAACAAATGTATTATTCTAATAGCAGTTAAGATGCTCAAGAAAAGTCTATCTTGGTTCTATAAATATTGAGCTATTAAGAGGTAACATGGAAAGTCTTCTGGCTCCACATCTATATAAACATAAGTTTCATAACCTAATATTTCCTTAATGTAATTTCTGCCACATTAATGGAAAATGCTAGATACCTAAGTCTATGCGATGGGAAAACATGTAAGTGAATACAACTGCAAATAAAAAGTTTTTTTACATAAATGTATCCTACCTGTTTGCTTTATATAAAGTAGATAATTCTAGTGTGTTGGCTTAAATCTCATATATTGAATTTAGAATCCTCTGAAATGGGTTCTAATGGGTGTCCCCCCCACCAAATTTTCATCCATCTAAAATCTGTAAATGGGACCTTATTTGAAAACAGGGTCTCTGCAGAAATAATCAGTTTAAGATGAGATCATACTGGATTAGGGTGGGCCCTAAATCTAAGTCCAATATGACTGGTGTCCCTTTACAAGAGGGAAAAGTGGACAGAGAGATACATAGAGAGAAACCTACATGACAACAGAGGTAGACTGGGGTGACAGATCTACAAGTCAAGGACTGAGGACAATTACCAGAAACAGCAAGAGGCAAGGAAGGATACTCCCCTAGAGCTTTCAAAGATAGCATGTCCATGCTGACATCTTGATTTTGGACTTCAAACCTTCAGGGCAGTGAGAATAAATTTCTATTATTTGAAGCCACCAGTTTGTGGTCCTCTGTTATATTATCGTAGCCCCTGAAGCTAATATACCTCACCCACCTCAACTCTTCCCATCCTTTTTCTCTCTTTCCCATTCTATTCCATACTCTCAAATTATAGTTTTTTTCTGATCAAATATGCAAAAGAATGGCACTGTTTTTAAACATCTAGAACATTTTAACAGACATCTAATGTTACATATCATAAATGGTTCTCAATGTTCATTTCTATAATCCTTTCAAGATTAAATCTAACATACTTTATCTCTCAGCCATAACTTAGCCAAAATTTATTTTCAAACTAAATGTCAATTTACTAAGACTCACATGGTATACTAAATCAAACAAGTGAAGGCAGCTCAATCAAATTCTTATTAAAAAATTATCCTGATGTAGCAATAAAGTTAAGTTGAATTTTGTAAAATCTAAATTTTTTTCCAATAAATTCAGTTTCCAATATTTATGGTATTCTTTTATCATACTTTTATCATACCACTACATACTTCAAAGACCAGTGTTAGAAAGTCATTCAGCAAACAAATCAAGATAAAAATGCTTGTAGAGGGTAGCCCTGGTGGCTCAGTGGTTTAGCGCCGCCTATAGCCCAGGGCCTGATGCTGGAGACCCAGGATCGAGTCCCAGGTCAGGCTCCCTGCATGGAGCCTGCTTCTCCCTCTGCCTGTGTCTCTGCCTCTCTCCCTCCTCTCTGTGTATTCTCATGAATAAATAAATAAAATCTTTAAAGAAAAATGCTTGTAGAGAAAAAGCATTTATTTTATGTATGAAGTAGCTATCTTCCTCAGCTCATACCTTGCTATCCCAGGACCTAGAAGTATAATAATGGAGTCAATATTTTAACTAAGGAATAAGATTATCTGCATGTTAAAGAACAGAAGCTATGGATACCTGCCAGTTCTTACACTGTACTGGATTGGAAGAACAAAAATATTTTAACATACTGTTCTATGAAACGAATTCTCAAAAAAGAACTAGGTCAGGTCCACTATTTCCAAAGAGAATGAAGGACAACTGAATAAAATCTGGAAGTTTTCTTCTAGATTTCTTCTCTACTAATAACCGAATTTTAAAATTTTTTGTTAAAAACCAAAGACAAAGATTATCACCTACCCCCCACACACATATTTTTTCCTCCTTTTTCTAATATATCATCAATAAACCTCCCTCAAAAGTTACAGACTAGTATTGATCGAGATAGTTCACATCTCAAAAATAAATTAAAAACAGTATTAATGCACCACAAATTCCTTAAAAACAGTGATGCTTAAGGCCATTATACTGACTCACAAAACAGAATTAATATGGGGAAGAAAGGTTGCTTAACATGACCATAATAGCTCACCTAAGTTCAAAAAAAAAAAAATATGCCTGAAAAGTTCATGCCACAAACTGTTTTACTATTCAGTGCTTCATATTTCTTATTTACAAAATATTGATAGTATTAAGGCTACTCAAATATAAAATGAAAATCAATGCTATATAATTGACAGAAATCCTGGGTAACTGGATTACATGACAGTAGAAGTCACTTTTGGAATCACTATTAAGTACAAGAGTCATATTTCTACTGTGTCTTGCCAGGTCAGGTATTCACTATTTAGTGAAGAATAAAGAACGATCCACTACCACCAAAAGAGAAAAAAAAATCCATGAAAGAATTTTACATACCTCAAGAACTGTGGCTGTTAATAGCCCACACTGGAGGCAGACTGGGTTCATCTAAAGTTAGGGGAGAGCAGAGCAAATGGCGCAAGAGAGAAGAAGAGACTGAGGCTATTAATTAAGAGTGGCTGTGAGAAAGCAGGCACTGATTAGTGGAGAGGAGGCTGGCTGGTGAGGAAGAGCCAAGCAAGGGGGAGATTAAAAGAAACCAGAGTGGCAGCTACTCTGATAGAGATACTCAGTGCCATCCCCTTTTTCCACCCTTACTCATCCTATTCAAATTCTCAGATGTAGGGTCCAGACATTAGGAAAAGCTCCTGATTCCACTTCTAGGTATTTATCTGAAGAAAAGAAAAACACAAACTGGAAAAGATAATGTGCACCTCCACGTTCACTGCAGCATTATTTACATTAGCCAAGATAGGGAAACAACTTATGTTCATCAATGAATGAATGGATAAACACACACACACACACACACACACACACACACACACACCATGGAGGAATATTATTCAGCCATAAAAGGAGTGAAGTCTTGCCATTTGCAATAATATGGATAGACCTTGAGGGTTTTATGCTAAGTAAAATAAGTCAGAGAAAGACACTGTATGACCTTTTTAAATATGTGGAATCTTTTTTTAAAAAAAGATTTTATTTATTCATTTGACAGAAAGAGAGCATAAGCAGGCAGAGGGAAAGGGAGAAGCAGGCTCCCCAAGGAGCAGGGAGCCTGATGTGGGGGGCTCAATCTTAGGACTCTGGGATCATGACCTGAGCCAAAAGCAGATGCTCAACTGACTGAGCCACCCAGGTGCCCCATTATATGTGGAATCTTAAAAGCAAGCCAACAAACAAATACCAAGCTTAAAGACACAGAAAACAAGCTAGTGGTTGCCAGAGGGTTGTGGGAGTGGGGATGGGGAATGGATGAACTGTTTTGGGTTTGTTTTTTTGGTTTTTTGGTTTTTTAGTTTAAATAAATTGTTAAATTTTTTAAAAAGTGCATTGTTACGTGTTATTACCAGATACCCCCCAAAAGCCTTTAATGTGAAAGACAGAAAACAGAAAAATAAAAGACCTGGAGGAAATAGAAACAATACATGAAAAAGAAAACTTCAAAAGAGACCAGCATTAATACACTGAAATAAGAGGTGATGATGATGATGGCAATATAACCATGAGATAAGAACAAGATGCTTAAAAAAAAAAAAAAGGAACATTTAGAGAAGAAAAAGGAGCTGTTGGAAATCACCATGTTAGCAAAATTAAAATCTTAATAGAAAGACTGGGAGGTGAAGTTAGGGAAATCTGGAAAGTAGATTAAGAGTTGAAAAACAGGAGAGAAAAGATTTGAACATGAGAAGACCATTCCACAAAGTCTAATATTCAAATAACAGAAGTTCCAGAAAAAAGAACAGAGGAAAAGAAATCAAAGAAATAATTAAAGAACATCTGAGGATGTGAATTTCCAGATTAACAGGGAACATCCAGTAACCAGTACAGTGGATGAAAATACCCACATCAAGGCATACATACAAAGTTTCAGAACAATGCAGCCAAAGAGAAGATCTACAAATGTTCAGAAAGAAAAAAATAGGAAACAAAGGTAAGGACAACAGACTTTGGACAACAGCTATAAAAAGTTAAAAGCAAGTGAGTTTCAAAAACCTGAAGAACTATTTCCAACCTGGAATTCTCTACCCAAACTATCCATCAGGTGTGCAACATCTTAAAAAAACAAACCTCTTATTCTCAGGAAGCTGGATATGTGCTTGCCAAATAAGGGGATAAACCAAGAAAGAGAAAACTATGATATAAGAAGCTGGAAATGCAAATCCAAGGACAGGCAAAAGGAATTCCCAGGATGATAGGAAAAGGATGTCAGGTCCCAGGGTGTTAGTTAGCTGCATGTTAGACTTGCTAGATAACCAGTCCAAACTGGGGTTAAGCTGGGTTTCCTAGAGAGATTGTCCAAAAAGATGAAATTGACAGAATAGCATACGAATGACTTGAGAACTCTAAAACTAACAAGAAGCTTGGGGTTGAATTAGTGATCATTTCAGAGAGAAGTAAGCAAAAGAAAATCAAAACAAAAAACAAAAATAAAAATTACTAACTCTAGGGAAAACACTGTAGGAAAGTGAAAGTAAACACAACTTTATTATATGGCTCAGCTATGTATAGATTATATATTCATAATTAAAGAACACTGCTGAATATTGATATAATAAAAATTATAATAAAATTCAAATACAAACTGGAAAAAATACTTTTTAAGGTATTACTTAAAAACAGTATAAATATTAACTTTTTCTAAAAATGTATAGTTTCCAAACATTTAAATAATATAATATATATGTTATATAATATATAAAATAATATAAATAATAATTAAACAATTTAAACAATACCAAACAACACACAGGAAACAATCACCCAAAATTCCACTATCCAGAGATAAGAAGATGCTATTAAAACTGTGTAGCATATCTTCCAGTGATTTTTCTATGTATATAAAGATAAATTTTCAATTAGCAATAATCATGCCTCAGATAAATCTCATTGGCTATGATAACTGCCACTGTGCAAAGCTTATATAAAGATAACTTTTCAAGCCAAAAAGGAATGATACTTAACATATTGCCTTATACCATTTGAAATTTAATATCATATAAAATTGCTGTCATGAAATATGCTTCCACATTATTTTTAATGGCTATATAATCATTTATTACATGTAAGTCCTGTAGCTTAGTTAATTCCCTAATGCTGATTACTAGCTATTTATTATAGAAAGTGCTAGACAAATAAATACACAAAGCAAAGAACTGTGGGATTTCTGATCTAAAAACTATGGTGACATTCTTAAAACAAAGAGTAAAAATGTTTCTATTTACAAATGTTATCAAAACAAGTAAGTTAAACACACAAAAAAGAATTTTAGGAAGTAATAGAACTGCTGTATATCTTCATTGTGGTGGTGTTTATATAACTGAATATGTGTCAAAAACTCAGAGGCTATAAACTACAAAGGGTAAATTTTACTGTATGCAAATTATACAACAATAAACTTGACTGAAAAACACATAACAAATTTAGAAGACATGACTTTTTAATATATTCTTTGAGTCAGTCAGTGAATAAACTCGTAGAAATCTAAAATCTTTTTTGGATGTAAATAAGTTCTAAACGGATTACAGAGGACCAAAGAATCAAAAGAGCAGAAGTCAATGAAATCAATAAAAAACAGAAAAGTAAAGAAAATCAATGAAAACAAAAGAACTCTTTCAGAAAGTCCATACAATTTATAAACCTCTAGCAAAGCTAACCAACCCCCCACCCCAAATTATCAATGTCAGGAATGAAAGAGAGGACATCACTACATGCCACAAAGATTATTTAAAAATTAAAGGTATATCATGAGCAACTTTACAAACATAAAATATGACAATTTGAGTGAAATGGACCAATTCCTTGAAAACCACAAACTAACAAACTCATCAAAGATTAAATAACCTGCATAGTATCTCTATTAAAAAATATTGATTATAGCCCCAAATTTCCAAATAATAATTCTTCTGGCCCAAGTGGTACCAATTGGCATATTCTACTAAACATTTAGAAAAAGAATACCAATTCTAAACCATCTCTTCCAGGAAACAGAAGATAACACCTTCAAGTTTATTATATGAGACCAGCATTACTCTGATACCAAAATCAGAAACATACAAAAGAAAACTACATTAAAATTACCATTAATATCCATTAAATTCTTTGACAAATATTAGCAAGTGGAATCCAACAGTATACATCACAACCAAGTAAGATGTATCACAGGAATGCAAGGTTGGTTCAATATCAGAAGTCAATGTAATCCACCATATTAACAATCTAAATAAGAAAAACCTTCTGATCATATTGATATGGTTTAAATGGTTATGTCTCCCTAAAATCCATATATTGAAATCCTAACCCCCAAAGATGATGTAAATAGTCAGTGGGATCTTTGGGAGGTAATTGTCAAAAGGGTGTGGCCCTCATGAATGGGATTAGTGTCATTATAAAAGAGATCCCCCAGAGTTCTCCAGCTCATTTCACCATGTGAGGGCATAGTGAGAAGGCCAAGAACCATGGAGATAGACCTCACCATAAGGTGAACATGCTGGCACCTTGATCTTGGCCTTCTCGCTCTCCAGAACTATAAGCAATACATTTCTGTTATTTATAAGCCAACCTGTGATATTTTGCTATAGCAGCCTAAATGGACTAAGACATATGAATTGATGGACAAACAGCATATAACAAATTTCAATATTCTTTCATAATAAAAAATCTTAGTAAACTAAGAATAGAAAGGAATTTCCTCTGGATGCCTGATGGCTCAGTGGTTGAGTGTCTATCTTCAGCTCAGGGCATGATCTTGGAGTCCTGGTATTGAGTTCTCCATCAAGCTCCCCACAGGGAGTCTGTTTCTCCCTCTGCCTATGTCTCTGCCCCTCTCTGTGTCTCTCATAAACAAATAAATAAAATCTTAAAAAAAAAAAAAAAGGAAAGGAATTTCCTCAGTGTAATGAAGTGTTTCTACACAAAACCCATAGCTAAGATAATATTTAGTAGTAGTTATACATTAATGCTTCCCCCATAAGATTCAGAACAGAGCAAGGACATCAAATCTCTTCTCTCTTATTTCACAGTATAGCCAGTTCAATAATACAAGGGGAAAAAAGTCATGTACGTTGGAAAGGGAGATAAAACTGTTCATATTCCAATGGCATGACTGTCTAGGTAGAATATCTCAACTAATCTACAAAAAGCTCTCATTATTGAAGGGACACATGCACTCCAATATTTGTAGCAGCATTACTAACAACAGCCAAATGGAAAGAGACTAACTGTCCATTGACTGATGAATGGATAAAGAAAAGATGTGGTGTGTGTACACACACACACACACACACACACATACACACACAGGAATATTAGGAATATTATCCAGCCATCAAATAGAGTGAAATCTTGCTATATGCACTGTGGAAATAAGTGATATAAGTCAATCAGAGAAAGATAAATATATGATTTCACTCATATATGGAATTTATGAAACAAAACAGATGAACATATGGGAAAGAAAAAAAAAGAAAGTGGAAAGCAAGCCACAGAGACGTTTAACTATTGAGAACAGACTGAGGGTCGATGGAGGGAGGTGGGTGGGGGATGGGCTAAATGAGTGATGGGTATTAAGGAAGGCACTTGCTAATGATGAGCACTGGGTATTCTATGTAAGTGATGAATCACTAAATTCTACTCCTGAAACCAATATTATACTAATATTAAATAACTAGAATTTTAATAAAAACTTGAAACAAAAATACTCTTATTATTGAGTTTAATAAAGTTGCAGTATTTAAAGTCAACACACAAAATATCACCTTTTTTGTAACATAAATGAGTAAGAGGAAATAAAAAAATTTAAATCCTATTCATGATAGTTCAAAAAATATACTTAGATATAAATGTAAAACACATAGATGGGATCTGTACACTAAAAACTATATAACATTGAAGGCCAAGGAAGGCCAAAATAAAATGAAATGTCTGTGGATTGAAAGATTCAACATAATAAAGAGCCAATTCTCCCACAAATGAATCTACAAATATAATGTAATCTCAATCAAAATCCCAGTAAGAATTTTTTCAGATACAGACAACAGGAATCCAAAATTTATAAAGAAAGGCCAACAAACTCGAATACCCAAAATAGCTTTGAAAAAAAGAATAAAATTGGAGGACTCACACTACTCAATTTCAAAACTCACTATAAAGCTACCGTAATTGAGATGCTCTGGTACTGATAAAAGAGAGACACACAGATCAACAGAACAGAAAAGAGAGGCTAGGAATAGACCACATGAATATGGCTAAGTGATTTTTGACAAAGGTGCAAAATCAAACCCATGGAGGAAAAAAATAGTCTTTTCAACAAACAAAATTACAGAAATATGAAACCTCAACCAACACCTTGTACAACAACAAATTCAAAATGGATCAGAGAACTGAATGTAAAACTTAGAACTACAAAATTTCCAGAAGAAAACTTAGGAGAACATCCATGACCTGGTGCTAGGCAAAGTGTTCTTAGACATGACATGAAAAGCATAATCCATAAAAGAAAAAAAATCAGTAAACTGGACTTCATCAAAATTTAAACATTTTGCTCAGCAAAAGATACTGTTAAAGGGATGAAAAGACTGGGAGAAAATATACACAATCACATAGCCAACAAAGGATTTGTACCTTTGTATCCAGAAAAAAAACTGGAATTGTAGCTATGGAAATGCAGAATGGTATAGCCATTCTGGAAACCGTTCAGCAGCTTCCCATAAAGTTAAAAATCTTCTTTTGTTGTTAGTTTTGATAAACATTTAAAAATGTAAAAGTCATTCTTAGCTCATAGGGCCATATGAAAACAGGCAACAGAAAAATTTGACCCATGGGGCATAGTTTGTTTATCCCTACCCCAGACGAAGGGGAACTTATGTAACATAGAAACCTGTACTCGAATATTTACACCATCTTTATTCATAATTGCCCAAACCTGGAAACAACCCACATGTCCTTTAATAGCTGAATGGATATAACTGTGGTACATCCATTCAATGGAATACCACTCAGCAACAAAAAAGAACATTCTAATGATACATGCAACAACTTGGGTGACTTTCACAAGCATGCTCAGAGAAGGAGGTCCATCTCAAAAGGTTCCGTTAATATGACATTCTCAGAAAGACAAAATTATAGTGAAAGAGAACAGATCAGGGGTTGCCAGGGGGTTAGATGCAAGGGGAGAATGTGATTACCAAGGATAATGATTACTGCAGCATGGCAGAAATACAAATGATTCCTGCTCTTGTGTTCTCCTTTCTTTATACTGTTCTGATTCTCCAAATTTTCAGCATTTAACTTATTACTTTTGTAATTCAGGGAGTTCTCCCCCCACCCCCTGCCTTCAGAACAAAGTAATAATGAAAGATTTTACTACTGGACTGCATTCTTCTTTGTTTCTTAAATGCTCATTTTCTCACATTCACAACAACCTCTCCCCCAAAGTAGTCTGGTCCAAATTTATTTTATGAAAGCACTGAGAGCTGAAGTAGCTAAGACTTACATCTTAAGTTTCTTCTGCTAGTATGTTCCAATAAAAGTATTTTACTCTCTGCAAAACCCTTAATTTGCTTAGTTTTGTTTTCTCAACCTTTTAAATAGCTTCTTTCACTCACCTGTAGAACACTATACTAAATTCAGAGATCAGAATTTAAATCAAAGGTACTTTGATTCCATTTGGACAGCTTAAGCAATGGAATTCTGTAGTATATCTGCCTCGGGTTCCTGAAATGAATAACTGGAAGAAGGGTAATTCTAACTTCTAAAGATTATACCAAATTGCCAGGAAGTAAGTGTGTAATGTAGGTACTTCTTTGCTTTGCTACTAGAGCTTTAAATAGCTTCAGAATCTGACCATTAAAAATGGTAGGGGTTTTGATTTTAGTGAAGTTTAGAATTAGAAAGGAACATAGAGATATCTGAACCCAAATCCCTCCCTTCACAGATAATTTAAATCAAATACAAGAAACAGAACTCTTAGGCTGCTTCTTGCCTAACCAAATCAGTTGCAAAGAAAAACATACAGATGGTAAGTATAATTAATTTACATCACCTCCTGCTCACTATCCCCCAAAGCACTTATTGCTATGTTCATTCATTCAACTAGTTTTATTCTCTTCATAGAGAAACAGGGTTCTATCACTGTGGGGGTCATAGAAGTAGACTGAGATTCCATCGCAAAGAAATGAGCTCATGAAATTCAACTATAGGAGCTTAGCAGAAAGAAAAGAAAGCGAGAGAGAGAGAAAGTGCAAGGTGGGGAAAACAAGAAATGAAAAAGACTGAAACAGAGAACATTTTAAATCGTTTGGCAATTCCGCTTGCCTTCCCAGCCCACAGATACATGCCCTGGAGTAAGCTTGAGACCAGAATCATGAATCTGCTGTTCCCTGTCATTTTCACCTTTCATGTGCTGACTGTCATGCCAGTATCTCACTCACCAGCATCTCAATGAGCCCTATTTTAGTTTTTAAAACATACATTTTCTTCCATATAAAACCTAAGCAAACTTTCCAATCTGATGTAACATGATCCCTGCCTTCAATAAGTTTGCTCACTTACTGAGAATAAAAGACACACTAGGGAACAATGCATTATCTATGAAAATATGTCCCACAGGTGGTAGGAGAAGAAGAAATCATTATGCACTGACACATGAAGGGAAGAGATACCAAAGACACGGGGAACAGGGCCTGAGTCAACACCTTCTGGAACAGATAGCTGGTACTGGGAAGAATGAAAAATAAGGCTATATCTGTAAAAACAAGGTCAGATGACAGAGATACTTTTAAGATCTGCCTTCAGCTCGGGTCATGATCCTAGAGTCCTAGGATTGAGCCCCTGCATCAGGCTCCCTACTCAGAGGGAAGTCTGCTTCTCTCTCTCCCTCTGCCTGCAGCTCCCCGTGCTCATGCTCCATCCCTCTCTTTCTCCTTCTCTCTCATGCTCTCTGTCAAATAAATAGATAAATATTAAAAAAAAAATTTAGGCCAGGAAATATAAAATTCCTTTTGTCACCAGGCAGATGACAAAAGTGAGGGAAGTGGCATCCTCTCTGACAGGAGGAAGCAGTGGGACTGTGTGAAAATAGTGCCCGCCCGCCACCCCTCTGCCCCCAAGGAGGGCAGCTACTGTCCAGCTCCAGTCTCTTGCTGATACATGGGAAAGTGGACCCAGATTACCATATCCCCCAGCTTTGTAAGTGTAACTGGAAATGTGAAGGTTTTTATAAAAGTTAAAGAAAGAGTACATTAACACTGGAGGAAGGTTCCCCAAAAAAGCAGGAAGGAACAGAATCCAAACAAAAGACCTGGCTCTCAATACAAAGGACATTCTGCACTATAACTGGAAGAATAAAGGAAAGGAATACCAACAAGATAAGGCTGAGCAGCAGGCTTGGGCCCGTTTACTATGGCACCAGAATTTTGAAAATATGATCTTATAAACCACAGAAAGCCGCAGGGAAAAGGAACTGGAAATATGAGGGATGGAGCGAAGGAATGAAAGGGTGTGGGGATAGAGAAGAGTAACTGTTAAATGAAGGGTTTTTGTTTTGTTTTGTTTTGTTTTTTAGATGAGAATGTCTGGGACACTTGGCTGGTTCGGTGGTTGAACATCTGCATTTGGCTCAGGTTGTGATCCTGGGGTCCTGGGATCAAGTCCCACATCAGGCTCCCTGTAGGGAGCCTGCTTCTCCCTCTCTCTGTCTCTGCCTCTTTATGTGAGTCTCTCATGAATAAAATTTTAAAATCTTAAAAAGAAGAATGTCTATAGTATCTTTATGTCCTGGAAGACAAGGGCAAAGATAGAGGGAGACAGTAATTAGTGAGATGAAGTAAGAGAGATGGGATATTGGCTTTGGATAAAAGACTATCTCTAGATGAATGGGGGCATGAAGAAATTGGGAGAGGGGTAGACAAAAGGGGAGGAGTCCCCAGAGCACAGTCCCAGACCATCCCCCAAACCCTTAGAAAAGAGGCAACAAGTTAAAAATTGACCCAGGAGAGAGAAATGCTCAGAAAGCTATCAGGAATCCCTGGGTGGTTCAGCAGTTTGGCACCTGCCTTTGGCCTGAGGCGAGGTCTTGGAGTCCCGGAATCGAGTCCCATGTTGGGCTCCCTGCATGGAGCCTGCTTCTCCCTCTGCCTCTTTCTGTCTCATGAATAAGTAAAAAAAATTTTTTTAAAAAGTTATCACATATGTAGATATCCTAAGTGGAGCCGAGCTGGACAAAACTAGGGATTCCCCTGAAAATGCAAGTGAAGAAAGCAGATACAGGCACTCACACCAGCCAAGTGCCTAAGAGTTCTTTAGAAAATAAAAATAAATTCAGAGTTGGAGCTAATACAGCCTCTGGTTTGAGGCTTGACCATATCCCAAACTTTGAAACCTAGGATAGCCAAAGAAGGAAGTACTAAAAGTATAATCCAATGAGAGATTAATTAATAGTACAACACATTAGTAAAATTGGCTGATTTTGATGAGCTTTCGTTCATATTTTCTCAGTTGTGACAGCAGCCCCATAAGGCACAAGAGCCAGGGGTCAGTCTTATCTAAAGCTAAGGAGCTGAGAAGATACTGAGCAAGGTAATGCCATAAGTAAGCACTCTAAATCCTACTGAAATCCAGGTCTGCAGGCCCCTGAAACCGAAGCATAGACACCCCCTGTCTACTGAGTTTAGTTGACTAAGCATTCAACTAAAGGGAACTAAAAGTGGGGGGCGGGAGGTGCTATATTTTCATGGTATAATGAAATCAGTATGGGTATAAGACCTTCCTTCAAAGGCCAGCTCTGTCCCTTGCTAGCTCTGGCACCTACATACTGGACAAGTTACTTAAGCGTCCACAAATCTTCACTTTCTCATGTACGGAACATGGCTGATAGGACTTCCCTCTGAGGGCTGGTTTCAGTATTTAACACGAAGCCATCTGAAAGCACTTGCTAGAAGGCCTGGCACATCAGGTACTCTAGGGAAGCTTCTCTTCTCATTGGAGGCATTACCAGTTACACGTGGTTTTGCACAGAGGCTTAGTCTCCTTGCTACAGAATTCAGTAAAAAGGCTTGGGAAAAGCTTTTCTTTTCTTTTAACATTTCAATCTCCTCAGCAGATAAAGCATTCCTAAAGGAAGCAGAGAAAGTAACTCAAAAAGCAAACTCTAGGGATTTCTGAGTGGCTCAGCGAGTTTAGCACCTGCCTTCACCCCGGGGCGTGATCCTGGAGTCTCGGGATCAAGTCCCATGTCAGGTTCCCTGCATGGAGCCTGCTTCTCCCTCTGCCTGTGTCTCAGCCTCTCTTGCTCTCTCTCTCTCTCTCTCTGTGTCTCTCGTAAACAAATAAATAAAATCTTTTTTTAAAAAAGCAAACTCTAAATTGAAGAATCTAAGGTCCCAAGAAGACATCACTTCAAGATCAGTAGTAATAGGATGATGAATGCAAGAACATGACATAGAGGAGAAAACAGGGACTATTAAGTAGAATACACTGTAAGCATAAAGTGCTTCTCATTTAGCAAGTTCAAACCTGGAGTCCACGGACTCTGTATATGGACTTCAAAGCATTGTGAACCCCTTGAAACTGTTTGTAAAGCTGTGGGCATGCGCAAAGGTGCTGTGGTAAGCACCCCACCCCACAAGATATCCATGTCAAATCCCTGGAACCTGTGGATGTTACTCTGTTAGGGTAAAGGATGTGATTAAATTAAGGATCTTGAAAGGAGCTTACTCTGGATTATCTAGATGGCCCTAATTCAATGACACATGTCCTTATAACAGAAACATAGAGAATACACATAAAGGGGCTGCAATGTGACCCCAGAGGCAGAGGCCGGAGTGATGCAGCCACAAGCTCAGGAATGCCCATAGCTACCAGAAGCTGGAAGAGACAAGGAACACTGCATAGTGCCTCTGCATAGGGCCACAGGAATGTGGCCCTGCTGACACCTTGATTTGAACTTCTGGCCTCCAGAAATGTGAACAAATAAACTTCTGTTGTTTTACATGCTTTTGTAATAATTTGCTATGGTAGTCATAGGAAATTAATACAGGGGCACTTTTTTGGGGGTAGGGGCTCAAAACTTTCATCAGATTCTAAAAGCAGTTTTTAAAAACCCCAAAGGTAAAAGAATTACTACTGTAAGAAATAGAGCAAAACTATCTATAAACAAATGAACTAGAAAATTTTTTAAAACCTGTAGAACAAGTCACCACTTGGATAAGTTCCCACAGTTCATAAATGTTGAAATAAGAAAATAATAAACTGTCCTCTGGCATCTAAACCAATATCCATTTTATCAGCTCTTGGGAGTTTAACCCTACAAATGCATCAAAAGGCAGTGATTCCCAAACAACCAAATGACTTATTAAAAATACAGGTTCCCAGGTTCCATCCCAATGTACTGAATCAGAATCTCCAGGATAAAGGAAAGCATACATACATAAAGCTCTGGACAAATTTTGGGAAGTGCTACTATAAGGCAGGGTCAGTAAACTTTTTCTGTAAAGGGTCAGACAGTAAAAATTTTAGGCTCTATAGGCCTGAGTATATTACATAGGCATTTACATGACAAATTTGTTTTCCAACATATCTCTTGAGTTTTTAATGAACAAAATTCAAAATATAAAGCTGAATACAACTTTCTGTAACACAGGTCTACTAATGAGAATAATGGAATTCTTTCTTGGGAGGAGTAACATTTCATTTAATGGGGATTCAAAGTGTTTCCTATCATCAGTTACAGATGGTCATCTGTAAAAACTCGGAACTGGAGAAGATTGACAAAAAGACAGGCAATGGGCTGGATGTGGCCTAGGAGCTGTGGCTTGGCCAACCACTACAGAACGGTAAAAGGAAGAACTACAACCCCTGCCCTTAAAGTGGAATTCTGAAAGCTTTATGTCATGAGGCAGGATGGCCTAACTGTTCTAAGCATGAACAGTCTTCTTTAATGTCAAAAAATACAGCAGATATCTATACAGTAGTTCTTTTATCACTGAGTGAAAACACCCATAACTAAAAGCAACAAAACAACAAAACATTTATAATGCTTTTAAGGGATTTATTAGTTAAAACAACAGCTACATATATTCAAAAAATATCAACACCTGCTTACAAGATGTATTGTTTATTCATCCACAGATGGTACTTAGATATGTGTATGGATTCTTACCTCAGGGTAAGAACTCTGAAGCAAAAAAAAAAAAAAAAAAAAAAAAAAAGAACTCTGAAGCAGCCTGAAGGTTAGGAACCATGATTACAGAGGAGATGCCAAAGAGGCTCAGAAAGTAACAGTGGAAGCTAGAGCAGTGGGTAGAGTCGTGGGACTACAGTGGCATGCAGGGGTGCAGGGGGTCAAGGGGTGTAGGAGCACCTGGCTCTGGGGGTCCCAAACAGATCAGACTCGGCTACTCACCAATGACAAAACACAAAGGCAGAGAAATGAGTAGCAGTGGAACAAGAAAGACATTTATTTCAGTGAGGCCAACACTGAGGAGACAGCTGACCAGTGTCTCAAAGACTGTCTCCAAAATGCTGAAAATGCTTCTAGGTTTCTATAAGGAAAATATGGGGCAAAGGTGAGTGGGTCACATGCAGGTAGGTAGTGAAGGTTAAACTGATCATCTTCTTGGGGTCAGTCATTGATGGGGTCTTGATGGCTCAGGGTTGTCCTTTTTGCTTGAGGGAGTGGTTCTGGTCCCCATCAGGGGATACTTTGCCCTCAGGGTCTTCGACCTGTGCCAAGAGAAGCTGGAAAGGAGAACCCAACTAAAAAATTTGAGGTCAAAATGGAGGCGGCCCAAATCCTCTATTAGGATGCCATGGGTTTAGATGAGTAGGTAGAAATTTTCAAGGAAACTGAAGAACAGATTTGAGAATGTTTTTTAAAAAAAAAATGCACACACAAACAAAACCACAGGCCCAAAATGGTTGTCACTTAGACCAAGTTCCCAAACTGGTACTTAATATGTAACCTAATTATAGTTCCAACCTCCCCCAGAAATGTAATCTTAACCTGGGCAGCCAGGAATTTGTCAATCCACACCAATCAGTCGTCACTTGGGCCCGGTCCATCCCCCAGAGAAAGATGAGGTCATCTGCATAAGACACTTTGACTTAAAAAAAAAAAAAAAAAAAAAGGACATCTTGCGTTTCCCCAGTAAGTGGCTTTGCCTGGAACAAACAACTGTTCTTTTGCTAATAACTTTCTTGCTCCCTCCACCGTCCTATAAAATCCTTCAATTTCTGTACAGATCCTGGGAGCACCTCTCTACTTGCTAGGTGGGGTGCTGTCCAATTCACAAATTGTTTAATAAGGCCAATTAGATCTTCAAATTTAGTTGATTTAATTTTGTTATGTAACAGGGGACATAAAGAATATCAGCGAGAGAAGGCACAGGGGCTGAGGGAGAGTCTCAGTAAGAATTCAGAGCGGAATCGAATTGTGGAGGCGCTGCATCGCTGCCTGCCTCCCTCTGCCACCAGAGCCAACACTTAAGTGCTTTCCACGAATTGTATCGAACCCTGATGAGTGTTGCCTCATTCAATCTCCTCTAAGAATAGTTTCCTAAATATTTGACTCGCAGAAGTAAATGACCATGGATGCACTACTCTAAGTGGTTCAAAATCTAGACTCTTCTATCTCAAAATTAAAAAAAAAAAAAAATTGAAAAGCTTTCTCTTGACCCAATTTCTCTCTTGCAACTATCACCCTCTATTCTTTCAGAGCCAAACTTCTGGGAAGTCTCACGTTCATGTTTCCACTTGACCTCCTCCCATTCATCATTCACCTCCAATGCACTCCAATCCAGTTTCTACTTCTACCACTTCGAAGAAGCTGGTCTTGCCAAATGCAGTAAAAGAATAAATCAGCTCTCATCTTACAAAACATAAACTGTCAGCAGCAGTCATCTAGCCCCTCCCTTGAAACACTGTTGACCTGCCACCGCACTCCGAGGGCAGATGTTCCTTCTACTCCTCCAGCTGTTCTCCAAAGCTCTACCATCCCAGAGTCGTGTTGCCTCAGTCTGATCCTGGGCACTTACAAGCACTTACAGTCTCCACAGGTGATCTCCTCTAGCCCCTGGCCTTAAATACCTACCGTGGATAATGTCCCCGTTTATCTTTCTAGCTCAGATTTCTCCTCTCAGTTCTGGACGCATATCCATGTTTACTGCAGAGCTCCACTTAGATGTTTCTCACTCACCCTGTGCTAAAGTTTTCTCTTTCTTCTCAACATTGCCTCTTCTCTGAGCTTCCTTATCCACCCAGCAGCTCACACCAGAAACCTCATGGTCATCCCAGCCATCTGCCTTTCTGTTGCATTCTCTATGTCCTATTACTCAGAAAGTCCTGTCTTCCTCCCATAAAACTTTTTGATTAGTTCACTCCTTTCCACCTCCACTGCCATCACCTAGACCAGGCAACTGTCATCTCACCTGGATAAAGAGACAATCTTCTTTTTTTTTTTTTTTTTTTAAAGATTTTATTTATTTATTCATGATAGTCACAGAGAGAGAGAGAGAGAGGCAGAGACACAGGCAGAGGGAGAAGCAGGCTCCATGCACCGGAGCCCGATGTGGGATTCGATCCCGGGTCTCCAGGATCGCGCCCTGGGCCAAAGGCAGGCGCCAAACCGCTGCGCCACCCAGGGATCCCCAAGAGACAATCTTCTTGAGGGCATCCCTTGCACACACCCTCCCTCTCCTCTAATCTGTATCTGTAAGGCAGGCAGAGTCTAGAATTACAGATAGGAATCTGATTCCCTCATTTCTTTCCTTAAAATCCTCCAACAGTCTCCTCTTAGGATAAATTTCAAAATCCTTAACAGGCTCTACAAGACCTCAATTGATGTGGCTTCCTCAGCTGCCCTCCAACCTCCACTCCTGATCCTCTCCTCCTCATTCTCCATGCAGCGGCTAACCCAATCCCTTCTTTGTTCCTCAAACACAACCAAAGCTTTCCATCCCCTGGACATGCCGGCCCTCCTCCAGCCAACCCCTGCTTACTCTTCAGGTCTCAGTCTGTTTCCTCCCAGAAGCCACTTGTCCCCAGATTCAGCCCTCTGTTACTTATTCTCGCAGCCCCTACACTTGTTCTTTGCAGCCCTTTTCACAGTTGTGATCACATGGTTGTCATGTGACTCCTGTTGCCTCCCACACGAAATGTCAACTGCAGAAGAACAGGAGCTGTGCTGTTTTATTTGCTACGGTTCCCCCACCACCAGCCCAGTGCCTGGCAGAGAAGGCACTCAAGTATTTGGAATCAGAATGGGTGACTGAATTAGTTAGAAAACAGTTAAACATAAATCGCTTTGAAGATTTCATAATTTATAAACATAAATATTAGTTAATATTTTAGTTGGACTATAGCTTAAATTGCTAATGATAAATTATTTTTATTTATTGATTAAAGAATTGTATTGAGCTATTTATTTATTGATTAAAGCAGAATTGTATTGAGCTATATACTATTAGCTAAGCTTGAGTATCCCCAAATGTATTTCTCAAACTATCCCATGTTAGCTTTTACTCATTTAGACATATTTTTCCCCAGAGGTTTAGTTGTTTTCCTAGATGTTAATATATTAATAATAATTATTAATAATGATATTATGTTCTTTATGGAATATGAAACACCATCCTATTCATTTTATACTTAGCCTTCACAAAAGATAAACACAACCTCCATCTTTACAGAGTAACTAACTCAAAGTTATATAAACTCACACTAACTCAAAAGGCAATGCTTTGTTCTAATATATCATGCTACCTCTAATATTACACTTACTTAGCAATATCTATTATTTGTTAAAAGTGCATCTGTATATAAGTAGCTGAAGCTTAAAATGGCTTTAAATGATTATTTCAGTTTTGAAATAACTGCTGAGGTGGGAGGAGATGGGTAAAATAGGTGAAAGGAATTAAAGTATATAATTTTTAAAAGATTTTTTATCTATTCATTCATGACAGACACAGAGAGAGACAAAGAGAGAGAGGCAGAGACACAGGCAGAGGGAGAAGCAGGCTCCATGTAGGGAGCCTGACGCGGAACTCGATCCCAGGTCTCCAGGATCACACCCGGGGCCAAAGGCAGCACTAAACCACTGGGCCACCAGGGCTGCCCTTAGAGTATATTTATGATGGAGGTACTAAGTCATATATAGAATTTGCTGAATCATTATATTATATACCTGAAACTAATATAACACAGTATGTTAATTATACTTCAATAACAAATTAAAATAAATGACTGCCCAACTTGGTCTCTCATATACAAAAAGCAATTTTATTCTACCCATAAAAACAGCCCACAATTCTTATTCAAATGACTCCCTTGTTCTTTATCCATATAATCTATACTTTGTTCTACAAAATAAATTTGGCTTCCAGTTAATTTTCTTCTCTGCAAGGAACTCAATTAACTTTAAAAAATAGAACCATTACATTAAGTGAAAATGTGCATACTAATCTCCATTTTTAGAAAACTTTTCACAAGTGCACTTTGGACACATAATTAATAGCAGACTCAACTAGTCCCAAAACCATATATCAAAAATAAAAACTATATAAAAAGCCTTTTGGTTGGAATTAATCTAAATCACATTCTCTAGCACAATATCTTACAAATTAATTAACTTTGCTAACTAGCAGTAAGTAGTCAATAAACATTTTATTGATCTATCATACAAGATACTTCTACAACTAATGTCCTGTTTTCTTGAGATAGTAGATTAGAAATAGTTATTTCTTATAACCATATTTCTAAGACAACTAACTACTAGTGAAACACATAACTATGAAGCATCTCCTCAGTAAAGAGGTAAGAAGGGGGGGGGTCACTTAACCCAAATACGAATTTAATTCATATTGATTCCAATCCTCTCAGGTGATTCTCAACAAGGATGCCAAAAATCATTCAATGTGGAAAGAAGAGTCTTTTCAACAAAGAATGCTAGGACAACTGGATTTCCACATGCACCATATAGAAAAATTAACTCAAAATGGATCAGAGACCTAAACATAAAAGCTAAACTCAAAAGAAAATATAGGTAACAATATTCATGCCATTGAGTTGGGCAGTAGGTTCTAAGATCTGACAGCAAAAGTGTAATCAACCAATGAAAAAATATAGGTGTAATATACAGAATGTAGAAAGAAACTCATAACTCAACAATAAAACAACTTAATTTTAAAACAGGCAAAGGATTTGAATAGACATTCCTCCAAATATATACAAATGCCTAATGAACAAATAAAAAATGCTCAATATCTATCATTCATTAGTCATTAGAGAAATGCAAATCTAAACTATAATGAGCTACCATTTCATATCCACTAGGATGGCCAAATTAAAAGAATAACAAAAGGCTGGAAAATAGTAAGTCTTAGTGAAAATGCAAAGATACTGGAACTCTTCTACATTGCTGGTGGGAATGTACAATGGGACAGCTGCTATGGAAAACAATTTGGCAGTTCCTCAAAAAGTTAAACATAGAATTATCATATGACCCAGCAATTTGACTCTTAGGTCCTAGAGAATTGAAAACATATGTTCACACAAAAACTTGCACATGAATGTTCATAGCATTATTCACAATAGCTAAAATGTGGAAACAGCCCAAATGTTCATCAACTGATGAATGTATAAACAAAATGTGGTCTATCCATGCAATGGAGTATTATAAAGGAATGAAGTACTGACACATGTCACAATATGGGTGAACCTTAAAAACATTATGCTAAGTGAAAGACCACATATTATACGATTCCATTTATATGAAACATCCAGAATAGGCAAATCCAGAGACACGGAACATAAATTAATGGTTGCCAGAGGTTGAAGGGAGGAGGAAATGGGGAGTGACTGCTAATGGGCTTGGGTTTCTCTTGACGGTGATGAAATATTCTGGAATTAGTCAGTGGTGATGGCTGTACAATCTTGTAGAGATGAGTAGAAAAATCTTGTGACCATACTAAAAACCACTGAATTGTACATTTTAATATAGTGAATTTTATGGTATGTGAATTATACCTCAATTTAAATATATATTATATATTCTTAACACTAAATCTATACTGATCATAGTTTAGTCTTCTGATGATTCAGAAACATCTTGATGTTTTTAAATTTACAGATTTTTTTCTCTTAAAGTGCCAAATAATGCAAGCTTCAAATTAATAGCATATGCAAAATGTATCTTATGTACATGATTCAAAATGTTTCTTAAGGTTTAATGAGTAGAAAAAACGTTTGAGGGGTGCCTGGATGGCTCAGTCGGTTAAGGCTCTGTCTTCAGCTCAGGTCATGATCCCAAGGTCCTGGGATCAAGCTCCACGTCAGGCTCCCTGCTCATCGGTGAGTCTACTTCACCCTCTCTGTCTGCCTGTCCTCCCCTACTCATGCTCTCTCTCTGTCTCTCAAATAAATAAATAAAATCTTCAAAACAAAAAGTATGGGAAAGGTGTTAATACCAGCAAACTGCATCAGACCTATTAAACGATAAGAAAAAGTATAACCTCACAACTAAAATTTATACATGCTTTTCATAATATTACTTTTATACTATAGATAAATCAACTGGGCTTACTTTGTTTTTCATATTTCAAAATGTGAAAAGCAAAGAGAAGTAATTAATTTTAATAATCCATGTTTTATAGGGCACTTAGGTGGCTCAGTCAATTGAATGGCCAACTCTTGGTTTCAGTTCAGGTCATGATCTCATGGGTCTTGAGAATGAGCCCTGCATTAGGCTTCATGCTCAGCAGGGAGTCTGCTTGAAAAGTCTCTCTCTCTGCCCCTTTCCCCACTCAGTCTTTCTAAAGTAAATAAATAAATATTTTAAAAAACAATCTAGATTTTACAGGATTATAATCAGAAGAAATGAACTAATCTACTAATTAATGAGTGTATAACAGTAGGAAACACTTCACTAGGTTAGTAATATAGTACATGAAATCTGAAAAACCTTGTGACCACATTCTTACTAATGGCACTTAATTTTTCAGTTCCCATTACATGCCTTTACTACATGAAATCCATAGCTGAGGTCTCTAATAAACTTTCGGTTTTTAGTAGTAGAACTCATGAGCTTATAGGCACTGGTAAGACATATAAATGCAAAACTATCATATGCCTAACAGAAACAGACTACTAATTATTATTTGAGCTT
Source organism: Canis aureus (assembly GCF_053574225.1). NCBI lineage: Eukaryota > Metazoa > Chordata > Mammalia > Carnivora > Canidae > Canis > Canis aureus. The sequence continues at coordinate 70,980,083 of NC_135616.1, read as the reverse complement.
TTAAAAATAAACATCACCTATACCTCTGGGGTCTAAGCAGGTATTATAATTTTTTTTTTTTTTATGATAGTCACACACACAGAGAGAGAGAGAGAGGCAGAGACACAGGCAGAGGGAGAAGCAGGCTCCATGCACCGGGAGCCCGACGTGGATTCGATCCCGGGTCTCCAGGATCGCGCCCTGGGCCAAAGGCAGGTGCCAAACGGCTGCGCCACCCAGGGATCCCCTAAGCAGGTATTATAAATGAGCAAAGCAGGCCCAGAGTAAGACACGGAAGCAGTAGGATATCTGGGGTGAACTAGAGACCACAGGCTCCATCTGAAGGAGGTGGCCATCACTTAGCTCCAGAAAAACTCCTGCCAGACAGGAATAAGGGTCTGGCACAGCCAAAATTCTAATATCTCATGGAAGTCTTGGCTTTATTTTTTATGTTTTGTGAAATCTCCCTAATTTTGAAATGTTGGCAACTAATCAAAAAAAAAAAGTTGAAATAGTGCAAAGGCCAAAGAAAGCACATCAGCTGCTAAATATGGCCACTAGAGTGCAAACTCTGAAAAGAAACTCTTGAAATTAGTTTATAACAAACTATAAATATACTATACATATTTAATATATACTTTATATATAATTAACATGTATTACATATTACATATGCTTAATATATTTAGTATATGTAATATACTATAAATGTATTTATCGAAGTTTAGGCAGCATTGGTTATCCCTAAAGCTTTCAAGATGATCCACAGACCAGACCAGTAATAAGATTACACTTCATTCACATTCCTTACTGAAGTACTAAAAGTAATTCACTTCCTTCACTCATTTTGGTGACTCTTTTTTTAGTGTAGCCAAGTGGAAACCGAGTGGATGTCTTAACTTTACTGATAAGTCATCCAAGAATCAAAACTGTTTGGGAACCACCAGGAGAAAAAAAAAAAATTGGGGAGGCTATTTCTTGCTTTTGAACAGACCTTAAAGAAAATTAATTAGCAGGGTGCCTGGATGGCTCAGTCGGTTAAGCATCTACCTTTGACTCAGGTCATGGTCCTGGAATTGAGCTCTGTGTCAGGTTCCCTGCTCAGTGAGGAGTCTGCTTCTCCCTCTCCCTCTGGCTTGTGCATGCTCTCTCGCTCACTCACTCACTCTCTCTCAAATAAATAAATAAATAAAATCTTAAAAAAACAAAAAGAAAATTAATTACGGGAGCACCTGGCTGGCTCAGTCAGAGGGCCTGCAACTCTTTATCTCAGGGTTGTGAGTTTGAGCCACATACTAGGTATAGAGATTACCAAAAAAAAAAAAAAAAAGAAAAGAAAAGAAAGAAAATGAATTAGGTGGTAAAACTGGTCTCCAGTTTATAATAATCAACTAGTAGTATAATAGGATGGTGATAGAGCTATCTGAATTATAAATAAATAGTTGAATAAAAATCTTATGTTATACTTTCTGATATGAACATGGTAAAGTTATAGACATGAATCTTTCTGAAAAACACACATAGCAACAAGGAGAAAGAGAAAAAAAAAATCTTTACAAAATCCCCCCCCCCTTTTTTTTTAGCAAACCTGGTAGAAAAACAAAAATTTTTACAAAAACTCCAAAATACATGAGATCAGGACTAAGATCAAATAAGGCTGATATCATAAAGCATCTATGATGGGAGTGGAGAGCAGAGACAGAATGTGGCATGTGATGAGGACTGCCCAGTAGTGGTAGGTCTCAAAAAACCACAGTAAAAATGCACTTCTTTAAGTAAAGGGATTTACACTGGCATGTGTCCCTCCAGTCACAGCTGCAAAGGAAGGAGTGGGAAGTCCAAAAGTGGTGGCAAAAAGCCACTTAGACTCAGTCTGGTCTGGAGAAGCAGAGGAGCTGTGGCAGGCAACATAGAGAAGCACACTCAGGTGTCCTATGTAAAAAAAGACATTCTCTGAGGCAGACATCTGGATTCTACCCTGGTCCTCCTACCCACACCTCCTACAAATAGCTGACTGAGAAAAATCCAATTCATCAAAGTACAAGGAATAAAAGGGTAGCTGGTACAGTATTCACTTAGAGATATCACAAGAAAAATGGTAGAAATGAGCAGCATAATGTACCAGCTGTCAAAGAATGCTCACTAGAAAAACATCACAATAGATAAGGTAAAAATTATAACGAAATATTATTGCATGAATTTAAGAAAATCAGTAAAGTCACTACCACTATGAAGACAACCACAAAGCATAAATATAAAAACTCAAGGAAGAAATTTCTAAACAAGAGGAATAGTGAAAGCATGAACTGGTATTACTCAAGAAAGAAACAGAAGAATCACAGAACCATCACAGAAATCACGAAGAAACTGAAATGAGAACAAAGAGAAGAGACATTGCAGAAGACACAGTAAGAGACATTAAAGACAGAAACTAACACATGAAAAAGTGTTTAAAATGATTAACGAGAAACCAACAGATTAAAAAAAATACACAAAAGGAGATCCAAGAAACATAAAATTAGGGTTGCCAAAGAAGAAAACCAAAACAAGCAAAATAAATATTTAACGATATAATTAAAGAAAACGTCCCTGAAATTAAAATAGATTTAAAGCTACATAATAAAAGGCATACATGTGCCAGCCTATCTTATGTCAGCATATCCTAGTAAAATTACTAAATATTAGAGAGAAAGAATCCTTTGAGCAGATAAGCAAAAAAGACCCAATCATTAATAATGGGGGGAAAAAACCCAAGCTGGCTTCAGACATCTCCACAGCAACATTTAATGTCAGAAGACATTTGTATACGCCTATATTACTCAAGGAAAAGGTGAGCCAAGGATTTTATTACCTGCTAAGCTATCCTTCAAATGTAAAGCAACAAGATAGGAAGTTCTAAAACTTTTTGTAAGAATAATATTGTTTGTAAGAATAATATTGCCATATCATTCCCATGATTCCTTATTGAGAAACTACTAGAGAATGACCTTCAGCCAACCAAAGAATGACTGGGAAAAAACTGTAAAAGTGCCTGGGTGAGCATTATATATATTTTCAACTGAAGAATTAGGACTAACACAGAAGGAGATAAGGTGATAAATAGAACATAAATATTATAGGCCTTGACAACATATAAATGCAAATAAAAAATTGAGAGAGAGTGAGCCGGAAATATAGTAAGCTTACTGACTACTTTGATATAATAGCTGGGAGTCAATGGATTGTCTTAAAGCTCACAAATCAAGTACTAGAAGTACAAGCATATATAATATTACAAATGCAAACACTATCGTGAATAAATATTATTGAGTATTGACTGAGATTGGGTAATGGAGAAGGAAAAGGGGAAGAGAGAAGATTTAAATACAATTTTAGCTTTGTTCCTTGAAGAGAACTAACAGTTACTATCAACAGAGAACTAAGAAAATCATATAAAGCAACTAACACGACTAAAACACAAACCTATCTAAATATCACAATAACGAAAGGAAGGTATTACTATTACACCAGCCTGGTTAAGACTGTTGTAAGCCTTTAGTGCCTGAAATACTGAGGACCCTGCTTCACTTATATGTCAATGAATGTTAGTTAATATTACCATCACAAAGATACAGATTTTAAACCAACATATTAAGTAAGTCTCTTAAATCCATTATAATTACAGATTATCCAGTTAGATCCACAGAGAAAATATTTCCCTAATGGAAAAAAAAAGGCATTTAAAGCTGCTCAGGCCCTAAATTCCCTGTTCCCTCTCTGCTACCACCTACCACTGATGTGAGAGGCTCCCACCTCTTTCATTCCATGGTACATCTCCATTAGAGCATTATACCAGGACGTTTTCATTGTCAGTGTGCTATCTTCCGCACCAAGGCTTCTGTGAACTCCTTAAAGTCAGCCACTATGTCTTGTGCATCTCAGTCCCTCCAGGATACCTGTTCCCACACATAACAGAAGCTCAATAAAGGTGTGTTAAACTAACAAATATGACATTGTAGGAAATATATCTAATGTGTATGTGTGTAAAAAAAACATGATCCAGTTCAGGGTTTGTGTTTCGTGGACTGCAATGCCCTGATCATCAGATGTTTCAGGAAGGTAGGCAGCCAACACACCTCAGCTGGGACCAAGAAAGAAAAAAGGAACCATTCAAGAATATTTAAGGGGCATTCTGCGAGCTTCAGGTAACAAACTAGGCTCTAGGGTTATAAAGACCATGTCTCTATCTGTAAAGAGCTTTTTAATTATTTTGTGTAAGAGACTTTAATTGCATGTTTTTGGATGGGGAACAATGAATTTTTTTTTTAATTTTTATTTATTTATGATAGTCACAGAGACAGAGAGAGAGGCAGAGACATAGGCAGAGGGAGAAACAGGCTCCATGCTCCGGGAGCCCGATGTGGGATTTGATCCCGGGTCTCCAGGATCACGCCCTGGGCCAAAGGCAGGTGCTAAACCGCTGCGCCACCCAGGGATCCCGAACAATGAATTTATTAAGATACGCGAATGAAAATTAAAATAAACTATTTTAAAACATATTTTATTAAAAAAAAAAACCCTCTCTGAATTTATCAGTCTTCACTTAAATTGAGGGGAGGGAAGTGTCATAATTTATCCCAGATCTGAAGAAAACAGCAGAAATGGATCATTAGTTAAGCTAGTACCTCTTTTGGCTTGCTCTTGAAATATCAGGGCAAAGGCAGTATACAAATTTTTCCTCAACATGAGATGTTTATACAGCACTTTCCATGAAAGGAAACGTGGTAGCAACAATCATCACTACCTAGTAGCAAGTTGGGGATGAAAATCCCAATGTCCCCAGAGTTCTTTCAAGAAATGTGTTCCCCTGGAAAGTCACAAACAGGCAAAAGACCAGAAAAGCCCTTTCACTGTGCTCTGTGTCACAGGCAGTACTCCAGCTCTGAAAACACAAACTAAGTAAAGAATGTTCATTCAAGTTCTTGGTAGTCGCTGACTAGCCTCACCATTTGCCATCCAAGAAACGAGTCTGAGTTTTAAGGACTCATTTTTGTGACAACTATCTCAAATTAAAAGATAGTTTTATAAAACTTTAATAAATCTTCCTGTCTTCACAAAAAAAAAAAAAAAAAAGTTTAAAATTATGTTCAGAAAACTATCCTGGGCAGCCCTGGTGGACCAGAGGTTTAGCGCCGCCTTCAGCCCAGGGTGTGATCCTGGAGACCGGGGATCCAGTCCCATGTCGGGCTCCCTACATGGGGCCTGCTTCTCCTTCTGCCTATGTCTCTGCCTCTCTCTCTCTGTCTGTCATGAATAAATAAATTAATCTTAAAAAAAAAGAAAGATATCCTTTTTATAAAGGTAAAATGCATTTTCCTAAGAAAAAGGAGAAAGGCATACTATTTATCAGATCTGTCCAAGAGAACTTTCTGTGGTAAGATGCAAGCGTTCTGTGTCTGTGCTTTCCACTACAGTAGCCCCTAGCCACCTAGTACCGAGCGCTGGAAAGGTGATTGGTGTGACTGAGAAAGTGTATTTAAATTTTATTTCACTTTAATCAGTTTAAATTTAAATAGCCCCATTCGGCTAAGGACCTACCATGTGGGTTTGTGTCAGTTACATAGTCAACATGAGCAGCAGAGCTGGCTGACTGACTTGTCTTAGACTAAATGTCACAATTTGAAAAAATGACATTTAATACCAATATTCAATTTTCAGCTTCCCAATTAACATTTAATTAATTAATATTTAAGTTTTCCTCAGAAGTGCCTTTCAACAAAGTTTGGCAATTTTTATTCCAAAGCATGAACATCCCAAATCTGCTGAGCAGAATTCCTTTGGCAACATTCAACCTTCCATCTGTGAAACTTTAGCACAGAGGAAGGAAAAATCTGAAATCCACCTTCCTCTTGATACAAAGGGAAGAAATGGAATATGTAATCCAGACAAAGGCTAAAATAATCTAGACTCTTTGGTGTGTACATCTGCTCATCAGTCCCTGCTTGTGGTGCTTCTTTAACCCAGCTGTGGCTTTCCACGAAAGTCATTCCTACACTTGTTTGACCTCTTGACTGCGTTCCCTTATGATCAGACCATGACCAGACCCTCTCAAAGTATTTCACCTATAGGAAAACCATTTAAAACATAAACATGAGGGATCCCTGGGTGGCGCAGTGGTTTGGCGCCTGCCTTTGGCCCAGGGCGCGATCCCGGAGACCCGGGATCGAATCCCACGTCGGGCTCCCGGTGCATGGAGCCTGCTTCTCCCTCTGCCTGTGTCTCTGCCTCTCTCTCTCTCTCTCTCTCTCTCTGTGACTATCATAAATAAATATAAAAAAAAAAAAACATAAACATGGAAACAGTCTATTTAAATGGTCAGAATGCAGTAGCCTGAAGAGAACAGATGCTTCAGAAAGGCTAAAATATGTGGATCACGCCAAGACCACTTTCCAAGCAGGTGGCAAAAGAAACTCTGCAGTTCCATAGTCAACAAGAGAAAGACAACACAAGAAAATATACTCAGAAATGCGCTGCGGCCATGCAGTGGCCAAAGGATAACTTTCACTTCAAGCAGCACCACCGCACTCAGTGTGATCTCAAGGTCAATACCAAATGTTTTTCAGCTGCCCATCATGCTAGCACATATACGCAAAGAAACCACACACAAACGTTTCACTAATTTCATCGTGTTTAAGTAAAAATGAACTTCTCGAACTTTATCTAAAAATACTGTGAGTTCATTAAAAACCAGCAAAGAAGCGTATTACATGCAAAGCAAAGTCACTAGTACCACATACCATATTTGGTGATGCTTAAACTATACAGGGCAAAGCAATTCTAAGACAGCAGCATAACTCAGGTAAGAATTCAGCATCAGAGATGAGAACTTCATTTTTTTTTTCTCTCCACCACTACTACTACCACCACAAGGTTCTAAAAAAGGACTAGAAGTTCACCTACTGTATCCAAAGAGCATCAGGATCTCAATGACACCCAGACAAGGATGCAAAGCATACACTATTCTGGGAGCTCTAGGTCTTGCAGAATAATAAATAGCTTTGCAAGAAGGAAAAAAATGCTTCATGTGGGGCAACCAAGAGCACTCTGACCTAGCAAGAGTCTGTCAGACTCCATAAAAGCTATGTGTTGTCAGTCTTTTTCTCTTGTGTGTATGGATAAAATCTGCAGATGCAGCCTGGGCAGGAAAGAAGGAGACAGAGAATTTAAAATGGGGAACTGCCATGCTGTTTGACCCTGAGAGTACCCTCGTGCCCTCCTCACTCTTCCAAGCTATGAATTCCAGACTCCACTGACTGCAGCATCTGCGGCATGATCTCTTAAGGAAGCTATCAATTATACAATTCTGTGATAAAAGCCTCAATGTCTAAGACAAGTGCTAGAAACCTCAATGCTTTTTTTTTTCATCATCCTAATTCTTAGGGGAAAAAAAGCCAAATAAATGTAATAAGCAACACAGAATTTTCAAGAATTTTCACAGCAGAGGCCCAAGTTCTCAAAGAACATAAGGCTTATGAACAGAAAATAAAAAATAAACACTACTTCTTATTTAGTTCTTTAAAAGTCCGCTTCAGAATATCATTATTCCTGCTCCCCAAAATGCAATTTAATGGTAGAAGTATAAATCTACTTAGAGACACTCAGAAAATAAATCAGGTTTAAGACAGATAAAACTTAACTCTTATATTTATTAGTCCAACACAGATTTATGAGATTAAAATATAGATTCTGGTAAACAAAAGAAACATACGTAACAGAAAAAGAAAGCCATGTTTTGCTTGGCTCAAAACATTAACACAGTCCAATACTACATTAAATGAAAAAACTTACTGAACTACCTTAGCACAAATAAGGCTCAGTTCTTCTTCTCAATTCCTAACGCATTTATGAGCTAGATACGTTATTTCATTTTATAAGCCCTCAAAGTCTTGTATAACCCACTCCTATTCCTCTGGGTGAGTTTTGGCAGACGGGTTTTGATAAATGCCAAGCACATTCAAAACATAATGATTTAAGAAATTCATCATATATCACTATGAAATTATACATCTCAAACTATCATCCTTCCTAAATCGGGATTTTGGGGTGGGGGTGCAGGGGCCGGGGGGGGGGGGGGGGACAAAAACACCAAAACTCAATAGAATTGTTTTCCATCTAATTTTTGTTTTGTTTTAAGAGCCAAAGCACCAAAGCATCTTCAACCCCTGAAGTGTAACATACATTTAATCATGGCTCCTGACTTAAGCATAACAATTCCAAATGGTTTCACGCGCGTTAAACACAAGTGCTCACACTCTTCTTACCTGTGTATCCAGCATACCATCCCCAAGAAGCCACCATTCCTAAAAGCCATTTATACATGATTCCTTCAATATACCAGAACCGCTTACTGTCCAGCAGTCGCAGGGGCTGAAGTACGATCACATAGCAGACGTAGGATGAAATAGCAACCAGGTTGTTGGCGACCATGAAGGCAAACCTCACCAGGGCTTTCACCACGATCCAGCCCAGCCACGGCGCTTCTTCCAAAGTCACAGCCATGCTCACATGGGCGGCCGTCCTGTCTTCCTGAGGCGAGAGGAAAATTCATTTAAAAAGGGATCCACACCTCCAAACAGTCCCCAACACCGAAAACGCCTCCGGCGCACACACCACACCACACACACACACACACACACACGCACACGCACACGCACCCCACGCGAGGAAGACCGAGGGGCTCCGCTGTGCTGGTGCGGCGTGTACCTCGGCGAGAGCGACCCGGGAGATTCCCGAGGGGGGCCGGGGCGAGCGGGGAGGAGCCGCGCAAGGTCAAGGGAGCCGCTCGCCCCGCGCAGGGGATGTCATAATACATTTAGCGAATGATACTACTACTCCCGCTCACTGGCGAGCCGCGCCTCACCGCAGTCCTGCTGCGTGGACCTAGGGGAAGGCAAGCGGCCCGCTGGCTTCCGACGCCCCAGGGGCACCCGGGTCCCGCGCCGCCTCCCCCCGCCTCGCGGCCGCCGCGCCGTACGCGGGTCCCTCGCTGAGCAGCCGGAGTCACGCTCACAGGGTTCGCTGGCGGCACAGACGCGGGGGGTTGCTCGCCGCCGCCGCCGCCGCCACCCCCCCTTTTTATTTTTTAAAAGGAGAGGGGCCTAGACAAGAGGGCCGAAAGGTAAGAGGAAGAAAGTGGGGGCCAACACGGCGAGAGGAGGAAGGACGGCGGGGCCGGGGGAGGGGAGGGCGCCGGGCCGCAGGGAGCCGCAGGGAGCCGCAGGGATGAGGAGAAGGGGGTCCCCGAGCGGGGAGAGAGGGAGGGGCGGCGGCAGCGCTCGGGGAGGGGGCGCGGCGGGGGCGGCGGGGGCGGCGGGGGCGCCCGGCTCACCTCAGCGGGCGCGGACGGCGGGCGGCGGCGGGGGTCCCCGGCCGAGGGGTCGCGGGCATGGACGCGGCGGCGGCGGCGGCGGCGGCCGAGGCGCGCGGGCGCCCTACTCCCCTCGCGGCTGCCTGCGGACAGAGGGACGGTGGGGACTCAGAGGCCGGACCTGTCACCGGGGCGGGTCCGGGGAGGCGGGCGGATGCCCCGCGCCCCCGCCTCCTCCTCGGGGCCTACCGCGCCCTCGTCCCTCATGCCGCCGCCGCCGCCGCCGCCCCGGGCCGCACGACGACGACGACGACGACGACAGCCGGTCCCCGCCCCCCCCGCGCCGCTCCGGGCCCCGCGCCGCCGCAGCCCCGCGCCCGCCGAGCCGCGGTTACCTCAGGCTGGCCGGGCCCCGGCCCGGGCTGCGGGAGCCGGAGGCGCCGGAAGAATGCATGGCCGGCGGCGGGGCCGGCGGAAGGAGGCGGCGGCGGGGCCCGGGCCCGCTCCCGCTCCCGCTGCGGCTGCGGCTGCGGCTGCGGCTGCGGCTGCGGCGCCCACCCTCGCTCCCCGGGCCGGGCGGCGTTCGCCGGGTGGCGCGGCGCGGCGCGGCGCGGCGGCGGGAGGACGCGGCGGGAGCAGACGCGGCGGCGGGGCCGCCCCCAGAGCGCCCTCTAATGAAGGCTCCGCGGCCGCCGCCGCCGCCGCCGCCGCCGCGGCCCCGACCCCGCGCGTCCGCGGGGCGGGCCCTTGGGGCAGCAGGGCCCTAGGCCGGCGGGACCTCGCCGAGCCCGGGTCCCGGGGAGCCGGCGGCCCGGCGGGGCCTGGGGAAGGGCAGCGGGCCCTGCTCGAGGCGGGGGGCGCCGCGGGCCGGGCGGGAGCCCCTCTCAGCCCCCCCGCCCCGCCGGCTCGCATTGTTAGGGCGCCCCCGCCTGCGGCTGACCGCTTGGTCCCCCAGCTGGGAAGCGGTCTCCGGGGAGGGCCTGAGGTGCTCTTTCCCTTCCTAACGAGGCCCAGTGGCTCTCACGGCTTCTCCACCTCCCCAGGGCATTCAGGTCGAGAGTTTAAGATCAATTCATTTTAAGTGCCAGAATTCTGGTTTCTGGAGAGCACCCAGCCCATTAGGGACAACTCCAATTCCCCATCCGTGTCCCCACCCCCATTCCCCCTAAAGGAAAAAAACAAAACACCCCCCCCCCAAAAAAAAAAAAAACGAATCCAATGGGAATGGGGTGGTCTACACAGAGACACTGAAATGTAGTTCAAGGAAGGAAAACCCTTAGGCAGGGCCTGCTCTCCGGTGCTCAAAGCCTGGTGGCCCCAGGTACCCCTCCCTGGGCAGCCCCGGGCACTCCGGGAGCACGGGGGTTGCATTCTGTTTCAGATGCTGGGCCGCAGGAAGGAGCAGGGACCAGTAACCCAGTGACCTGGCCACCTGAACATTCTCAAGCGGCCTACCTAAATTTCACTTCTTAAAAAAAAAAAAAAAAAAAAAACCTTAAAATCTTATATCCCTTAATTAAATTTTTAAATAGGGGTTGGGAGCAGTTCTTACATGTTCCTAGTGAACTAACAACGTCTAAATCAGAATGCCACCTATACTGCCTATTTTGAAGATACTTGTTACCGCGTTTGCTGTGGACTCTCAACTATTTCTTTGTCTCTCTTTAATTCTCTCGTTGGTCCACAGGTGGAAGAAAGAGAATTCACCTTTATGCCATAAGAAAGAAGACTTTCTATTCCCATTCCCTCTGGCGATGTTTCAGCCCGGGCTCTGGCTAAAAGAATTGATTAGATTCCTTTCCATTTGTCTTTATAGATGTTATTTATCTCCTTTGCTAATATATTTTAACTATGTAGGGCGTATAAAGGCACAGGCCCTCTTACAACTTTCCATTCCCTTTACTAGCAGTAGAAAAGTTAGATATGCCCTTTCTAGTCCTCTGTATTTTCTCTGAGAATTTAGATACCATGGTAGTAGCATCTTTAAATAAATCTTATGAGGCAAATGGTATATGCACTATATTGTTCAAAATATGCCATCATATTCTCTTTTTTTAAATTCAAGTATAGTTAACAGAAAGCATTACATTAGTTACAGATGCACAATATAATGATTCAACAATTCTGTACATTACTCATCACAATAAATGTGTTTTTAATCCCCTTCCCCTATTTCACCCATCCTCCCACCCACCTCCCCTCAGGAACCACCAGTTTGTTCTCTATAGTTAAGAGTCTGTTTCTTGGTTTATATCTTTTTTGTTGTTGTTCCTTTGGTTTGTTTCCTAAATTCCACATATGAGTGAAATCATATTGTATTTTTCTTTCTCTGATGTATTTCACTTAACATTATACCCTCTAGATCCATCCATGTTGTTGTAAATGGTAAGATTTAATTCTTTTAAGGCTGAATAATATATTTATATATATATATATATATATATATATATATCCCTCACATCCTCTTTATCCATTCATTTGTGGATGGACACTTAGGTTGTTTCCATATCTTGGCTATTATAAACAATGCTGCAATAAACATGGGCATGCACGTATCTTTTTGAATTAGTGTCTTTGTTTTCTTTGGGTAAATACCAGCAGTGGAATTACTGGATCATATGGTAGTTCTATTTTTAGTTTTTTGAGGAACTGTTTTCCACAGTGGCTGTACCAGCTTGCATTCCTATCAACAATACATGAGGGTCCCTTTTTCTCCACATCCTCGCCAACACTTATTTCTTATATTTTAGACATTCTGACAGGTGTGGGGTGATCCCTCATTGTTGTTTTGATTTGCCTTTCCCTGATTATTGAGATGTTGAGCATCTTTTCATGTATCTGTTTGCCATCTGTATGTCTTTTTGGAAAAGTACCAATTTATGTCCCCTGCCCATTTTTTAATTGGATTGTTTTCTTGGTGTTGAGTTCTTCTTTATATATCATGAGATTTTTGAGCAAGTAAGACAGGTAAGGCACCTGGATTCTATTTGATCTATCCCCTTCAGGATTTCCCACATGTTGGTAAACACTGGCTGACATTTAGAGAGAACATACAATGGGATTTATACCTGGTTCCTGGATTAGTGAGCATCCGCCAGAGCACCAGATACACCAGCACTTGCTGAGATGTAATTAATACCAGCCAGGCCCAAAAAAGGGCCAGAGGTTGAGCAGGACCTTTCACAGTGCGTCTCAGACATTAGCCTGCAAAACACCACTCGGGATGTCTATTGAAAAGATGGATTCTTGGGCCTCATACCAAAACACTTCAGTACTCCCACAGGGGCCTGGGAGCCAGCCTGCTTTTTAGAAAATATCATAGGTAATTCTGATGCGAGTAGCATACAGACTTTAAGAAAACCTGACCTAGAGGTATCCTGAGATAATCACATTATCTTTCCCAGACCCTTCCTAATTTTAAATTACTTGATCATATGTGTTCTCATCTGTATTAGTCAGCTTTGGCTGCTATAACAATGTACCAAAGACTGGGTGGCTTAAACAACAGAAATTTACTGTTTCACAATTCTGGAGGCCGGAAGCTTGAGATCAAGGTGTCGGCAGGGCCACACTCTCTCTGGAGGCTCTAAGTAGTCAACAGGGTTGTCTTCTCCTGAGACCCCTCTCTCTCTAGCGTGTAGCTGGTTGCCTACTCCCGGTGTCCTACCATGGCGGATGCCACGCGTGCGCACACACGTCTGACATCTGTCTCTTCCTGTATATTTGTAACCCTTATAAGAACACTAGTCACGTTGGATTAGAGCTCACCCTCAGGACTCCCATTTTAACTTCATCACCTCTCTAAAGGGCCTCTCTCCAAATGCAGTCACATTCGGAGGTGCTGGGGGTGAGGGCTTCGCTATATGTGCTTTCGGTGGACACGGTACAGCCATAGCATCATCCTTCTGTTTACACTGCAGAATTCTGCGATTTAAGTAGCTCTTTGTGGAGGGATGTGGAAGCCCCAATTTTGATTATTTCAGCTGTTCTCTTGACTGGCTCCTGTCTCATTAGACTTTTCTTGAAGTTAAGCAAGTTAAGCAATACACCATATTCCAAGTGCAGATAGGCCCTGGTCTTCTGTTTTGTTTTGTCTTGTTGCCCAGGGCGAATGAACGGGCTTTAACTTTCTTGACCACTGCGGCACATCCAGTTTCAAGACAATTCAATATTGGGGCGCCTGGGTGGCTCGGTCAGTTGAGCGGCTGACTCCGGATTTCTGCTCAGATCATGGTCACAGGGTCGAGAGATCGAGCCCTGCAACGGGCTCCACACTCTGTGGGGAAGCTACTGGAGAGTCTCTTCCCCTGCCCCTCTCCCTGCTCACTTGCTCTCTCAAATAATAAATAAATAAATCTTTTAAAAACAACAGGTAATTCCGTACCTACAATGGATAAGAATCTACATTTGAGCTGACTTCAGGGAACAATTTCAGATGATGCTTAATTTATAGTATTTCAGAGTTCATCTTAGATATAAAACCTATATCTATATAAACTTTTTCTGCCCTGCCACCTTTCAACCCACTTACATACCCTCCTGAGATTTTTGTTGTTGTAGCTTATTTCCAAGACAGCACAAGCAGACTCATGTATAGATGCTTTGAATGACTGTAATGAGTTTGAGAAAACCAGTTTTTCTAGAGGGATCTGAAGAAAGCAAGGACCTTCTTCAATAGCTTCCTGCTATCTTAGAGCTCTGCTTATCAAAACGCAAGCATTAGTCAAGAATTTGAGAGCCTTCATGTGCACCCCAATAGGGGAAAAGGGAGAACAGACTCCACCCTATAGCTACAGGCATGTTAATAGTTTCAGTTTCAAAAGCCCACATCTGAACCACAAGAAGATGGTCTTTTCAAAGAGAAAGATGACTTCTCACATTTCCAGGAGTTTCCAGACATTTTAAAAGCCATCTAACCACAACACCTTAGAAGATTTAATTCCACCCATCTGGTCCACAAACACGTAAGGAATTAGATTATAACCAGGAAGGGGATCCCTTGGGCAGATGAATCCCCCTGGGCCCTCTCTTTTTCCTCGAGGCAATTACAGAAACATTTCACCTACCTGGGCCTCTCTCTGCACCAGAGCTCCAGTGAACTAGTTCCTGTCTAGGGGGAAAGCCCCTCGGCAGTGCTGTAAGTGTGCGATGACTTGGCACAGCTTCCTCCATGCCCGCCCATCACTAGAAACAGTTGCAAATCAGAAATGAGCTCCCCAAGAGAGTCAAATTCTGACTACTAGTCAGCTTTAACTTCAAACAGGGAAATATGTATATATAACATTTTTTTCTTTTATTTAGTATCAGTAATCATTTTATCTAAAACATATGAGGGCTTATAGCCTTAATATCGTTTAGACAAGTTGAGTCAAATCATCAAGACTTGACTATAGCTTCATTTAAACCATTTCAGCTACTTTTTCTTAGCAACGTTGCCCTAAACAATATGGTGAAGTAAATAATTCTCCTCCTCGGTGCCCCTCTTTTTCAGCTAATTTCCCTTTCCCCTCCTCTGAGTACTAAAATGAACCCTAGTTTGCAAAGGGCACTTAAGACCCCACCTAAGACCCCTTACTCTCTCACCAGACAACCCTCTAAGCTGGAACCTTCTTACCTGGCAAATGTTGCATTTTCCTTGGTTCAGCCCTGTCTTTCCTGCCCAGTGTGGTAAACTAATCCATGCTGAGCTGCTTAAGGCTATGTGTTCCCTCTTCCTAAAGAATGAACACTTTATAAAGGACTTCCTAAAATCCGATGAACCTTAATACCTCTGTAGTAGAGATTCTCAGGGACTGTAGTATTTGAGTATTCTTTTTTTTTTAATTTTTATTTATTTATGATAGTCACAGAGAGAGAGAGAGGCAGAGACATAGGCAGAGGGAGAAGCAGGCTCCATGCACCGGGAGCCCGACGTGGGATTCGATCCCGGGTCTCCAGGATCGCGCCCTGGGCCAAAGGCAGGCGCTAAACCGCTGCGCCACCCAGGGATCCCTTTCTTGTAAGATATTTTGGAGCAGCCCATTTCAGCAACTTCCTCCCCTGATGAAACCTATGAAGTCAATGTAGTACATCTATAAGACAAATTCAGAGGCGTTTGGGTGGCTCAGTCGGTTAAACATCTTACTCTTGATTTGGGCTCAGGTCATAATCTTGGGGTCCTGAGATGAAGCCCCACCCTGGGCTCTGCTCTACAGAGAATCTGCTTGAGATTCTCTCTCTCCTGCTCCCTCTGTCCCTCCCCCACATATGCATTTCTCTCTCTCAAATAAATAAATAAATCTAAAAAAAAAAAAAAAGACAAATTCAGATTTTAAATTGTATTTTCCTAACAGAACCAAAATAATGACATTATTGGTCATTATGTTAAAACAGTAATGATCGCTGACATGTATTAATCACTTTCGATGTTCCAGGCCCTGTTCTCAATGGTTTACATGCATTAACTCATTCAGTCATCACAAAGAAGATTGTTAGGCCTATTTTACAGATGGAGAGGTTAGACAGTCTGCCCTAGGTTGCTCAGCTAGCAAGTGGAGGAGCTGAGACTTGATTTCGAAGTTCTCAGGCTCTAAGAGACACTGGTGGAAAAGCTCTTCTCCACTGAGAGAGACAGGAAGTTTCAGAGGATGCTACTTTTTTCTGGTCTCACCTCCTAGCACTCCCTCCTCACCCCTTCCCTGTCTTGTGCCCCCCACACTCTATTATACTAGTCACACTAAGGTACTCACCCTCTTGAAAGGATGCGCGGGATAACCTCACACATACAATTTCATGCATTCTTTGTTTATGCTTTCCCTTCTCTGTGTCTATTTGATTATATTCATCCCTTGAGGCCCAGCTTAGATATCAAAGAATCTCCCAGCACTTCAGAATTCATTGCCTCTTCCTCCATATGGATGCTTCTGCCTCAATGCTCACTACCTTGCCACAAAACTGGATGTTTTATATTTCAGGTTCTCTGCTGAGATTAGGCGTTCCACATCACCTGCCTTTCTCATTATTTTCCCAGTTTCTAGTTTACTGCCTTATCTATGGTAGGAAACAAAGTTTTTAAAAGATTTTATTTTTAAGTAATCTCTACACCCAACGTGGGGCTCGAATCCACAACTCCAAGATCAAGAGCCGCATGCTCCACTGACTGAACCAGCCAGGCACCTGGGAAATTAATTTTTTAATTCAATGTTTAATTTATGCAAATTAGTTTCTTTTTTTTTATTTGAGAAATAGGATACCTTGAATGATGACATCATCATTATCATCCAAATCAAAGCAGAAGAAATAATATTGCTAAGACTTCATTTAAAATGTTTTTCAGGGGGATCCCTGGGTGGCGCAGCGGTTTGGCGCCTGCCTTTGACCCAGGGCGCGATCCTGGAGACCCGGGATCGAATCCCACATCGGGCTCCCGGTGCATGGAGCCTGCTTCTCCCTCTGCCTGTGTCTCTGCCTCTCTCTCTCTCACTGTGTGCCTATCATAAATAAATTAAAAAAATAAAAAAAAAATGTTTTTCAGTCTTTTTGGCATGATTGTCAAGAAACAGACTCTTAAATATAGAGAACAAACTGATGGTCACCAGAGAGGAGGCAGGTAGGGGAATGGTGGTGATTTAAGATATACTTACCCTGGGAAAACAAATAAAATTGTACGAGTAGAAAAACTTTTCTTGTTCATGAATTGTTTGACTAATTCCTCTAGAAAAAATAAAAAATAATTTTAAAAAGTGTCTGGAATCAGCTGTTGTCAACCACACAGCGTTGAGAAACTTAGAGTCTGGCCAGGGGATCCTGGACCAGCTTCTCCCTCCCAATACAGCCACCAAAAGGCCCTGGAGTTGGGGTTCCACTCCCTGTCACCCCAAAGGCTGGCAGGCCCTGTCTCTCTACCCCTCTCTTCCAGAATATTATTTCTATGGGAAAATGCAAAGTTAAAAACATTCTTGGGACATTCTCTGGGTGGCTTGGTGATTGAGTTCTGCCTTTGGCTCAGGTCATGATCCTGGGGTCCTGGGATTGAATTCTGGGTCGGGTTCCCCACAGGGAGCCTGCTTCTCTGTCTCTGCCTATGTCTCTGCCTCTGTGTGTGTGTCTCTCATGAATAATAAAATCTTAAAGAAAAACACATTCTCTTGAGGTATTACCTGTGAAATGGGAACTGTCAATAAAGAATATCTCATCCTTTGGTTTCCTACTGTATAGTCTTGTAGACACAAGTTCCTGTTTTAAGTACTATGAATTAAACAAAGCTATGGGCAAAGGAGTGATGCTAAAATGCTGCCTCTTCAAGTATGAGACTTTAAAAATGTAGTGCCATTCAAGTTATAATAATTATATAGTTTAAATTTTTATATGAGGCTAAATCCAGAATTAAAAAGAACTCCAGATGATTCTAATGGTTAGGCACATTTAAGAAACATTGGAATAGAGTAGGTACCTTTTTGGAAGAATGTCCATCCTTGGACTAAAACCCTTTATAATGGCTTATGAGGCCCTATAGAACTGCCCCTCTTGCCTCCCTCTCTAGCTGATCCTACACAAGGCTCCCCCTTGGGCTCACATTCCAGGTACACTGGCTTTATCTTATTTATGAGAACCCATTGTATGCCTTTCCACCTCAGGGGTTTTGCCTTTCATTTCCCTGCAGGGAAGGAACTTTCTGCTGCCCTTCACTTGGTCAAATCATGTCCATCTTTGTATATCAGTTTAATCCTACTTCATTACATTAGCCTCTCCGCCCACCCCTGCCCAGGCGCAAGGTCTCTGAACATTCTGACCCTTCCCTTCATAACAGTTTGTCATATAACTGGTCATAAGTAGTTAAATGTCTGATTCTCATACCAGGCTGTAAACTCTATAAGAATCACGTGTATTTTTCTTTATCATTGTGGCTCTAACTCCAAGAAGGTGCCTGGGACAGAAATGTGCCCAATAAGTGGTGGCTTCCCTTCCACTGCAATTGCTGTCAGCTAGAGTTGAGATTTTTGAAGCATGTCCCTGTTTCTAGTCAATTCACCTTCCAAACCATGAGGTCCACTACTGCCATGCTAATCTTCTAGATGTGGATAATTTCTGAATATCCACAGCTCTCTCTGTGTCCCATATTGGCCTATTGAAATGCCCCAAATAGGGATCCCTGGGTGGCGCAGCGGTTTGGCGCCTGCCTTTGGCCCAGGGCGCGATCCTGGAGACCCGGGATCGAATCCCACGTCGGGCTCCCGGTGCATGGAGCCTGCTTCTCCCTCTGCCTATGTCTCTGCCTCTCTCTCTCTCTCTCTCTCTGTGACTATCATAAATAAATAAAAATTAAAAAAAAGGGATCCCTGGGTGGCGCAGCGGTTTAGCGCCTGCCTTTGGCCCAGGGCGCGATCCTGGAGACCCGGGATCGCATCCCATATCGGGCTCCCGGTGTATGGAGCCTGCTTCTCCCTCTGCCTGTGTCTCTGCCTCTCTCTCTCTCTGTGACTATCATACATAAATAAATAAAAATTAAAAAAATAAAAAAAAATAAAAATAAAAAAAATTTAAAAAAAAAAAGAAATGCCCCAAATATGATTAAAAAAGAGTACATTTATTGAGAGTGTACTGTGCACCGTGCTAGATACTTTATATAGTTAATCTAATTTGCTCCTCACAATTACCCTTCAGGAATGTTATTTCCATTTCACATGTGAGAGGTGAAAGGCTTAGAAAGATTAGCTGACTAATCTATCAGGGTCATAGGGTTTGTAAGAGGAGACACCAGGATGGCACCTGATGCATTAACCCTTGTGTTCTTGACTTTCAAGTACCTATATCGTTCATTAGAATCCGGTTTGACTGTGCATGACAGAAAAGTCCAAAGTACAGTAAAGAGACTTTAGGCAAGACATAAAATGATATCTTTATCATATTAGAGAGACCAAAGGAAAGCAGTCTGGGGGTGTCACCTTAGTAGATACAGGATCTCATTTTTTCTAAGGGCTCACACACTGGCTACTACGTGGAAATCTAAGTATGGGAAGATAGAACTGGAACTGAAACACCAGTTAGATTTTTAGGGGATCCAGGCAAGAGAGGGTAGTAGCTTGGTCTAGAGTGGTGGCAGTGGAGTTGAGAAGAGGATCGTTTGAGAGAAATTTAGGAGTTAAAGTTGGCAGGACTTAGTGGGAGGTTGGAAATGCTATTTCCAAGACCACATGGATGAACTCCAGTGTAAACGTGAAATCTGGACTTCGAATCCCACGTAGGACTAGCCAAACGATATTGTGCTAAGCACCGCAACACTAGGGTGGACCCAGAGGATATCATCCAAGTCAAAGTATAAACTACCTGGTCTGGGCCTTTGTTACAAGAATCAAAGGCTATAAAGAGCAAATTATGGCTCTTTAACTTGCTGCCTTAAGCAAAGGCCATTTAAATCCCTTCCAATCAATGTGTTCCACAAGGAAAACAATCTTCTTTATAGCCTACCAACCACACCTCACCCCACATAGACTTGCTATAAATGGAGCCAGGAACTCTTGCACCTGAATTGCTCTAAAATATTTTCCTCCTACTAAAAAGTGTTCTCATACTCACCACCAACTTCTTATCTAGCTTTTATTAGTGTGGAACTGTGCTTCTCATGGTATTTCCAAACAATCATTTATTTCTGTCTCTTTTCTTAATTCATATTTTTTTAAATTCTTAGCCCTTTCCCGTTTTCTCTCAATTCATATTTCTAAACCAAAGCTGGCTAAGCAAAGTATTATTTACTTCAGATTGTCATTGTAGTTTTGTGATCATTTTAACATTCTTTGCAAGATGTCCCATCTTTTTAGTAGCAAGAGCGAACAATATGTATATAAAACTTCGCCGCCGCTGCTTTCCTTTTTGCACTATGAGAAAGAATTGATAGCTTTAGAGATTAGGAGTGTGGACGAAGCAAACAATGACGATAAAAGCTTGATGTTGTAGAATGAAAATTTACACTGAAACACAGCTCTGCTGTCTTTCTCCAATTTATATTTAATATAAAGTCTCTAATAAACCTGCAGGAACTTTTTTTTTTATATCTGTAAAGTACATAAATGTTTTCTTTGCAAAGTAATAATTAGCATATCTTAATATTGTTAAATTATACCCTATAGGAGCCCAATTATTTTACTCTGTGATATTTAGCAATTTTAGCTTAAACTCATTTCATTACAAAAGCACTAAAAATAAGGTTAATGAAATATTTCTGAAAATCTTCCAAAGGTGACCAGGATGAGTTTAGATGATTTGGAAGCCAACTGCATGTGTGACAGAGGTAGGCATGTGTCTCTCTCTCTCTTTTAAAGGTAGCAATAAATTCTGCCTCCATCCCCGATAATAACTGCTCAGTCAGAAAAGCTAAAAGGCTGCCCCAATATCTAGCAGCTCCAAAGATGCAAATTTAGGGATTCTGTAGCACTCACCCACCAGCAACCCATTCTCAGGCTCTCCTTGGGCCTTGTCACTGCCCAGAACTGCTTCAATTATGACATCTTAAGCTCCATTGTTCTGGCCTCTGATCATGACAACCTATCCTTCCAGCTCTGTCCATCTCTGCCAACTTGGAACCCCCCATTCTTCCATTATCTCCTGTGCTGTCTCTCACTGGGCATCTCTCACCTCATTTCTCTCACAAGTACTCTCACAAGTACCTTCAACTTGACCTTCCTGTAGTCTTTTTATTACACCTGCCCTGCAAAACCAAGGATTACACCTGCCCTGAATCCCCTTTTTTTGTTCAACTCATCTTGAAAGTATTGGGCTCAGTGGGGGAAAAAAATCACACAGCCGGACAGAAGAGTGACACCCTTGGAAATTCTTTTGTGTATCTCTGATCAGCATCCATCCTGTCCGTTTCATTTCCAATGCAATACCCTCTTCACCTGAAACTTCTGATCTGCCTTCTCTCCCCTCAGTCCCAGCAGAAGGTCTTGTCGGTCTCTCGGCACCTCTACAAACCTGTCTCTACTTATGCTAATACCATATTGTCTTAATTACTGTGGCTTTGTAGTAATTTTCAAAATTGAGAAGTGTGAATCTTCCATCTTCATTCTTCTATTTCAAGATTGTTTTGGTTATTTTGGATCCCTTGAATAGTTCCATATGAATTTTAGGATCAGCTTGCTGATTTCTGCAAAACAAAACAAAACAAAACAAAACAAAACAAAACAAAAAAACAACTGGGATTTAGATAAGTATTATGTTGCATTCCATAGAGTCCCAGGGAGTATCCATATGAAGTCTTTTTTGTTGTTTAGATCTTCTTTCATTTCTTTCAACAATATCTTGTAGTTTTCAGAATATAGGTTTTATACTTCTTTTATTAAATGTATTCCTAAGTATTTCATTCTTCTTGATACTATTGTAAATAGAACTGGTTTCCTAATTTCATTTTCAGATTTTTTATTGTAAGTGTATAGGAAATGTTTTTTGTATATTAATCTTGTTTCTTGTGACCTCGATGAACTCATTTATTAGCTGTGCTAGTTTCTTTCTGTGGATTCCTTAGGATTTTCAGTACATAAGATCGTGTCACCTGCCACCGAAGATTCTTAAGGGCGACAACTGCATAGTCATAGGATGAAGCTGGGGATGGTTCTTCAATCCCTTCAAAATATCCCTGAAATTTTTTCATTTTTCTAGTTAGAAAGGATGAGTCTCTCAACAACAAAATCCACAACTAATTTTTTATGGGTTGCATTTCAACTAACGCAGCTGAAAAACACAGTTTTGGTTGTTTTTTTGTTTTTTGTTTTTTTACCACAAGGGCTGCCCTTATCAATCTACAAAAATACATGAGATCATGACTGCAAAAACTGTCAGTATTTATCTTTTTCATTCAGAAAGCAGCATGATTTAGTGGAAAGACGTCTTCAGCCTCTGGAGTTGGCAGACTGGTTTTTAGTCTGGCTCTGTCCATATTAGCAATGTTATTACAGGCTTGTTGTTGAAGTTTCAGTGAGGTTTCCAGCCACTTCTCCAAGCTTTCTTCTGTAGGCTGCCTGTTTCCTCTGTAGAGGACTGAGCCTCAGAAGAGTTACAGTGCCCTGGACCAGAGGAGGCAGGACCAGCTGAGGAGTTTCTTTGGGAAATGTCTACTTCATTTTAGTCAAGGCATTTCTTTGGGTTCATTGAGGATAATTCCTTTCCTAATTTAAAACCATTATGACATTTCATCTCATTAAGGAAACCCTCTTTGCTGAGAGTGGATCTATCTTTGGTGAAGGTATATCCAGACCTTACCTGGCCTGGTACCTGCAGACTGCAGAGAATCTACAAAATGTATGAGAAAATCATAGTAGTGATCTAGAAGAACAAATAGGCTGTGGCCTTATTTTAATCACAGAGCCCAGGCTCTGTCACCGGGATGCAGAACTGGCAGGGGAAATTCCATGCCTTATCATAATGCTCATTGCTCTAGCTGCATCACTGCTTCCTTCCTCAATATGCAATTAAGGACTGACTTTTTAAGAGACAAACAACATGTCAGTTTTATGATCGCTGAAGCCTGTAATCTGAACATGTGTTTTCCCAGCTGGGCTCAAGGGCATGATGGCAAGAGTATGGCTGGCCCTAAAATCAGTTTGTCCATAGATTCAAATCCTGGTTCCATCTCTTAAAAACAGCATGAGACATTGGCAGTTTACTTAAGCTTTCTAACCTTTTACACCATCTGTGAAAAGAACACAGCAATTCATAGAAATGATTGCGAGAATGGAAAATATGCAGTCTTTACCATATGACAAGCACATGATACACTTGAACTCTTAGGAGGAGGAAGAGGAGTATAATTCTTCAAGACATTTGACTGATGAGGCTAAGAAAATTATTTTTAAGTCCACTCCAGTGGTATTTAGGCTTTAGTATGCATAGCAATCACCAAGAATAATTTTCTTTAATGAAAATTCCCAGACTCTACCCCCAGATTATCTGCTTCAGTAGTCAGTGGCAGGACCCATGAGTCTGCATCTTTAGCAACTATACTCCGGAATTCTGATACAGGTGATCCATGGGCACTTTTTAAAATTACCTTTTATTTTGGGGGCATCTGAGTGGCTCAGTTGCCTGCCTTTGGCTCAGGTCCTGATCCTGGGGCTCCTTGCTCAGTGGGGAGTCTGCATCTCCCTCTCCCTCTGCCCCTCTCCCTGTTTGTGCTCTCTCTCTCAAATAAATAAAATCTTAAAAAAATAAATAAAAACTAAAATTACCCTTCGTTTTGATATAATTTCAAATTTACAGAAAAGTTGCAAAAATAGCACAAAGAACTCATATGCTTTAATAAGATTCATCAATTTTTATTTTGCTACATTTACTATATCACTTTCTTTTCTCTATCTCTATAATTTTTTTTCTAAATCACTTGAGAATAGGTTGCACATCATACCTCTTTACTCCTTAAAACTTCAGTGTGCATTTCCTAAAGGAAGAATATTCTCTCTACATAATCACCAATCAGTTATCAAAATCAGGAAACAACACTGATAAGATACTTTTATCTAATATACAATCCATATTCCAATTTTATCATTTGCCTCAATATGCCTTTTATCACAACTTTTTGTCCCCATACAGGATCTAATCCAGGGACTGCATACATACTGCATTTAGTGTGACATCTCTTTTGTCTCCTTCAATCTGGAACAGTACCTGAGCCTAACTTTACTTTATGACATTGACTTTTTTTTTTTAAAGAACACAAGCCAATTATTTTATGGAACATCCCTTATTGTGGGTTTGGCTGATGTTTTCTAGTGATTAGATTTGGGTTATGTATTTTTGGCTAGAATCCTTCATAAGTAATGTGTCCTTTTCAGAATATCTCCTCTGGAAGAGACACATGATATCCATTTGTTTCTTATTGGCAAGATAGACCTCACTTTGAAAAATACTTGACTACTTTGAGAAAAATTTGAGGCCTCAGAACCTGAAGTGGTTGGACAAGGACTCAGGATGTTTACACTTCTGAATTTTCTTTTCTTTTTTTCTTTTTTTTAATTTAAATGCAATTTGCCAACATATAGTATAACACCCAGTGCTTGTCCCATCAAGTGCCCTCCTCATTGCCGGTCACCTCATCCCCCCACCCACATCCCCTTCCACAACCCTTTGTTTGTTTCCCAGAATTAGGAGTCTCTCATGGTTTGTTTCCCTCTCTAATGTTTCCCATTTACTCTTCTGAATTTTCTGATTGTGGGTTTATTAAAGAGCTTATCTGTCCATTGCCTAGGTAGTTCAGGTCATATATTAAACACACTGCTATTACATTCAAAACCACAGCATATCTTTATGTTTAACTTCTACAATTCTCTACCTCTACTCCTCATTTCTTTGATTTTTTTTTTTTTTTTTGAAGTAAGCTCTATGCTCCACATGGGGCTTGAAGTCATGAACCTGAGATCAAGAGTTGTATGCTCTACTAACTGAGCTAGCCAGATCCTGTTCCACTCCCCCGCCCCCCTCCATCCTGCCACAACCACCCATTTTCACTTTTAGTAACTCTGGATCATGACTTCTATCCTGCGGTAAATACAGGTAATCTATATGATGTATCATATGACATAAATGGCTGCACCCATGCTATTGATGTTAGTTTGAGGCTAGTAGAGAAAACTTAATTCTTTGCATCACACATTTTACAATGACATATCAGCTTACTCTTTGATTATATGCTTGAAAGTGCTCACTTATTTTTCCATTACCTCTAAAACACACTGAGACATGAATTGTAATTGCTGTTTTATTGCTTATGTTTTCACTCAGTAATATGCATTTAAGTTTTTTCCATGTCTATACGACTTGATAATTCTTTTTAGTGCTAAATGATATTCATAATTGTCTAGATGTACCACAGTTTATTGATTCACCTGCTGAAGGACATTTTGGTTGCTTCCAAGTTAGGATAATTATGAATAACGTTTTTATAAATATCCATGTGTAGTGTTTCATGTGCATATAAGTTTGCAAATCCTTTCAGTAAATACCAAGGAGAATGACTTCTGGATTTTAGGATGAGAATGTGTTTAGTTTTAAGAAACTATCAAACTGGGCAGCCCCAGTGGCCCAGCGGTTTGGCGCTGCCTTCAGCCCAGGATGTGATCCTGGAGATCCGGGATGGAGTCTCACGTC